>NC_090923.1:469084221-469444722 GCF_040938575.1 Ambystoma mexicanum
TGACTGCCAGGAGGTCAAGGTTATCGCATAATAGAGTGTCTGCTATTTTAGTGGCGTGGGCCATTAAGGACATGGCATTGATCAAGGCACTATATAGAATGGTTACCTTGGGTGAATTTTGGATTTTTATTGGAATGAGTTTAGGCTGAGTGGTATTGTTGCAAGGTTGGGATGCGGCTTGGTTTACCGTGAGGTCGGTTTATATTGGTGGTCAAAGGCCTTGTTGCTGTGACATATAGGCTCATAGAGGCGAGGTAGTCTAGCTCAAAGTCTATTATTTCTGTCAGTAGTAATGCATGGTGCGTATTTATGGGAGGACATAATGATAGCAGTGCTGAATATGGTGAGGCACAGTAGGGATGCTATCTGGGTCTTATTGAGGCACATCGCAGTGGGTAGTAGTGGAGAGGAAGTAGTTGTACTCTCTTGCTCCAACCTTGGCTGATCTCTGCAATCTCTGTTTTGCCACTGGAGTTTTCCCAATTTCTTCTAAGCACTCCCTTGTGCACCCTCTGCTTTAGAAACCCTCTGCTGACCCCTTCACTCCGCAAACTATCACCCTATTTCTATCACTCTGTTCCTGGGCAAACTCCTGCAGAAGTTGGCTATGTCTCAGCTTACCCTCCACACTGAATCTGCTGGTTGTTTCCACAACCATCAGTCTGGCATTAGAGCATGCAGAGGCATTGAAATTGCTCTTCTGAACACCTTTGAAGAACTGCTCTCAAATCTTGACACCAGCACTCCCTCTGTCCTCATTCTTTTTGAATTCTATTCTGCCTTTGACCCGGTAAACCACAACATCCTGATTTGACATTTCCATGACACCCTGGAAATCACAGGTCAGGCTCTGGAGGGATTAACCTCCTTCATTTCCGACCGCCCATCCCAAGGTTGAACTTGGGTCCTTTCTCTCTACTATCATGCTTTCAATGTGTGGCGTTCCCCAGGGTTCGAACCTATCCCCCTGGTTCTTCAATGTCTACATGGCTGCCCTGGCACCTGTGATTGCCACTTTCCTCTCTAACTTACAGTGTTATGTGAATAACACATAACTCTCCTTCAGGCTACCCTCAGCCACCTCCTCTACCTCGCTCATATCTGACTGTCTGTCCGCAATTCAGTCATGGTGTGCTGCAAACAACCTCTGCTTCAATGCCAGTAAGACTGAGATCGTTCGCATTGGGACTCTTGCTCTCACTTTCCCACTCTCACGCTGCCCAGCCTCCCTTGGTCCTGCACCTGCACCCACCTGCGAGGCATGAAAACCTTGTGGTCATCTTCGACTCCACTCTCTCCTTCCCCACTCATATTTTGACATTTCTGAAAAGTCCAACTACCAGCTGCACCTCCTCAGAGTTACTCTTGCTTTTCTCACCTTCCCCCAGCGGCTCACTGTCTCCAGAGCCCTGGTTCTCTCAGGGCTAGACTACTGCAACAGCGTCTTTCTCAAGCTCCCTGCCTCTGCTCTGCACCCTGTGCATATCATCCAGAACAGAACTGAAAGACTTATCCTTGGCTTCAAGCCCAAGAACCGCATCTCTCTGGCACTGAAATCCCTCTGCTGGCTCCCTGTGGCTGCAAGGATCAAGTTCAAGACCCTCTGCATTGTCCTTTCTGGGGCCTGGGAGCTACTCACCTGCAACAATGCCTACCTAAATACTGTCCTTCCCGAGCCTTCCCCTCATCTAGCTACAACCTTCTGCGAATGAGCCGGTTCTCCAAGCAGAGATTTGGAGGGAGATCTTTATCTTCTGCAGGGGCCTCCCTCTGGAATAGCCTCCCTGCCGCCCTCTGCCTTGAGCTGGATCTCCTTAAGTTCCGGAAACTCCTTAAGACATTTGTCTTCTCTTCCTTCTCTCTCCCTCTACCCTGCTAACCTCTCTCAGCTCTATCCCTCTCTCCCTCCTTTTCCCACACAACCTGCAGACTGGCCGCCTGGTTTACCTCAGAGTCTCACAGGTCCCTGGCACCCTCGCCAGTCCTCTTGCACTTGCCTCATCGTTACTGCACTTGCTCAATGACCCATGAGAGTGGCAGCTCTCAGCACTTACCCCAGCTTCTGAGTGACTGGGTGCACTTGGCCCCCACCACCTCCACCTGCACCTGTCCCCCGCCCCCCTCTCCTGCACCTGTCTGCGCACTTGCACAATCTGAATGTACCATGCCTTGAAGATCGTCTGTTTTTCTCTTGTCTCCCCTCCTTGCATGGATGCGCCTCGAAACACTTGTGTATAGGCACATTACAAATTAACAATAAATAAATAAATAAATTAAAAAAGCAACCACACTTACTAGAGAGGTCAAATGTAGGAACCAGCACAAATCTCAGATTGGAACAATGTTGTGTCACTGAAGAAAGAAAATGATTCTCGTGGAAAGAAAAATAGGAGCGATACCTGGAAGACCGAGGAAAACAGTGCATAATGTTTTAAACTGCATCCGCTGTTTAATCAGCAGCCATGAAATTTTTATGAAACAGTGTGAGATGTGTGAAGAACTGTGAAGACCAAGGTCTGGGCGAACTGTGAACTTTTTCAAGGTTCGGAGACACTGCAGCTGAGTGGAAGGGAGACGTATATTTAGGGAGTTAGAGTAATAAAAGTGTGATTGTATAAATGCAGTAGGAGCAAGACACAAGCAGAACAGGAAAGGAGGTTACAATTTGGTACAAAATATGGAGCACCTGTCCATGATGAGGAAGAAAGGCGAGTGATTCAATCAATATGCAACGAAGTTTTCTTTTTCTTAAATCAAGACTGGGGAGAGACATGTGCCAGGAAATGGACGCCACAACACCAGAGATTGGAAGGTCCCCCAAATACAATGGCCTATCATCTATCGCAAACATCCATGTAATGACATGACGCCTGCTTATTTCTTTGCGTGTGAAATGCAAAGCATAAAACAGACAAACTGAAAGGGGGCTTCTAGCGCTGCCAGGCAACAGCTGATGCTGCCTCGAGAAATAGCCTTGACTGTGGAAAAAAAGTATAGTGTATTCCCCAATAAATATGTTGTTTACGGAGCTGAACAATAAAAAATAGTGTTACACCACTGAATTCCTCTACCTTTGCATGTCTCATGCAATCAACATGAGTGAAGTCACTGTGGGGCCCATGACGCACTTCTCCAAACCATTTACAACGTAGTATGTGTCCTCTGTGTGAGCTTTGAACTCTAACTCTCTAAATTGCCGTCTAAAATTTAAACAAGTAAAACATGCACATTGGTTTGCAACCATAAAATATGAATAAAGCCAACATTACCACATCAATCTACTAATTACGAACAAATATATTAGCCACTGTAATGCGATTGTTCGACCCAGATCACCATATGTGTACATTACATTCATGCGGCTTTTATAAACAACGGTTGCACGCACCTCATAACAAAAGGGGGTCCGGATTTCATATTTTAAATGGTAGGCATGTTAATACAATGCATCCACTACTATCGCAATTTAAAAAGAAAGAAGAAAACTGAAAAACCCAAATGAGACCTTATTTCACAATGGGACTATCCATCCCATAGGAAATGGCTAATAGATTCTAGCACCTGCCAACAACCAAATGGACAAGGTAACTGATGCCGTCCTGCACTCAATCTAAAATCCTACTGGAAATGCTAAGCACCAAGCTTAAGGATGGAATAAATGGTTGAGTTGGAGGAACACAAGTAGACAATCAGATGACAGGAGACATGATTCAAATGCAGAGCGAAATTTGAATTCTTTTTCCACTGCCATTGTGGAAAAGTTCTCTAAATGAGAAATGTGATGAATAGAGACTACTTCAAATAAATATCTGCCAATTTGTACAATGGGTCAGATCTCTTTTTAAATATAAACGATTTAAGAAACATTTGTGCAGAGCTAAGCTGTACATATTGGTGTTGAAGAGTGAGCTAATGCATTGAAAAACAGGGCTGGCACATCTAATAACCACAAAAGGCTTTTGCAATTCCCAGTTTGAGAAATGCTTTTCAGAAGAGATAGGGTGACAAAGGAACCACAACAATGCTTTATAATGATTTCCCCAGATATGTGGTTAGACAGAGGAAGGCTTTCTCTACTGCAAAACAGACGACAGAACAAACAAAAAATGCTTGCCTTATTTTATGTTTCATCCAAAAGTCGTTAAACTATAGGTCAATACTGTTACCCATCCCTCTGCCTAATTATGTTCCTGGTATTGACATTTTGTGTTTACTGATGTATATTTATGCCATATAGTGAAGCAGACCAAATCCCCGGCTTTGCATAAGTTGAACCGGAGGTGAGCACATAGCAATGGTGTAGAACACCGAAAAACAGTATATAATGTAAAACAAGGGGGTCTCTCCCTCTAGCTTGCTATTTGTTCATGACAAAAAAGCAAGATATATATTACACGGCCACAGTAGTGGCCGTGTAGTTATGGTTAAGTTGCTGTTTCCATAAGAAGAGCACTTTTTGAGCGGCCTATAACTCCGCTCCACCTGGACTAATCCTCACCAAACTTTGCAAAAACAGTATATGGGTCACTCTGAATTTTTTTGCAAAGATTGATGATATTTGGTCCAGGGGGGGAAAGTTATAGGGGGGATTTCAAAACGTCTTTTTTCCCATAGACTGAAAGGGGGAAAACTTTGCGCACGGCTACAGGGCAAACCGCTGCACAGATTTGCACCAACTTTGTGCCAGTGGTAGGGGCTTGGGTGCGAAAGCGTGTTTTTGTAAATTTTGTGACAATCCATTCAGTAGGTCCCTGAAAAACCAACAAAAAGTATGTATATAAAAATGTGTAATATCTACGTCCGCTCCGCGGACACACTTCCCTGTTCACTCCGTGGACAAGATTGCAATTGGCTATTCCGTGGCGGGCTGCCCGCGACCATGTTGCGCTTGCACAGATTGGCTGTGGCAGAGCGTGAAGTGCGTCGTAATCTTTCGATACGGCCGCCATGTTTACTTCGTTTTCTGTTGAACGCAAACATCGGCAGTAACAAACGTACCCTAAGAAGACACCAATGCACTAGTTACACTTGTGAAACACTGGTTGGAAAGGTGAGCTTTAGAGAGACGTGCTAGACGAAGAAAGAAATATGGAATAATTATTGTTAGCACTGTCATACCGTACGGTGCGACTTACAACTCATTGTACAAAATGAACTTATTGCGTTCCTTTCACAACACACACACACACACACACATCATTACTGCAGTCAGGCTGGCATCCTACTGTTTGAAATCTGAGACTGCCACCTGCACTATTTCGTACACACAGCCCTTCTGCACGTGTCGACGATTAGCCGTTCTCATGAATAGCCACTGATATGTTGTTGCAAAATGAGAATATACTTGCATTCAGAGTGAAGGCCACTGCGTTTTCTGTTTTCACTATGAGCTCAGTTCGGCCTCATATTTGTCGACACCCATAAGGGTCCCTTTTTTTTTAACCTTGACGTACAGGGAAAGAGTAGAAAGAATTTAGGGAGTAACATTTTGAAAAACATATCGCTTGATAAGGTTATGCTTCAAAAACATTTTCTCCGCGCATGCAAAATTAGTTCCCGAACAGCCACTGATCCCCACACAGTACTGTTTGCCTGCAGCGCACGCAATGGAGGCCGTCCAAATCATGTAAGTCTCTGTCTGCCAACTATATAGCACACTGACGGTATTGCTTTACTTAGCCCACATAAAAAAAGATTTCATAATCATTTACAAGATTAATGTTCCGTTGTCATGTTTTTGCCCATTATGGACATTGCACATCGTTGACGTTTGTATGATACCACTACATTACCCCAAATTATAATAATTTTTACTAAAAGAAGTATGTGTTAAAATTTTGTTTTGTAGAAAGGCTGCATGGTGATACACATTTTGTTTGATATTCCACTGCGTTGCTACCTTCAAACAATAATTTAATTATTAATGACGACATTCCAGCTTTCAGTACCATTCCATTTTCTAACTCTAATATGGACATCACACATTGTCGCCTTACATAGGGTCCCACTGCATTTCAGCATATTGAATTACATTTTCAATAAAAATGTTATGTGTCATAAATTTAGTTTATCCAAAGGTTGCGTATTAATACATTTTTTTTCCTCTTTTTCCCCGTCAGATATTTCCTTCCCTATTGTCATTGTCACGGATTACAGCTACCGAGTGACGGATTTTGCACCCGTCAACTCCAATTGTTTATCTCCAGTTGTCTGAGCGTCATAATTCTCTCGGATGATCGTGTTGGCCCTCTGTGTCCGTACGCTTCTGTCGTCATCAGAAGTAACATTCCATTCTTTCCACTGGTGTAGATCAGAACGGTTGACGTCATCTTGCACATGAATGTGGGAGCAAAATGACTAATTTGCCAGCACCGCTTACTTTCTGTGTGTGAACAACCAACGTGGCCTTTCAAATTTTCATTGTTACCCAAAGAGACACGCTTCTGTCATCATAAGAAGTAACATTCAATCCTTTCCGCTGGTGTACATCAGAACGGTTGACGTTGTTTTGTACATGATTGTGGGAGGAAACAGACTACTTTGCCAGCACCGCTAACTTTCTGCGTGTGAGAAAAGAACGTGGCCTTTCACATTGTCATTGTCACCCAAAGAGACTACCATTCCCCTTCTATGAAAATGTACATAGAGCGATCATTTCCCACAGGTCATTGTGAAACCAAACCTTTTTACTAATTACATAGAGTGATAATTTCACTCACTTTATTGTGAAATAAAACATATGTACTAATTCTTATATGTTTGTGATTTCTTTACAAATTTACTCTCTGTTTTTACAATGAGGTATGCTACTTAGCTGGATGTAATGTGTTCTTTTATAGTTGCACCATCACGACATGTACATCCACATGGACGCATTTGTTTATGCAGCCACGGAACATTATTGCGAAAGGTACTGCGCACCACTTGCATTTGGTGCGGGAGGGTCAGGCCCATCTCATATGCTTTAGTGCCGTCCAGCCATTTTCTGTCACCATCAGGCCAATCTCTGCCATGCACATGCCCTATGGCCAGAAATTTTTTAGAACTAATACATGGTTACACCCTGAAAATACACATATCTACACAGCTTTCGACTTGTTCCACTTACGACATTATATGTGGAAAGGTGATTGGTAATGGTGTTGCTGCCAGTATTTCTGACGTCATTATCCTTCACATCACACATTTTCTTTGGGATTTTATGTTAATTTAAGTACAGTACTTCTTTGCGTTTCTTGCACTCCTTTTTATAGAAAATAAATTAGTACATGCACAACACATGTATATTAAGGTCATTGACAATGAGCGAAAAGCTTCGTCTTGTGGATGTCATTGTATTCTCATTTTTAACAAGTGTCATCATGTACATAACAACTGAATGGTACAACTTCCGTCTCTGAGGGGGAGCCTCTATGTATGGTTAATGGCCACAATGTCGGGGATGTGGCTACTGGTCTTTACTGGAAGGGACAAAACATGGGATTTAGGTCGCCATGTCCACCAGGCACTGTCTTTCTGCTAAAGATCTTGCTCATAATCACAAATTTGTCAAGGATCAGAAATGTGGTGCTCCCATTACGGGGACACCGTTTCATTTTTGCTTTCTGTAGCCTGCAATTGAAAGCGAAGAAGGCTTTCTATCCTACACCCGTTTTCCCTTTCTATGGTGGCCATCTTGACAAAGGATTTCTTTTCTTCAGCTGGGAACGCCGGAGGCATTCCGGGTGAAGAGAAAAAATCCTCTTTTTGATACCACGCATTAGTGCTGCAAAATCTCGATTGCTAATGGCATTCATTCCGCACTCTTTGGAGGGGAATGGGGTTTATTGATTCAGATACATCGGTATGCGCTCGTGCTTGTGTTGTGTTCAACACTTGCATTGTGGAATTCTGTGCCGGAAAATGTCCAATTACACGTTCCAACCAGAACACCCAATGTACTTTCCCACTATCAACCACTTACACATGACATTCTGAAGTGTGTATGATTTTGTCAACACGCCCCCATGCGGTGCAATAGCATAGGGTATTGTACATTACTTTGGAAGGTGGCCAGTTACATCGCATGTTGCATTACTGTACTATGCTTATGTGTTACTATTAGAACTCTGATAAATGTAGTACAACATTTTTGTTACAGTTGTATCACCATGCATTTACACTACTAAAAACGTACAGCATTCACTTAAAAAAACTTTGCTACAGAGACGTTATGATTACGTTACCCTCCCAAAAACCTGTAAAATTCAATTAAAAAAAACTTTGTTGAGGGGACGTTATGGTTAAGTTGCCCTACCAAAAACCTGTGTACTTCATTAAAAAAAAAAAAAATCTACCTCACCATTATGGGTCAAATTAATTAAGGAAAAACCCCTGAAATTCGCCAGTTATAGTAAACTAAGCCCCCATACCTGCCATCACCACTGTGTACTGCTAACACTAACACCCAGAACATTAAAGATGGCATCACAAATGTTATTGATGACATCACTGACGACATCACATGTTTAGCCCCTTTCTTTTTGTTCCCTGCCACATTTATATATGTACATTCAGTTCAAAAACTTTGTTAAAGGGATGTTACACTTCACAGTGAAACCAAAAAACACTGCACATTCCCCCATTGTAGTAAGCTAAGCAACCATAACTCACAGCATCTACGTCCATTGGTAAGACTAACACCCATGACATCAAATATGACATCACAAATATCATTGATGACATCACATGTGAAAATAATGTTGACGAAAAGACCCTACCTACAAGGGGTTCTTTCTATTATGGTGGTAGCAAGATGTCAGGGGTGATTGTGTAATGTTAAATATGTAATAACTAGGTAACATTTCAAGACTTAATATACACTTGTGCTAGTACAAACAATACATACGAATACCCAATGCATATAAATAAGAGGCATATACAAGGAAACTCAAGTAAGGAAGAAAGAAACAGCATCATCAGAAAGTTTATCTTCCTGTATACAAATTAATTGTGATTTTGAGGCCTGCTATTGCCCCATGCATGTGCACCATGAGCTTAGACCAGACCCTAAGGAAAGTACTTTAAGATTACACGGCAAGGTTACCATTTTCATATACAGCACCTTTTCAATTTTTATATTGTGATTGTCAGTGAATAAAACCACCTGGCCTACATTTTTCAATGTATCAAAATAAATGAGGCAGACATGTGATGTCATCAATGATATTTGTGATGTCATATTTGATGATTTGATGTCCTGGGTGTTAGTCTTAGCAATGGACGTAGATGCTGTGAGTTATGGTTGCTTAGCTTACCACAATGGGGGAATGTGCAGTGTTTTTTGGTTTCACTGTGAAGTGTAACATCCCTTTAACAAAGTTTTTTAACTGAATGTAAATATATATATATATATATATATATATATATATATATATATATATATATATGTGGCAGGGAACGAAAAGAAAGGGGCTAAACAAGTGATGTCATCAGTGATGTCATCAATAACATTTGTGATGCCATCTTTCATGTTCTGGGTGTTAGTGTTAGCAGTACACAGTGGTGATGGCGGGAATGGGGGCTTAGTTTACCATAACTGGCGAATTTCAGTTTTTTTTTGGTTTTAATGAAGTGCACAGGTTTTTGGTAGGGTAACTTAACCCTAACGTGTGTATATATATATATATATATAAAACAAATGAAGAAAAACAGTTTTGCACACCTTTGAAAACAAGAAATCGCACCAGGGCAGAAACAGTAACGTTCAATATAGAGTCTTCTATTTTGTTTATTATTTGACACCACTTTATAAGTTGTCAATCCCATGAAAAAGATGTAGTATTTTACTTAGCCTACAATATTACTGAATATTTGTGTTTAGGGATGTGTCAAAACCTCAAATTAAACTACTGAACACCATCTTGCTGGTATTCATATTGTCTAAAGAAATGTGATAAAAGGGAAAAGGTAATTGAAATAAAACAACATAAGGACTCAATTAACTTGAATTGTGCTTATGACATGGAGACCACGTACTTAACCCTATTAATCATGAAAAGCAGAGATTCGACATATTAAGAGAAACAGTAGTCACATTAACAGCACATTTTTGTTTTGCCTCTAGAAATTGCTGTTTGCGCTGTCAAGGCTGTGGGATCTACAGTTGCCTTGAAGCTAAACTATATAATTCAAGGTATGTGTATTACTAACAAAAGAAAATAAGTGATTAGGCTCTACTGTGGTCACTTGGTGGGGATTGGCAACAAAACAAATGTATCTAGTCATGCCTCTATTAGCACTGTGATCTTTAGCCTTTCCCTTTCTCCCTTCCTGACGAGAAAATAATCACTCAGATTCAATATGTTTCTTGACTTTGTATGCTTTCATGAGTGCTGTAAATTTCACACTCTTTCCCTTAAACCTGGCCCCACTACCTCAGATGCCTTGTATCATCAAGATGTGTGCAGGACTATTGTGATCACATTAGATCATTTGGCAGGCTGTCTGGACTTTTCCAGGGTGCTGCATCTCCACCAATCCATGGGCCTCTCCAATAGCCTAGGTCTTGGCCAGCCCTTTCTCCTACTGCCCCCATCTTGGGCACAACCTCTTCCTTGTCACGCACACCTCTTTCATTTCTAGCTATCATCTTGTCTCTCTCCAGCTGGTTCTCTTTACTCAACAATGGATCAATGCTCTCTTCTTCTTCCTCTACCTTGCTCTTCCATCCTTGTCATTTGCAATATTTCTTTCTCCTTCTCCTCAGGTCTCATCTTGCACCTTTCATTCTTCTCCTCCTTCTTAGTGCTCCTCTTCTTCCTCCTCCATAGTCCCATGCTCCTGCTCTTACTACTCGGGTATCAACTCTCTTTCCTACTCCACCTCCTCCTCAACAATCCACTTCCCCTCCTCTACTTCAGGTTATCCTTCTCTTCCTCATTCTTCTTTACCTCCTCTGCCCTTGATCTTAACTTTTCTCCCCACATCCTTCTCAATGATACTCTTCCTTGCCTCTGCTCTGCCTGTTGTCTCTACACCGTTCTCATCAGCACACCACAATGTGCTGCCCTTCTTATCCCAAGCTCCTTAACTACAGAACTGTTGCGTCTCCCAACCCCTTTTTCCCCAATGGGAGATCCAGGTAGGTGCCTGGCTACTCAAGGAGATGTGGGTGTATGAATGCTTTGACTGACACTCAAACTGTCAAGTTTAATTTATAACAATATAAATCATTCACTAAACAAGGTGCTTTGAGCATGGCTTTCCATCCCTATAACAAATGTGATCCAAGCAATGTGTCAATGCAAAACAGTGGTTTTGGTGCAGATATGTAACACAAATGACCCTTAAGTGTATTCTAATATATGCGAGAAAATGACATTTTCATACAATATATATTACACTGATGGAATTAAATTGTTGATAAGACATACATAATTCCAATTTTGTAAGGAAAACGTACAGCATTAGCATTACCTTTTATATGTGTGCCCTTTAAACAGAGCTAGAACATTGGAATCCTGGCCATTGTTTATTGAAACTCAGTCCTCATGACGCAAGGTCCAAAGGCCAGCTTTCTGGTAGGAGAGACACACCATCAGTAACACATCCATTAGCAGAGTAAAACCGACACAGCTGTGGGTATTCGGGGCATATGGCAAATCTAATGAAAACAAGAAATGCACATTCTTGTAATCAAGAAGGGCCATTTTTGTGGAGCTGTACAGTTTATGAGAGACACCAGGTAAAATGTACTAGGTTTGCTCCTTAAGTAAAATAATGCTGCAAATGATCACATTTGCATACAGCTGTGATCCTTTTGACTTAAGGTAGAGCAATTACACCATTAGCTATTGTGTACCTGTTTCATGGTCTGGGTCTTCAGATGCACAGTTCAGCTTTCTGTTTACAATGAACTCTCATACAAATATGCAATTCTCAAAAACAAAGTAACATCTATTCATTTAAATGGCACCAACATGGAATCATATTATTGGCTATAATCTTTGAAGGCAAAACCTGAAAACAGATTTGAATTGACTAGTTCCATATCAAACTAGGGTGATTGGATAATGCAATGTGGCACAGGTGTGGCAACTGAGAATAATGTCATCTAGCATTTCTGGGGTGATAGCCACAATGAAATCTAGAAATAGAAATACAGGAATCTGGCACTACTGTTTTAAATCGGGTTATGGACCAATGGAATCTAACCTTATTGTACAAGCGGGGCATAAGTGAATCTGTTCTTGTTGTGATACAAGCTGTGCTAATTTGACATAATTAAATCTGTCCACACTGTTCAAACTTGGGATAATAGAACCTATCCGTGCGGTCTGAACCGGACACAATGCAATATTGTAATATAGTGCAAATTTGATATAATTAAATCTGCATTACTGTGCTTACTAGGCACAATTGAATCTGGAACTGATATGCTAAATGAACATAGTTGAGCCTGACAGTACTTTGCATAATGGATTCTGGCACTGCTGTGATACACCACATTGGAATCTAGTCATGCTGTATTTAATTAGTATAATGGACCCTGGCACAGCTATGCTAACTGGGCAAAACCATGGCACTTGTGGTAATGTCTACATTTTGATGCCACTGATTGGTTACGGTAACAGTAATTTGGCATTCGATTGCTGAACATGTTAATAGTGTGAATACCTATGTATTGGTGATGAATTTGGAGAATGGCATGGCATTACATGTCACATATTGGTACTCATTGAGCATATTTTGGCTATGGTTGTTGACAAATAGTGTGAACCTTCCTATCGTCATATTATGCAAATAGCTGAGAAAAGACTATACAAAATAATGTATGCTTCTTATGTATTGTAATGGAGACAGTGCTGCCCTTGATAGCATGGTAGGAACTGAAAGAAGGTGAGGGATTATTGGTAGATTGCCAGAATTACATAGGTATTTAATGTGTTTAAGACAGATCCCCGAAAACGATGAGCCCAGCACCCAATGCCCAGGACGTCATCCCACCGAGGCAATGGGCCTTTTCCAACTGTCTTGGCCTAGAGGATGCCTCAAAAGTCTATTATACGGCATGTTGTGCTCCAATCATACATGGATGTATATGGAGAAGAGACGAATCCACTAAACACCACCTCACATCAGTATCCAGGGAACTCTGACATTTTTTTGAAGCTCCATTGAGCATGCCAAACGTATAAAGAAAGACATTGGATGCATTTAAAAATGGGTGGCTCTGCATTATTTAAACATTAGCACGACACATGCAGATTTAGTATAGCTATGAGAAAAGAACTGCACTCTGTAGATGAAAGGATAGAAGACTGTGTATACATGTAAGTACAAACCTAGCTGAAAAGCACAGCATGCTGCACATCTGGATGCACCAATGGGCTAACAAGTAAGGGTGCAGAAGTACCACAGCTGCTGGGATAGATGGGGAGAGCAGTGGAAGAGTTCCAGAGGAGGAGAATGAGGGTTGAGTAGAGCATTCTGGGATTGATTAAATGTTCTCTGAAGAGTGGGGCATTCAAATCTGTCCTGTAGTGTAGGGCGGTTGGGGCAGGCTCACTTGCATTGGAAAGATACTCTAGATACAGTGTGCAAACAGGAAGGGAACTGGTTCCTTTTTATTCCTTCTTTATTTTATACTAGGGGATATTTCATCTCCAGGTGGTATGCTAGCTACTGGAGATTGTGAGGTTCTCAGTCAGGAAATTGTAATTTGGCCGTGACTGGTTTGCAGGTGATGCAGGCTGCCTTGCACCTGATGTTTGCTTGAAGGGGTGGCCAGTGCAGCTCCTTGAGGATGTTTTTAAACCTGTGACTGCTGGTTACACACAGATCTCTCAAGCAGGCAGACCTCTGACTGAGTTTTAAGAATGGACGTGACTCTTGATGGTGTGTCTGCTCACTCTGCACTTAGCTTGTCTGCATTACTGAAATCCCTCACTATTGCTGTGGACCGATCCTATCCATGAAGAGGCATATTAATGAGATATGCTGTATGTATTTAAGGATAGTTCTTCCTTATGCCATGAGATAGAGAAAAGGAAGTCTGACGATACTGCCCTACCCTAAGAAAGCTTTGTTAACGTTATCTGAAGGCAAAGTTCTTTTTTTTAAGCTGCATGTTTGGCAATAAAGTCATTTATCTGAAACTCCTGGCCTATCAGAGTGAGAGTTTTTTGCTGGGGGGGCATTTACAGAGGAGCAAGTTTTCACTAGATGGGAAATTGTTTTCGTGAATAAAAAGAAACTTAAAACAATCTTTATAAATTCTGACATTCAGAAATATTGGAATTTGCTCTCTGTCAATATACATACATCACCTACTCACTAATGTTCATCAAGGCTTTTCTATTCGTAAAATATGCAGGTGTTTAAGGTAGCTCAAATGAAAGTAGTAGGTATCAGTAGTCTACAAAATGGGGATGCACGCATGCTTTAGATGATAGTGTGTAAAGATTTAAATGGCTATACTTTATATTTTTATTGTTGCATAGCACACAGACACTCTGGATTATTGATCTAATTTGATTAAAAAAGTAAAATGAAATAACTTAAATAATACATTTTTTTCATATTTTGTTGAGCTGTATACCCCTCTCACATTTGTAACCACTTACCCCATATTGTATTTAAAGCTCAAATAATTAAGAACAACATTACATCTGATTTAATATTCAGGTGTAATATCGAAGGCATAGTTCAAGAAGTATGGTACCACCTTCATTAAGATTCTCACCCCTATATGTAAATGACTATATGATTGTCTATATCAATGATATTCAAATGTAAATAGCTTGAAACTTTTAAAGAGGAACTCCACATGGCAGAATCTGAACATGTTATTTGCCCATTATATGTACAATCTCTGTTTGTCACGACTACTATTGTTAAGTGAGTTGTCTACGTATGCAACTATACCCCAGTCCTTCCTAGTTCAAAATTACTATGCCGCTTCATATTTTTAATGCATGGGAACACTGCTACAATGTTAAAAACAATCCTTTGGGAGCACTTCATTGCATATTGCTTTATTTTTAGAACTGTTGTAAGTTAATGTGTTACTCTCTTAGACATTCAAATATACGTTTACAGTGCAACTAGTGACATTGCCCCAGGAAACAGACAATGTCAAGATTGTCCATACCGAGTTGTGGTCTAGAACTATAACCTGTCTACTGATGTGCTCTACTTCGGTACCCAGAACTTTGGACTCATAGTATGGTAGAATTGTGACAAGATCTGGGATCAGGCCTTGTCAGGGGAGGGATGCCAACTCCTTCTTAACTGCTGGTGTGGCCTTGCAACTACTGCAGCAGAGATCAGCAGGACAAATGAGATGCCAAACTGTAGGACTGCAAGGCGAATCTCTGCACAGCGCTGTGGAATGTGAAGAACATGATCCCACCGTTCCCAGATGCCAGAGGAGGCAGAAACCCAACTCCACGGGATGCAGCATACTTCACGACACTGACACAGCTCAAACAGATCGGGCTAACAGATCGGGCACTATCCCATCAGGATTACAATATTGAAGAAAGCCCACAAGAGGGCCATGACACAAGAGGCAACCAGTCCCCTGCTATTGATGTTATTCTTTAAGCCAAGACTACATGGATAGGGGGCATGGTTTACAAGCCATTTTAAGCCCTCTCCTTAGCCTTCCCTTGTCTCCCCTTCCCCTCAAGGAAGGTAAGTTATAAGCCAGGCTGAGTTGGTCAATCAGAGGGCAGGGGAGGGATGTTTTAAGGGAACCCAGGTAAGAATGTGGTATGGGTTAGTCGGGTGAGGACAGGAGGTGAAGGAGGACATCTGAGAAAGCAAAAGGAGCGTGGAGGCTATTGGAGAGATGGGGCCTATGGAGTGTTTGTGAGTGAGAGTAAGGAGTGTGTGGAATAGCAAAAGATTTGGAGGTAGTGGTGGCAGACGGTAGTAGTAGTTGAGAGTAGTGGTAGCAGAGGTAGTGATAGCTGTGGGTGGAGTAGAGTGATAGATGGAAGTGGTAATTGGTAGCAGTGGACAGTAGTGAGTGTTAGAGGGGGATATCCATAGCAGTGGAAGTAATAGTTGTGGGTGAGGTAGCAAGAGTAGTAGTGGTAATGGTAGAGTATGAGTGAAGTGTGGAGCAGTAGTAAGGAAGGGGAAGGATGTCATAGTAGAGCAAGTAATAGAGCGCTAGTTGAGGCAGGAGTAGTTTGAAGTAGAGGAGTAAGGGGAGTGATAGTATTTAAGGGTGGAGGTGAGGAAGACAGAGTGTGAGAGCAGAGGGACAGGAGTCAGGTGGGAGGAGAATATTTTAGGACCCAGGCTAGAGAAGGCTCAGGTGAGAATGTGTGAAAGTGTGAGAATGGTGAGTCGGTGGAGCATTGTGGAAGAATTTCAAAACTATAAGAGTACCTGCTAATAATCTCTGTTCCTCCAGGCAAGGATACAATAATCATAATAATCAGGACCAGTAGATCGAGGGTGACGATATACACTCAGTTAACAATTACTCAAGCAATGGTTTAATTTCATCACATCAATTTGTAATCTACAATGAAATGTATTTTAAAGATACTCGCATTCACTTACCCCATCATTCATTCACATTCATTCACACCTCAGATTTCTCTGGCTCAATGGATACATGGTATCTTCATCAATTCAATAGAATAGCATCAGAAGCTTCTATTGACTTGGCTGAGAAATAATTCTCCCTCTTCATCCGATTCAAGAGCTCAGCAGATCTCTTCTTCCTCAGGTGAGCATCTGCTTTTGGAAATTCATCAATGTTCAGGTCACTTTTTGGGATCACCAACGCTGGAACATAGGAAATCACTATGGAACATAGTCCTCCCCAATCACTGGGAAGCTTCATGTAAGCTCTGGATCCACAGGCCCAATAGTGGTCCAGTATCACTGCTATTCCGTCCTTTATTCCTTGTACATCAAAGATTTGTCCGCATTGCTTATTCTCTCCAACTTTTCTCGTGCCATTGTTTCAGGAGCATAGTTCTGCACTAGCAAAAGGCACTATCTGTAATGGACATCCCTTGTCTTCAACCCATGTCAAAGGTTTTGCAATCTTTGGCCATAAGGGTTTACACAATCATTCTGCATTTTCTACAGCTGATTTGTGCGATCTCTGTGTTGCATGTGCTTTGCATATAAACACACCATCTTCCCATCCATCTGGAGAAAGAGGTGTTACCCAGATCTGCATCTGGCCTCTTTCTTTGCATCTTCAAACCTCTTCATCAGTTTTTTCTTGACAATTGAGTCTTCTGTTTATTTCCCATTTAATTCCTCCTACCTTCATGCCAGGCTGTTCATATCTTATCACATGGTTTCTGGTGTGTGCTCTTACTCTTGTCTTTATATCTTGCACATAATCATCTACATGTGGTGTTGACCATTCTGTTACCCAAATCAAAGATGCTGTTCGGCCCTGGAATTGACCTATTGTAAGGCAGAGTGCAAGGTGAGTAAGGCAATGAGCCATCTGAACATCTATTTCAATAGCTATTAATATTTTACACTTTCCCATAGCATAAGGCAGGAGTGCACATACATAGCAATCCTCCTCAGAAGTTCTCCTTCACACCTCTTTCATGTGTTGATACCACATGTCGTTCTCCAAATGTGCTGTATGTGTCCAAATAATTATTTAATTCATAATCATCCTCCCTTGTACTTCTCTTAGGACTCGGTTTCATTCTTGCTGAATAATTCTCCCTATAATAACCATAAAGTAAATCAAAAATGGACCTCCCTCCAAATGGAAACCATGGGCCATTTGTCACAGGTATAGGTACCTCTATGAGCCACTGGGGTAGAGACAATTACATAAGGCCTTGGATGTCTCACAATGTCTAGTTCTGCCAAGGTAACTGGAGTGGGAAGAATCAGAGGGACTACTGCTTTCTTGGGAACAATGAAATGCACATTGTGAGTGAGCAGAATCAGAAAAACATAGAGCGGGCATATATTATGCACCAGTACATAAGGCTCCACCTGTGATGCCTCTGCACTCGTCGTTGTCTCTGCTCACTTTCTGGACCTGCAATATGCTCTATGGAAAACATGTTTGCCTGTAATTACTTTTAAGGAAGGAAAACTTGTTTTATTCAGGCAAACTCGTCAGATGCTCCGGTAGTTGTCGAATATGTTCTAGGATTTCCACAAGTAACTGACTGATTGCTGGACTGTTTATAGGATCTCGCATGAACACAAAAGTGTTGCTGTCTCGCCAAACAAGGTAGGGATGAGCTTGAAGCAAATAGTAAAAGATACTAGCAAGCATTATGTGGGCATCGTCGTTAGACAGGACCATCTGTACCTCAAGTAAGATGCTCAGGTAATAGTCTGATCTGTGTCATTATTGCTGCCAATAAGCGTCTAATAGTCAGGCCATTCTTAGAATCCTGGAGAAAAGTACATATGTCAGTGCACCTCCCAACAAGAGCAGGGTAAGCTCTGAGTATAAATATCAAGACAGCAAGAAGTAGTCTGTGTATATCAACATTGGTGAGTACCATAGGCGCCTTCAAAGAGAAATTCTGTGAGAAATGAGTCGGGAACTGCTCCCTCTTCCAGTAATCGAACACAATATCCAGATCTGGCATGTTCTGTTTACTTCCACATTCCACACTCCACATTCTAATGACAGCAAAGCTCCAGTGGCTCAAGAACAAATAGCTTTTTCACTCCTTGCTTAGCAGCTGCAAAGAGTTTTTTAGGGGAGCCACACTCCAAACAAACACTTGTATCTATCTACTGGGCAGTCTCTGTGTCCTTCCTCGTCATCGATCGAGTCTTCACATGCTGAACTTCTTCACCTTGACTTGGTTCTGACTGGGTTGGGGGTGCGGCGGCCTCTCCAGCATAGACTTTCATGTCACCTTGGTGGATCCAAGCTCGTTTTCCTAAAACTGACTGCTGATAGAGTGACATCCTCCACAATGAAAATCTGGGGCTCATGCCACTCTCTTGTGAAGTTCTGAATTAGTACCGTATCTCCAGGAAAAAGTCTAGGTACAGACAAATCTTGAACTTCAGTTGCTGTATGGTCTTCCTGTGTGTTCTGAGACCAACACCCCGTTCGCTTGACTTGATCTCAAATGACAGCGATACTAGCCGTCATACATTTTAAGTTCGCACGTAGCTCATCACCTAACAGTTCTGCAGTTGTCTGGGCATCATTTCTAGTCCTCCTATAACTGGTTTGTGGGGTGTGAGATGGTGGTCCGAGCCGGGAAGATTTCTCAAAGCATACAATGCAAGGGGGAGGCAGTGCAGCCGCCCCTTTTTCAATGTTAGTTTCAATTTGGCTATTCTCGCTTTGAGCAGATCGTTGTGCCTCTCACATATCCTATTCTCTTGCGGGTGATAAGCAGAAGAAAACCTGTGTTTTATACCAAGCAATAAGCTAATTTGCTCGAACACCTCATTCACAAAATGGAGCCATTATCTGATCTCAGCACCTCACATATTCCCTATCTAGGAAATACTTCTCGGACTAAATACTTTGCACGCAGGAACAAGGGCGAGGAGCATCTGTTTGGCTGTGACGAGTGAGCAAGGACTGAACTTTTCTCCCTCCAAACTACTCCTGTTTCTTGTGTTTTCCACTTTCCAGTTTGTGGCACCTGGATGTGCCAAGAGGTGCGTGTGCCTTTAATTTCAGCAGTGGTTCAGCCCACATAAGCCCGCCTTCCACGCCCTTCGGCGTAACCCCTCAGGAGCAAGGGCGAGGAGTCTCTGTTTGGCTGTGGTGAGTGAGCAAGGACTGAACCTTTCTCCCTCCAAACTACTCCTGCTTCTTGTGTTTTCCACTATCCAGTTTGTGGCACCTGGATGTGCCAAGAGGTGCGTGTGCCTTTAGTTTCAGCAGTGGTTCAGCCCACATAAGGCCGCCTCCCACGCCCTTGCGGCGTAAGCCCTCAGGAGCAAGGGCGAGGAGCATCTGTTTGGCTGTTTGGCGAGTTCGGCAAGTGGCGGGGGAGGGTGCCATCCCACTGTGAGCCGAGAAAGATGGAGCCAGCCATTATATCTTCTAGGACTAGAGCTCAAGCTAAACGCATGGTCACACAAGAAGAACATCCTGTTAAGCGAGCATGCCAACAACAGGTGAGCCAGTGCTTTTCATGTGGCTCCATAACAGAATCATCTGAGGAACCGTCACCTGTGTTGTTAGAAGAGGTGTTTGAAGCCTCTACTACAGAGTCCACCCCGCCCCCTGTACTAAGTCACAAGTTATTTGTGCCCTTGGTGCATTCGCAAGTACGTTCAATTCCCGTTTCTTTGCCCCTTCTCCCAAACATCTTTCAGTCATCGATCAATGTGGAACATATGGTCAGCAAGGCTATTGACAATGATCGTACCGTGCAGGGTGATGTGTCCACTTTGACAGATGTTGGAGCTGGTTCCGTGCCGATGCCAATGGTGTCGCCCGGGGGGGCTGTGGGTTGACCCTGGATGCCCCAGCGTCGATGCTCAAGGATGACACTTCAACTCCGGCAACTGTGATGCCGGCCACTGTCGCGCCCGCTGACGCTGGGGGCGTGGCGAGGCCATGGACGCATCCGCCGTGAGTTCTGACAGCGAGGCTTTGGCGGCACTGCAGTGTCGGCTGGATCAGGCAGAGGCGCGCCTGGTCAGTCGCTTGCGAAGCACCGCAGAGTCGGTGGGGCTTTCCACGGCGGTGACCTCTGATGCGTGCAGCGCCTCAAATGCCAAAGGAAAAAAGGTAAGCAAATCCGACATTCTGCCCAGATGTCTAGACACGCACTTGACTGAAAATCTGTGCGACGGCCAAAACAAGGTTATTGTTGTAACTGTCTCGCCAGATAAAGCCCGCGCAGCCCCAGCTCAAATCCCGACGGACACCCCCACTAAGACAGCGTTGTCCAACGAGGATGTTCCATTGCAAAGCGATGGCTGGCACGGGGTGGTAGTGGAGGAGGCACCTAATACTGTAGAGGTGGTTTCTTCGGTGTTACACAATTTGATTGAGCTAAACAAAGCCCGTACTTGTAAACGCATGTCTGTGTCTACTCCCGAACATAATGTGACACTAAAATTGTCACAGAAAAGACAGTGCACAAATGTGACTGATGTGAATCGGGATATATGGGGTCTGGGAACTACAAAAGAGCAAGGACATTGGAGGCCGTGTCCTCTGACGTTTCAGCACAGTCACAAGATGGAACGGTGGCCGATTCACAAAAAAGAATGTTGTTCCATAATAATGCAATGCATTGGCCTAAAACGCAAAAACTAAATCAATTAAGTCAAAACTCAAACAGTGATGACTCTTCGGACGAAGCCACTTCCGGGGACTCATCGTTTGTAGAGCGACCCTTCCCGAAAGTCAGAAGAGAATGGGCGGGCTTTGGTCAAGCTGCACGTGATACACAAGGGAAAGCCAGAGGTGGGAGACTGGCCCCGTGTGTACATGTGGCCTCAAAAAACCTCTTAATAGCCTTGACTTCTGCGATGACAATCTCCCTTACACCGTTCACTAAACTTTATGAAACATTAAATGAAAACGTGAAAGATGTCACACCCATTTTCTCTTTCGCATCAGGCATATCAAAACTCATTATGTCAGGTGAATATGCAACCCTTTTTGCCGCCTCGTCTGCGGCTTCATTTCCGCTTGAAATAAAGTCTGTTCTCTTAGTGTGCACTGCACACTTAACTATTGTGATGGCTACTGGCAGCTGTAGTGCTTTAATAAGCCTGTCCAATAAGGCAGCGTGTTGCACTGGAGTGCTGTCTGCTCCTTTTCCGACGTGCTAGCCTTACGTGTTTTGGTGATGTCACGTAGGCAGAGTCACTGTACACTGATACTTCCTGGTCTGCGTCTTTTTTGAGTGCGATAATCAGTGCCACTAATTCTGCAGCCTGTGGTGAAAAGTGAGACGGTAGTCTTGCACTTGACATTACTTCAAATTCCCCATTAGCCCTATGCTTTACCATAGCGTCACCTGAATGCCTTTCTCCGTCAGTTTCATCAATCTTCGAAGGACCATCAATCAAGAGAATCTCCCATTCTGCTAGAGCATTTTCTTTCACTCTCGGGATGTCATTATAGAATTTTTCATAATTTGAAGCATCATGCACTTGTTCATCCCCTGCCAGTGGTTCAGCTACAAATGTGGCAAGGTTTACCATTTTACACCCAACTATTTTGATTGTTGGATTCAATATGACCACCTCATAAGAAGAAGCTCTTTGAGAAGTCAGTGTACATTTAGGTTTCTCTAAAACAGCGAACAAAGCATGCTCAAAAAATAGCGTCATGGAGCACCCTATTACTATGGTTGCACACTTCTCAATAGACAACGCGGTGGCTGTCAATGATTGTTCACAAGGGAAGTGACCCCTTATTACTGGGTCCAAAATCCCACTGCAATATGCAATTTGCTTTATCATGTGCGGTTTTGCTTTTTTCAAAATTGCCTGAGCTCTTTCAGGCTAACCTTCTTTCCTTCATGTGAGATTAACTGGCCTATGTACAACACCTCTTCCTGTCAATTGTTCAATTTCTCTTTGTCTACTTAGATCCTTTCTCTGCCAAAATCATCATTAACGAGTCTCGTCTGAACTCTTCTTCTGATGTGTGGCAGACCAAAATATCATCTACGTATTTCAGCATGACACTTTGCAAATCAATATTGCTTAGGTCCATCTGCAGGACCCTATTGAAAATGGATGGTGACTCACAGCACCCATGAGGTAATCTTGTGCTTATCAACTTAGTCTGAAGGAATATAAATGACGTAAGATCTTGGGAGTCTTTATGCAACCAAATTGAGAAAAATGCATTTTTCAAGTCAATCACCGTAAAATATTGTGCCAAAACTGGGATACTACATATGATTGTCACCGGATTTGGAACTAGAGGAAATTCTGCCTCTACAATCTGGTTAATTGGCTTCATATCCTGAATTAAACGCCACATCCTGCCCTTTGATTTTTTCATAGGGTACACTGCGGTATCGCATGGTGACGCTGACGTCACTAAGATGCCTTGATCCATCATGGCTGATAGAGTCTGAAAAAACCCCTCATCTGCCTCTCAGGACATAGGGTACTGCCTTGCTTGAGGTATAATTGCTCCTGGCTTCAGCTTAATCTTAACTTCTCCCACCCCCGTAAAACAGGCCTAAGTCATAGGGGCCTGTAGTCCATAAAGAAGTCCGCACTTTCTCCATATCCTCATCAAAAAATACAGGGCGCTGCCGCACTATCATCTTCTGTGGGATCTCTTGTCTCTCTGTCCTGATCCAATATGTAATACTCATCTCAAACACTACTTCGTCATCTGACGGGTCACCTCTAAACATATCCTTGTCAGTGACATCAGTCAATCTATATCCTTCCCCAGTAGCAATCACTGTTTTCCATGGCCTATCTTGCTACCAACCTTCAAGCATGGCCAACTCCCCTCACACCACAGCTGGCTGCAATTCCAAGAGAAAACCCTGTCCCCCCTCTTATTCCATAGGCATCTGTGGACTGAACAGAAATTCATCAGGTATTCTCATAGTCTTACCCACTAAACCGGGTAGCCACGTTAACAAAATGCGTACCCCATAGTGAAAGACTTCTGGTTCTAATGGCGCTCCTCACATGGCTATTTGTCCTGTAAATGCCACAATAAATTTGCCACATTTAAATAACGTATTCCTGACATTGAACACCCTATGCCTTCATCAGTGAAGGAGATTGTCATATTTAGTTTCATAATTAGATCTCTGCCCTGTATATTAACTGGTGTCTGTCTTGAATACAACAATGGGACAGACATATCACACTCTCCTATAGGGACTGGCAATTTCTTGGTAAACGGAACTCTACTTGTAGCTTCTGAGAACCCTTGAGCAATCATGACATTACCCCATAATTAAAATGTTCCCTCTCATATAAATGAGTGAGTTGTTCCAGTGTCTACTAAAAAAGAAAAGGATTTGCCTGCTATCGTGATGTCAACCTTGGTTCCTCTTGAGGATTAGGCATCACAGATAGTACTGAACACATCAAGTCACCCAGTGAGCTGTCCTATTGTGGGTACATACATATTCCGTACCTGTAAAAGGATTCCCACCCTCAATGGTGACAGCCCCTACTCTAGGAGTCAATAGCTGTCCTGTGTTTGCACTCTGTTGTATTTGCATGGGTGTGTGCTGTGACTGCCCTTGCAGCGGATTCAATGGTGCTTGCCTTGGTTGCAAAGCCTGTGGTATTCTCAGCACTTGTGATTGATACACTGTCTGATCTTGGGCAAACCCGTCCCTGCTTTGTGGGCTATACGCTTGAGGATAAGCTGTTCCCCACCTCTTGAGAATTTCCCATTCTGTACATACCCTTGGCTCCCAAATGTTCACGCAATATGTCCTGCCATTCCACATGTCCAACACACAGGAGGGAATCTCCTAACCTGCCTATCCAGCATGCCCGGGTTACTACCTTGGTTATGCTGAAAACCTCCTTGATTACTCTGAAAGTTTCCCTGAATATTCTGAAAGCCTCCTCTTCCGCGGACGCCTCCTCTGCCTCTCAGCAAAAATCTGTTCTCTCCTTGATCCGACTGCCGTTGGTTATTCACTTGCGACATACGTGCTGCCTGTTCTGATCCTGGCTCTTCTCCACTAGTCACCATCGCCCCTTCTATAGCATACTTCAACAGTTTCTTCTGTACCAACCTAGCTTCCTCAAGCTTCCTAGCATCCTCTTTATTTTGATTTTTCTCTTTCAACAGTTGCCAATGATGCGCAGTGGTCAGCTGTATTTCTGGCCATGGTTTTGCCTCCATGCCCACCAGCTTCTTGAGCTGTCTCTGCACCTGGCCTGGCAACCCCTGACATAATATATGATAGAATACAGGTATAGATTTTCCCCATGGCTCTCGAGTTTCCAAAGACCACTTCTCTTGAAAATTCTGAATGTAAATAGGCGAATATTTCCCTTCCTGCATCTTGCGTGCCATTATAGCGCCCATATCTGACGTATCAGGATATTGTACTCTTAGCGCTTTCCAAACTGCCCCTCTAAAATTATTAAATGGCGCGCCATTGTGCGCAGTGTTCTTTGCTGTGACACTTGCATACCCTGCTGTGTCATCAGCCCTCTCCCCAAGGATAGCTGCTAGAAGAACCTTAATGTCCCCTATAGCTAACTTGTTTCTACCTGTTATTTTTTCTAATTCATAGATCCATTTTAGGGCGCCTGAAGTCAAACCCAGTTGCTTGCACCTTAGATTATCCTTGTCCATCTGGGGCCACGGGATATACTGCATCTGGCCCCTCCTTTTTTCTAACAAGGGAAACAGCAAAATCCCAAAATCACAATTGGCTTTCATCATTTGCCTATCCATAGTAGGGACAATGGTTCCTGATCACCGCCTTCTTGGCAATGACCTTAATCTGCTCACATACGGTGGCGATTCCCCCCTCACACTACGGGATCACCCTTTAGATCGCTTTGTGCACGTCATAGGCTCAAGCGTTCTTTCTTTTGGTAGGTCCAGATCCGGCCATCTAACCTCTTTGCCTGTCTGAAAACATCCGTCGGAACCGCCTGATATGATAGGTTATTTATAACGCACTTAATACCCAGAGGTTTCTAAGCGCGGACCCGGGGATCGAAAATGTGGTGCTCTGTGTCGTCTTGCTTCTAAGGCAAGCACCTTGCCCTTGAGCTATCCTCCCGAGACATGCACCAGATCCCTCCTCCGCATGGAAGGTTTCCCTGTCTTTGTCTGACATGTCTTGTCCCCAATTCGTGTGGCTACCCCCCTTGTCGTCTCTGTTTAGAGTCAGCCGTCCAAAGACAAAGCTCTGTGTTCGAAAATAAAGAAGCTTCCCGCCTTACCTCGTGACTGGGAAATCTCAAATCGATCATCTTTCCCTTTATTTCTCAATTCACTTTTTGTCCTCATCTCTCGATAAACTTTGTCAATTTTATCTCCTATATCTCCTATCTCAAAATCCTGCTCTACGTTTACCCTGGAGGGCCCTGACATCGGTTCTTGTGATGGGAAGAACTCCTCTATGTCCTCCCATGCTACTACTGAATTTGGTTCCATTAGCCAATTTTCAATGCGATCAATGTCGCGTGCTCTCTGTCTTCTTTTTCGTTCCATCTCCTCATAAAATGCCCTTCGGTTCTTTTCTTCATCTCTAACCCTCTCATTCTCTTGTCTC
This sequence comes from Ambystoma mexicanum, assembly GCF_040938575.1. Classification (NCBI taxonomy): domain Eukaryota; kingdom Metazoa; phylum Chordata; class Amphibia; order Caudata; family Ambystomatidae; genus Ambystoma; species Ambystoma mexicanum. Next base: position 469,110,402 of record NC_090923.1, read on the forward strand.
TTAATTTCTCTCTTCTCGTTTACCCTACCCACCTCTTAGTCTCTGCGTCTTTGCATTCTTTTCAAGTTTAATTTCTGTTCTTCCTCTTCTTCTCTCTTCTTTTCTAGCCTGTCTCGTTCTTCGATTGCTCTCTGCCTTTTTTCATATTTTCTTTGCTCCTCTGCCCTTTCTTCCTTTCTTAACTGCTCTTCCTGATACATGTGTTCTCGTCTCAGTCTACTCTTCTTTGTAGACTCATCTTCTTTCAATCTTTTCTCTCGTTCCCTGTCTTTTTTTTATCTTGCTGGTCTTGATCTTCCCCTTGCCATACTTTCTCAATGCTCTTCCCATCAAGTTTGAGCAATATCTTACCGCCCATCCATTCGTTCTGTGTGAGCGCTATCTCTTAAGCTTTATCCTTTTCTCCTTTCCATCTCTTAATTTCTTGTTCTATATCTAGAGTCAAGCTAGGTCATTCACTTTTCGCTTTGTCCCGTAAGACTTTAGCGATCACATCCCTTTCTGGAGTTTTTTCTGGACTCTCGTCACTGCTATACCCAGTTGGCTGATGCGTCGAATTACTGTATCCTGTAGCTGCCTTAAGCTCTCTGAATGGATGCAGTCCTTCGTCTTTCATACTATCGCCATCTACTTCAGGTGCAGTTGGGGGAGCAGAAGGCTCGACACCCCCATCTTTACACAGGTTCAATATCCAGTCTTCTGGAGGCAGGTCTTCCCATTCCTCCTGGTACATCTTCAAAGCTCTAGGCTAGCTAACCTTTTTTCCAATTTATTTCCCTTGTATGCTGTGTGCAGCTATGTGGTCATGTGTGGTCATGTGTGGTCATGTGTGGTCATGTGTGGTCATGGGGTCAACTGCTTTTGCCAGTGATCCCCCTTGTGACCATGGCATGAACATCTTACCTGCAGTGCCCTTAACCCATTCTGCACTATATTGTTTAATCTTGGGCGCGTGTTTTGGCAGCTGTTTGCACAGGTGCATGAGCGGAGTAACATCCTCCATCACGGCTGTCAATACTTACCGTTATTTTACACAGAAAATACTTTTCAGAAAAATAATACAATATGAGCGTGTACCAATCATCGCAGCTCCAAACCTTTATGCCTCAATTTACTTCAGTCTACCTGTTCCGTCAATACCTTTGACAACTAAATAAATAAATAATCCACTTTCAGTCTTTCACCACAATGTATTACTTGTTGCTCCTCAACATTTCATTACTTCCTAATGCATATAACACATACAATATACAGACAGACAGACTGGCCGGCCAAACATATATCCTTGCCAATGCTCCTCGTGGCTATTCTCGCCCCCAATAATGACTCTGATCGGAGTGTAAGATATTTCCTTTAACAGATCTTTCGTAGGCCTATGTATCCACTTGGATTCCGAAATATCTTCTCCTAAATGTTCCTGAATGTAGGTTCCTAGGCTTATCTGTGACGCTCCTCGTCTAACAACCAAATACTTCTACTTGATGCTCTTTGTCATTAACTCAAATACCCAACTAACCCTCTGTTACTCTTTCCCCATTATCACTTTCCCCATTTAGTGCACAATTATTTTTGCCATCTCTCTCAATCTACTCACCATTTGCTTTTCAGCTCCTGACCCTCGGGGTCATCTCCTCATCAACCAACACCTTAGCCTTCAGTCCGCTCAGTGGCCTGTAGAAACCGGGAGGAGAATTCCGTGAAAGAGGAACCCTTCCCACCTGCTTCATTTTTCTTGCAAGATTTTGGTTCTTCGACCGCTATCAACAGGAATCCTCGCTATCCTCCAGCTAAATGGTGGAGGACATCTGATATTTCCGAGACCCTTAAAAGCCTACTTGGTCGATTGATCTTGAACCATCATCTCTCTGCTACCACGTAAACCCAGTTACCTAGGGCCCTTTAAGACGAGGTAGCAAAACTTTGAGATGGATGAGGATGTAGAATTTACTCAAACATCAATAATGAAACCAACTCAGGAACTTGGCAAAAGTTAGTCTGTTTTATTTGCAATGGTCTAAAACAGGGAGTTACAACGGACATCAACGGACATTCGCTCGATTTCTCTCAGCACATACTATAAAAACACAACTTTTATGCTCAAAACTCATCATAAGTGACATCACACTATGTGGCAAACTACAAAAACTTAGTTGGGGATGTGACAACATGGGGAACATCTAAGTATACGTTCCATACTGACGGGGGAAGTGATTGGGTCTCTACTGTCATGTGGGCAACTAAGTCCATCCCAAGTGCAAGTCATCTTTTGTGTCATACTAATACTGAACACTTTATTGGTTATATAAACTATAGGGCTCTTTAATGTGTGGCCCCCTACCATTGGATTGGCACCTTTGTACCCTTCTGGACTATTCCACATGCTAGCAGCACAAAGGCCACCACTCCAGGTGCAGGGAAGGTCGGCGTGATCATGCCTCCCCTCCCAATTAGCCCAATATCTATCATCCTTCTTGCAGTCTGCCAGTCAATTAAGGCTTTGAACTCAGACTTGTAGAAGCTCTCTGTGCCTGAGAAATAAAGCGAATATATTCTTGGTTTTGGTGTAGCTTGACCCAATGTCTATTTCGATCTGCCCATGTGACTGGGAGACCGTATTTTCAAGTTCTTTGCAGCATTTAATTGCATTAAATGATGAACTATTGACGCCTTCAGTGTTTTTCCATTCCACTTCAAACAGAAGTTTGTTTCTTTCTCACGTTCCATGTATCTACTGGATGGACAACCAGGCTCATGGTGGCCTTGAATCCTTGGTGCTGGGCCAGCCAAGCCTTTCCTGAATTTCTTCTCCGCCATCACTAATTTATCACCTGCGCCACACTGAAAACTCTTTCCAATGAGGCGGTTTCAGGCCTTGCTAAAGTGAATCATGGAATATCCCGGTTCTATACATTCCTATGTGTATACATTGGCACATCGCCGCAAACTATTCACTACGTAGCCAGCCTTAAGATCACTTTGTCTACTTGTGTTACTGCATCTGTTCAAGTGTAAACTGATTTGCATTTTCTTCAGCATTTCTGTAGCATGATCCTCTCATCTCGAGCCCGAAACGTTGCTCATCTTCAATACCTCCTCTTCAGATATTATAGAATGTTTACATTCTATTGCCTTGTGCATATTCTCTGGGTCTGTCAACTCTGCTTTGCATGACGTCACCAGTCTTCTCTTTCACTCATTTTCATACTTCTTCTGGAACTTTGTCCAACAGGCCATTACTTCTTTGTGAATGCATATCATGTTTTCTCAATGGATACCTTCTTTCCAGGATTTTCTGTGGTATAGGCATCCTCACTGGCACTGCACGTGTTGTAATTTCCGGTTCCCAACCTATAGGCAGCATGGTGCAGAGCTTCTGGTGGGGGTACTTGGCTCCTTCTCTACACTCAGATCTCCTTGATACTGTCTTTCCTCTTGGGATTCTCAATCAAGCCCTTGCCTGGATTGAATCCTACCTGACACCTCACCAATTCTCTGTCTCCTGGAACAACAACACCTCTCAACTCACTCCTCTAAAAAGGCTTTAGATTGGGTCCTCTCCTCTTTACACTGTACACCTATGCTTTTGGAGCACTAATCTCTGTCTTTGGGTTATTGTACCAACTCTTTGTAGACAAAACCCTAATCATCTTCTCTTTTCCAGAACTCTCCTCTGATCTCTCTATCAAAACTTCCAACCGTTTCTATGCCAATAAATATTGGATGGCTTTGCACTCTCTGATGTTAAGCTCTACCAAATCAGAGTTGCTCTTCTTCCTTGCCAAATATTCTCTCTCATCTCATCCCCTGCCTATCCAGTTCCCAGCTGACACTCTCCCTTACTCTTCTCCATTTGTATTATTTATTTTCAGATTATCTACACAACAGAGACTAATACAAGTCTATACATTTCCCCCACATCTTTTCAAAAAGATAGACTGTCCTTTCTCTCCTATAGATCATTCTCTCCATTTCAGCTAATTTATGCATTTAATCAATCCAGTCATCTATAATCGGGGAGACCCTAGATGTCCAGCCTTGCAGGATCATTTTCTTTCCAATCGCAGCACCTCTAAGTAGCCATTTCTTTTGACAGGTGGTCAAAGCTTCCAGCAACTCATCTCCACCCAAGTTCAATGTTTTAAAGTCATAATCAATTTTCTCACCAAGTACCTCCTCACATATCACACAAATATCCAGCCACAAATCATGCACCCTCACACAATCCCACATCATCTGCTCCAGCGTTCCAGTCTGATGTACACAGCCCCAACAACATTGGAGTCAGAAATACCTCTCTTACATAAACGCTCTGCAGTCCAATAGACCCTGTTAAAAAATGTGATTTGCCTGGACCTTTCACCCAGACTGATTGAGCAGAGGTTGACATTTTTACACATTCTCAAACAAAGTTCTGAAGAAATGTTACAGCCTAGTCTTCTACTCCACTCTTCCTGCAAACAATAATTATCTTTATACTCTGCAACAATCTGTTTATAAATCCTACTAGCCAAACCTCCCTCGCCCTTTTTGGATTTGACAATAAAAAGGTCTAAGTTTAGTCCATTCGCCCCAATTCACCATTCCTATGGCTTTTTTCAACCGCCGGTAGTCCATGGTCGAAAAGCCTGCAATATCCAATTTTTCCTTGACTTCCTTAGCTGTAAGCCATATCTCTTTCTTTTGAAGGTCCCCAATCCACCTGAACCCCTCTCAAAAACCATTCTGCCCAAATTAGTGTTTTCCTATTATCTTTAGTCCCTGCATTAGACCAAATTGAATCCTCCGGGGCCTTTAGTGCATCAACACCCAGGAGACCAAGCAGTTTTTTCCAGGAGCTTCGCAAATGTTCAGTGGCGGGATTCACCTTACAACCTGGACTTGCTGTTGTTGATAAAATTGCCCTAGGCATCAATGGACCTGCAAGACTTGCCTTCGCAATCGCCCAATCAAGTGGATTGTTATCAAGGAGTGGGACAAAAAATTGAGCTATGAACGCCAGATGATAAGCGTGAAAATTAGGAACCCAGAGTCCACCCTTTTCCAGAAGCAATTGTAGCTTCCAAAGCTTTAGTCTTGGAGTTTTGTGATCCCAGATAATATTCTGCATAAGCCTATCCAATTCATTCCAGTAATGTGGGGTAATTTTCAGCTGCAACATACCAAGCACATAGTTAATGTTCAGGGTAGAGGTCATTATTAGGGCATTTACTTTCCCCCATAGCGATAGGTTTAGTATCAACCATCTTTCCAGATCTAGTCTGAAATCCCTGCAAAGCTCCTTTAGATTTTCATGTACTATGTCCTCAATCTTTGGTGTTAACCATATACCCAAGTAGAAAAGATGGGGGGGCTGGGTCTTGGAGTGTCAGCGCTCTGCCCTATTCTGTTTATAGCACAATTATGTTATTCTGGTTATTTTAATAAAAGGAGTCAATATCCCATTGAGAATAGATTGCAATATAGCAAAAACATTTTCAGAAATGTTTTAATTGTTCCATGTTGTATGGTCAATACAGCCAACATGTGTTTCGACCCCCACTGGGTTGTCCTCAAACTGTTGTGAAACATACATTGTATCATCAACAAAAGGAGAAACCAAATTCAACACAATAAGCAAAAAGCAGTCTGAAATAATAGTGCACAAAAGATATGTTACAGAAAAGTTGTCACAAAGGAATGTAAGCAAAAAACAAAAAAGTTACATACCCCATGGTAATTCTCACAAGAGAGACGTATTTCAGGAAGCGGGTAGAAACAAAGGCAACCTCTGGAGACGTTCAGGTGTGCTTGGCAGGGATAGGTATATACCCATTTCCCATTCTCCACTATTTCAGCATACCAGCTGCTTTACTTCATAATACATCGAGTTCTTTACCATTCACTTCGGGTGAACCATTAACTTTTCTTTGAAATGTAATATGGAATCCATAATAACATGATCAACGTCTTTGCTTTGTTTCTACCCGCTTCCTCAAATACCTTTCTCTTGTGACAATTACCATGGGGTATGTAACTTGTTCGATTTTTGCTTACTTTCCTTTGTGACAACTTTTTTGTAACATAAAGACATTGATCATGTTATGACTTCCCCGTATTCAGCATACTAATTGCTTTTCTCAAATCTTCGACCGTCAATTCTTCCTCTAGAGATTTTTATTCCATTTCTGAAATCTTCAGGATCTCTAGAATCCCAATGAAATTTTCTCCCACACCAGATATCTCTGGTTCATTACTGTATAAATTCATGTAGTAGCTCTTAAAGATGTAATTAATCTCTTTGGGATTAAATGTGGTTTAAATGTGGTTGAGCCATTAGGACCTGTAATTGAGGTTATAGTCCTGTCAGAATTCATTTTCCTGAATCGGTGCGCCAACCACCATTGCATTTTTCCTCTTTTTCATAATATGAACACCTAAACTGATACAAACTCCGAACAGCTTTCTGTTATCAGAGTATTAATTTTGGACTTCAATTTCCGCAACTCTTTAACTTTTTTAGATTGCCTCAGTTCTTCCATCAGTTCTCGTGAAAGACCCCGGATCTGTAAATCCAGATCTTGTCTTTCCTTCTCAAGTCTTTTCGTCTTACTGCTGGACAAACTAAGTAATATCCCCCTCATAGTATACTTAAAGGCTTCCCATACTGTCTTCACATTTAATTCCCCAAAATGATTTTCTTCCACAAAGTGTTCCCCCTCAGAGACAATCTTCTCCAGAATATTCTCATCATTTAGAATAGATGTATTCATCTTCCATGTAAACGATCTGCAGAGCTCGAAATCCAGCATCAGATACATAGCCACATGATTTGTTAATAGTATATTTCCAATTTTGCTTCATCAATAATTTTCTGCCATTTTACCCGCAGTTAGCAACATATCTAGTCTAGAAAAGGTATCATAAGTGCCCGAGTAGAAACTGTATTCCCTCACGGATGGATGCGCTAATCTCAGATTATCCTTTAGATTATGTTCCTTAATGAGCGCCTGGAACACCAAATAGTGATTATCATGTTTCCTATGCATTCTGCACTTGCTTTTATCAATTATGGAGTCCAGAACTACATTAGAATCTCCACCCAATAGAGCATTTGGTGTTTGTAGATATTGGATCATCTGTGTCACCTGCCTGAAGAATGATCCATCATCTACTGATGGTGCATAAATGTTACAAAGGATAATGACTTCCCCTGAATGTTCACCAACAAAGTGATTATCCTACCCTCCTTATCAGAACATTCTTTTAGTACTTGTAATGGTGCATTTTTGCATATTAAAATTGCAACACCTCTAGATCGAGAGTTGAACGAAGAGCCATAAACCTTACGAACCCATTCCATTTTCCAGATTGACAAGTTTGTCTTGCAACAAAAGAGTCTCCTGCAGGAAACAAATATCGGTTTTCATATCATCTAAATAGTTAAAAATCTTTTTTTCTTTACTTGATTATTGATCCCGTTCACATTCCAGGTCGCAATACACATTTCATCTCCAGATTTTCCCAGCATTCCCCCATTCATCTTTTCACATTCATGGAAAGCACCAATCTCAATGTTAAACAAAATATAAAAAAAATCAAACATCCACCCTCTTAAGAAAATACTAGACACCAACATCAACTTCAACTTGTAATATGAACTAAACATTCTAAAAGATCCTAGACTCCAGGCACCTCTCCTAATTACTAATGAACTCTATCTATATTGAATATTAATTAGAATCTTTAAACATCCTCCCTATTCACTCCTAGCTGGCGGCTAAGTTTATCTATTCCTAACACAATGTCTAAAATGTCAAATGGAGAATTATTAAAAATGTGGTCATACACTACAGTGACTTTTCAAACAAAAAATGGATCATTATAAATATTAAATTCATTCAGCTCCTACATCTATCAATACAATTCAACACAGTAGATGTTTAAGAGCCAAACCTCTATTCAGAAACCTATTAGTTGGTGCAACAATAACTGTATCAGTATGTAGACATCGGAAGTGTTAACAACCGTCAATATGTCCTGGACTATCTTGAAGCTCAGACAGACATGATAAAGGATTGACCCCTTAGGCAGAGTCATATATACAGCCATTCCATACTCCAGTAGGTACATCAATTCCCCTGGTGGCGCGACCTGATGGTACTATTTAAATGTACCCTTCAAACACCCAATAAAAAACAATATCTTACCCCAGAGACATATATTCAAAATGCAATTCTTATGAAGATGGGGTTCAGTGGCAAGCTAACATTTCCCTAGATATTTTAGGATCTAGAGCCCCATCCTCAAAGCCCTATCCGTACACTCCCAAATTAAAAATGCATGAAAAACAAAAATGTTCCATTTAATCAGAATAGATTCCAAAAGTCTGCATTCAATTACTGGCAATGAAGACTGAAGATTGCATAAAGATGTATAATTACCGATCCTGAAACCTAAAACCCCTGCAACCCTCAAAAATATCTTAGAAGTTTCCAGGTTACATCATACCTAATATAGAATTCCATGACTCAGTGGAAACACAAATGATCTGATTAGTTAGTTACAATACCTCAAAAATAGAAATAACATTCATAAACCATGTTTAAAAGGGAAACATTCATAGCAATAACCGAACATTTCATTCATGCGAGTCATAGTAAGATCCTCGATTGGCTCCAATAGTGCGTACATTTTGTAGTGAGTAATGTAACTGACCTCAAACTGGTATACTATGTAGGTGTCAGAACAGCTCACACTACTATTGGGTCTAAAGGTTATGAGTGTGGAGTACTACCAGAAGTAACTATATTTGGATCACCTGAGAAGGGTTGTAAGGAGGAAAGAAAATACAGCCCATAGGTCCACAGAGCCACCAAAATCATGAGCAATTCCATTAATTTCAATAGATATTGTTTCAGATCATGAATAATGTTGGTACAGCAACAGAATCATGTTTAAGTACAGAGCATTAGTGTCTTCATATATCCAGTGAACCAATAAGTGAGGCAAGAGAATGGGTGTATGGAATCATGGACACACCCTCCTGTTCTGCAATCAAGGAGGAGCGCACATCCAGTCTCGGCTAGCAGCGTGCATATTCTTGAATCATAGTGTGTGCAGTGACAGAAGCCAAATAAATGCCCAACGGGTCAAAGATAAAATACAGGCTGGTCCTCCCTCATTATGGAAATGGCACCTGTTGCCAGAGTGCAAATGATACATTCTCCGGGAACGATATACAATAAAATGTCAATGGGTATGGAATATAGCAAAAAGCACCTCCCATTAAATGACCCGTCTTACTCTTCTTCAGCTGGAAACCTTACTCATCTATGACCCTTTTTACACCTAGTGTGCTCTCATCTCCAAAACTGCAACGGCGGCTCACCTCAACCTCCGAAATATTAGGAAACCAAACACTTCCTTCCACTTCAACACTGCCAAGCATCTCTTAACCACTCTTGTCTTCTCTAAACAGGACGACTGTGTCAGTATCCTCTTTGGTATCCTCAACTATGCTTTCTGCCTTCTAGACAAGATCATTAACTTCGCTATTAGAACTCTCTTTGAACTCCCTAACTTCAAACCTACTCAGGGGTGCCTCCAAGGGGTGGCCGGGGGGGCCATGGCCACCCTTATAAAAATGCTGTCCCCCATCTGCCACCCCATGAAATAGCAAAGAAATACACTTTTTTTTCTTCCCCTCTGAACTGTCCATGGAGAATAATCACATGTCAAGTTCAGTGTGAAAAAAATGATTTTTTTTGTTGCTGCAGCCCACCACCCGCGATGGAGTGGAGCGAGCCACGTATGATGGTGGCCCTAACCCCCATTGATCGCACAATAAACACAGCCTGAGTGCGCACATTTCTGTTTTGGCTTGCGTTTGCAGGCTTTGTTCACTTCCAGGCACTGAAAAGGAGACCTGGGCTGCGGTGCTGAGGGATCGAGTGGTTGTCCCAGGCAAGCACTTCAGAGTTGAGGTATGTGGCACCAGGGGTGGTGCCAGGCATGGGATTGGGAGGGCTAAAGCCCCCCTTCTGCAGCTGCCTATTCGCCATGCACAGGCCTGCTCGTTTGACCTCAGGCCGGCGCTCTCCACACCGCTTTATTATCTCCTGACAAAACTGATTGTGGGGGAGGGAGGAGGCGTTAAAATGTAACCAGCCCATTATTATTAAATAGAACAATTGTGGAGGTGAGACGCCCCTGGAAGAAGAGAGTACCTGCTGTCTGCGAGATGCATGCTGGCCACCTTAGCACGATAATCGGTGTCTCTTTCAGTGAGGCCATTCTCCTTGTACCTGGTGTGAAGAACACACCCTGTGTCAAAAATGTGTTGCTGCGGTGCCTGCCAATTGAAAGAGCAGCTCTTTAACTTGTATCTGGCCTTCGTGGCCGGACCATGTCGTCTGAGAACCCTGCCACGTTGTCATTTGCCAATAAGCAGTGCTGCCATCATTGCTGCCTATCCAAAAACAGGGCCCCTCCTGTCACAGCCGTCCCCCGGACTAGAGGCCCATGTTCGGTGACCTTTACTTTCTACACCCAAAGACCTTTGCCCTTCTACCTGCCCATTCGACAGGTGGGAGGCATTTCACTGCCCTACTCTCCACACCAGACACAGGATGGCTGCCCTACCTTCACCCCATTCTTGACAGAGGCCAGCACTGCACTGCCCTGATCTCCCTACACAATTCTGCTCTCCTCACACATGCAATTTCTTTATACCTACACCTCCTTACGCAATCCAGAACGTTCTGTCACCACCCAGAACAAATGAGCTCCTGGGCCTGTTGTGCACAGCTAGATTTGGTCCCTCTATATAGGACTTCTAGAAACAAACATTTAAATTATAGAACTATCAACTTTCCCACCAACAGATGTGACTCCCCTCATACTTGTGTGCACTTCAGAATGCTGCATTAAAATAGGAACGAGCACCCCTCTCTAATGCTTCAGAGAATGACAGTGTCCATATTACTTGCCAATATGCTTCAATACACCAAGTCCTTCCCTTCCTTGACATAGTCCTTACAACTTGCAGCACTTTCACCTCTCGAGTCACCTTATGTAAGCAAATAGCTTTCAAATAATACTTTAGTTTAATTCAAATGCAGACTCCAAATAGCACTCCTCCCATTCCCAGAAAGCTCTGTATGGCTAGAAAGCTCCTAAGCATGTGCACAGGCTAGCAGCATTACTTGGCAGGGTAGCAGGAAGAGGAGAGTGACAAGAAAGAGTAGGATTTGGAGTAACGAGAATCCCCTGTGGACACTATAGCACCTTCCTCGGCCCAGTTGTAGATATATGAGGCTATAGCAAGCACCATTAAACACCCACACTGGAAATGCTGCAACACATTTGCTGAAGACCAGATCCTTAATGAGCAATGCTCAAGACTTCTGAGCTAAAATGAAGTCCAACAAAGTCTAGAACATGAAATGTGTAATGCTTAATGAATGTTAAGGGACACATGCTTACATTGCGGCCCTGCAGATTTTGGGCACTGATACACCCCTCCTTTCTGCCCATAAATCTGAATGACGCCCGAGTAATGAAACTGGATCACATCAGGTAGTAGAACTTTCTGGGTGTCCTTAGTCCAACACAATCATTTGCTTTGCCCATCTACTTTTGATAGTAGTTGCATGTTTCCAGCTCCATTTCCCTGGAACAAAAGATACTAACAGATACTAACAGTGTGCCAACAGAGACAAAAGGAGCAACCATGTGTAAATAGATGGCCCTCCCTAGGTACAACATATGAGGCAACCCATCAGGGCAGTTTTACAGACTGAAAGGGAGAATACGCTTCAGTGATATATGAAAGGGTGACATTTCCTTACGAACAAACCCAGGGTAGAAGTCATTTCAGAAGAGGTTCAAAGGAAAGAAGTGCCCCCCCCCAATTTCCCTAAGCAGTGAGTTGTGGTAATAGCCACTATATAAATAGTGCCATAAATGACACAAGCTGCAGGTACACCTTTTGCAGAAGGCTCTAGTCGGGAGACTCCCACTCTATGTGCATGGCATGTTTTACTGGGTAATGGAAAGGCTACTTGAGTGTTTGTATGTGATGGTGGGGTTGGAGTGGGGGTGGGTCGGGGGAGAATACTACAGTGGGGCTGGCCTGGCAGGGTCTTACTGTGGCATGGAATGTTGTACTCGCATTAAGGTCATGCACTCATTTAATGAGCTTTATTTATTTATTGCATTTATTGACATCGCCTAAACCCATACGTATCACGGTGGTGGTACAACTTGGCGAGCAGGGAAAACAGTACAGTACAGAGTAAGAGAGGGAACAAGTTGCAAAAGCAACATAATAGTACAAGGTCCATAGAGGAGGATAGAGATCACAGAGGTCACATTGAAGCAAGAAAGACAGAGTTGGCCTTGCCAGGATTTGAACATGCGAATCACACTCGGATTACAAAAGCATGAGCTCAGCCCACTGAGCTATCTTACGAGCTTGCCAGCAAGAGCATGTTTTCTTTCTGTGGCATTGCAGTTTATTACTGGTGTTAAGGTCAAAGGCAACATACGTATTGTAACATTGGGGTGGGGCCATTCGTGCTGCCTGCAAAGCTATGTTTTATTTTACTGTGGCATGACATTTTTTATAGCCGTTAGGGAGCAAATACAACATGATGAGTGTTATCATATGTGGAATTATTGTAGCCAGCAAGGATATATTTTCTTAATGTGGCATGGCTATTTTTTCACTGGCATTAAGGCAAAGCCAACAGGTGTATGTTCTTACATGGGGATACTGGCACGTATTGGGAGAGCTAGCATAAACATGCTTTGTTATAGTATTGTTACTTGCATTATGGACAAAGCAAACATGAGTATTGTCATATATTGAAATAGTGGCATATATAGGGGAACAAGAATGGACATGTGTGAGCGCAATCAATATGAAAATGCTTTTTTACACTTGCAGAGTATTGGCATATAACGGACTGTGGCATGACATTTTTTATTGCCGTTAGGAAGCAAATACAACATGATGAGTGTTATCATATGTCGAATGGGGGATTTTTGTAGCCAGCAAGGATATATTTTCTTAATGTGGCATGGCTATTTTTTCACTGGCATTAAGGCAAAGCCAACAGGCGTATGTTCTTACATGGGGATACTGGCACGTATTGGGAGAGCTAGCATAAACATGCTTTGTTATAGTATTGTTACTTGCATTATGGACAAAGCAAACATGAGTATTGTCATATATGGAAATAGTGGCATATATAGGTGAACCAGAATGGACATGTGTGAGCACAATAAATATGAAAATGCTTTTTTACACTTGCAGAGTACTGGCATATAACGGACAAAGGCATTATGAAAATGTATTTGAAGATGCTCCTTTGCATTGTCGGTGGCTTTGCATCTAACATACTTTTTATGTCTTACCCTACAAAATCGATTGTAAACTGGGTGGTTTTTACCTAATTTATCACAAAGTGAACTGTGAAATGCACTATATTTTAACGCATTATTTAAAACCTTTTCTCAAGGGGATAAACCCCCTTTGATTGGTTCGCCCTCCCTCACTACTATGGCCCTCCTATGCATTTGGCTGGGGGCAGAACAAGTGCCCTTCCTTCCGCAGGCTCTTCTTAATGTGGGCCTTACTACATTAGCTCCAGGCCCCACTTGATACAGAATAACGGATACGCCTCTGGTGAGTTGGGGTGAAAGATGGATCTAATGGGCCAAAGGAAGGCGTGATATCTACTCAGTTAGGACGAGAAGGGGTTCAGTAGCCCAATAGGTTTAGTGTCCCATCTCACTAACAGTTTTCAAAACTGCCACCCAGCCCCGCCAAAATGTTAAGACTGTATCCGCCCCTGTGGAGCACCCTGTGTGCCACCCCAAGATTTCCTGTGGCCTCATCAGGCCACCCCTATGAAAAATGTCTGGGGGCGCCATTGCACTTACTACCTCAAACTGTCACCAGACTGGATGGCTGACAACGTAAAATGGAACCAGATTACAATTTCGTCTCCTGGTTCACAAATCTGTCCACAGTAAGGCACCACCATATCTATCCTAGCGTACCTCCTCTCCCCCGAGTTACCCTGTTAACCAATCTCTCAAATGCCTTCTAGCTAACATGTTTCCCTTGGCCTCAACCTGCCTCTGTTTCTCACTTTCTCTTCCTCCACTCTAACACTTCATCCATTATGGTCACTTCAGTAAAACAGTTGTCCGTACCGCCTACCTGCACTTAAAAATGTCTAATGTTGGTTGCCTTAATCTATGTATGCCAACACATGTATTGTCACTGGTGACTGTTTCATGTATTGCCCTCCACAACCTGATATGATATAATTTGATATGATACGGTATTTGTAACATGCCTATACACAAGTGTTTCAAGGTGCGACGAGCCAAGGGAGGAGAAACAAAGGGAGGACACGACAACAATCTTACTAGGCCTAGTGACATTGAGATTGCCCAAGTGCAGGGGAGAGAGAAAGAGGAAAAGTGCCAGGGGAAGGGGAGGAGGGGCAAGTTGCCAGGAGGCAGTGCAGGGGTGCAACTGGGAGGGCAGGGGCCTGGGCCCGTGTTTCAGAGGGTAGCCAGGTGAGCAGTTCAGTATCAGAGAGGAGATCAGTAGGGAAGTGAAGAGAGAAGGCAGAAGCAAAGAGGAAAGTCTTAAGATGCTTCTGGAACCAGAGATGGTTCTGCTCAAGTCTCAGAGAGGCAAGGAGGCTGGGAGGCTGTTCCAGAAGGAGGCACCAGCGCCAGCCGAAGAGAGAGATCAGCCCACAACTCATTGCTTGGAAAAGTGATTGACCTTGAAGGAGCTGTGAGGTGGAGGAGCGAAGAGCTCGAGTAGGAAGATACTTCCAATGAGAAAGTTGGAGGTATTGTGGTCCCAAGGCCTTAGAAGGCCTTGTGGACAATGCAGAGGGTCTTCAACTTGATCCTTGCAGCCACTGGGCGCCAATGGAGAGATTTCAGGGCTGGAGAGATACGATCCCTGGGTTCGAGGCCAAGGACAAGTCTTGCAGTCCTTTTCTGGATGAGTTGCAGAGGTCAGAAAGTAGAGGAAGTGTTAAGGATTTCAATCAGGCAATAAACCTGTGTCTCAGCCGAGCATGCAATGCATAAGTGAAATACTTATTTTATTGTGTCTATAGGTTCAATATTCTGAGTGATATACCACTCATATCACACCCCTTCTCAAAAAAACCCCAGGTCACAATGGACCAGGAATCGGCTGGTTGGTAAAGGTTATATTTATTTATTTATTTCAAATTCAAATCAAACATATGTTTTAATATATTGGGCAGCAATCACCAATGTGGTGACAATACAAATAAGAAAGTATGTAATGCAGTTAAATTCACTCTTAACAACACAAAATATAAAACACAGAAAAGAACAGTTTTGGCTTATTTGAAAGATAGCGCTTAGGTTAAGATTTCCCACAGCCAATTTCTCAACTCACAAATAAGCAATTCTACAGAGATGTAATTGAGCAGCAGGTATTCAGGAATAAATAACAATGTACAGTATTTGAATACAACCTTCCCTCCCCAAACAAGAGAGAAAACGGTTTGGAAATCTTACACTTTTTAAAATGACATTCGAAAATGGCTGTGTGACACAATGAAAAGTGTGCAAAAGTCCTTAAATCAATATAAATCTCTATGGGAGCAACATGGGAAAGAAGCCAACAATCATAAGCTATAGTATGAGCAAAAGTACACACTTTGAATCTTTATGGAAGTTTGGAAATAATTGAAATTGAAAATCACATGTGTAAAATTTACTGAACAGTTTTTAAGAAAAACGGGTGAAATACACTGTTTTGGGAGGCATTTTTGGAAAAATTGGCCAGTGAAAACAGAAAAGAACTTAGTTTGGACAAGAGAATGTTTACTATAGTTTACTCGAGGACTAGAGCATTCCGGCTAGGAGGGACAAAGTAAGCTTTTGAGTTGATTCATGACTTCAACACCAAAACCCCAATATCCTCTCCTGGTGGAACCAGTTGGATCACTCGAAGTAGGATGGATTGTTTAAGATTTACACAAAATGAAAATGACTAAAGAATAGCGCTTAGCAAGATAGATCAAAAACAGGATTGCAATAATGGTTCTGACAGTATTATAGGTTCAGAAGGTAATTTAAGGTTTTGGGACTGTCAATGGTTCTGGTCATCCCACGGGTCAGGTCTAACAACAAACAGCAGGGCACATCTGGCAGAATTGGATCAGCGGGCGATTCTGGTCAGCTGGACTGGCACCTCTGGTTGGACTAGACTGGATTGGATTGGCCCTTCTGGTTACTGGATGCTGTAGATCAGGATGGTGAATTTGGAACAGGCAAGCAGTTATGGTAGCACGCCAGACTGTATCAAAATGCTTCCCTTAAGTTTTGGGACTGCTTCAGAATTTTGGCCTACCTGAAAAAGGAGTTCAGCAATGCTGAGGCCTTGGCTTTGCAAAGAAATCTGGAATCAGGAACAAAGATGGAGAATTCAGGAGCATGGTGCCACGTGGAAATCGGGATGGAGCCAGGATCAGTGTGTCTGTGTGTTGTGAGGTTCCCTTATTTATCCTGCCAAATTACATCACTAAGTTTATGGTAAGTGCAGACTTACTAGCTATGCCCACAAGGCTGTGATTGGGCAAGAGCCTTGCTCTTTGCTGGTTGGATGACAGACAGGTGTGTCATGTTTTATGATGTGACTTGGAAACCTCCCATAGTTATTGGGACCAAAATCTAACTTTCCCACAAATACATATTTATGTAGTTATGTCCTCTAAGAAAATCCAATACATAAATTTCATATTTCGTGGGTCACATTCCAATCCAACTCCCAAGTCGGTGGGACCTGGTTGAGTCTTTCTGCTGAATATTGGCAATTTTGAACATAAGAGGTCTGGCCTAACATTTCCTAATCCTCTACATATATGCACAATTACCCCTAGCACATGGGTACACAATATTACATTTGCAACATTAATAGTTTCTGTGCAAATCATCATTCTTCATAACTTCAGTTCCTTACGCAGTAAGAACTTCTACCAAGTTTTCAAATGAGTAGCAGAAATTCAGATTTCGATGTATGTAATTTTCTTATTCTTGCTGCCAAGTTAAATGTCTTGAAGTTCAGTGGCAAAATAAGCATTTTAAACCCAAATATCTTATGTCAGTTTTTTTTCTTTCTTCCCAAGTGTGAGCACATGGCAAGTCCTTTCAAGTTGAATAAGGGACCTCTCCCTGGAGAGTGGAGTTTACGGCCCCTCCCCTGGAAGGGTGAGAGTCCAAGCCTGTCATTGTCTTCAACTGGGGCATAGACAAATGTTTAATGAGATCCTTTGTTATGAGTATGCGAGGCTTCCCAGCAACAATTAGCCTTTCCTGCCGGCAGTGGAGGTGTCAACCTTTCTCAGGCTCAGAACAGGGCTGTTTTTATCTATAGTCATACTAGGCTTAGCTTTAAGTTTCACCTAAATCTTTCATTTAAACATATAACATTAACACAGTTTATAGGTGGATTCTTTTAACATTAGCAATCCTTTGACATTCTTAAAGAATTAAGCCTTTAAACAAGAACATACTCTAAAACAGGCGATTTTGTCTTTCATTCTTGTAAAAGCACATTTAACTGATCTCTTTAAGTCCAATTTTCCTCTGCAGCAAATACACCTTTTAGTCAGCATTAGTTCTTCCATTGAGTGCTGGAATGGTTTGCAGCACGGATACATGTATCATGCCTTTGTTTAGAGTTTCTCTCTGCACAGCTGACTATGATACTTGTTGCAAAGTTTAGCCGTGTTTTTTTTCCCAGGGAAAATGAAAACAAGGGTTCCTGAGTTGGTTTTATAAAGATACATTTTGTAGCAGCTGTCATTAAATGAGGGCCGGTTCCGCTGAGCCACACTGGAGGATGATCCTGGGCATTGCAGGTCCCTTTTAATCTCAATAATTCAGTAACAATGAATGGATCTGGTGCCAAAAACAGTACTTTTTAAGGTTGCAAAGCTAACATTTTAAAAGGCATTTTCGGTTTTCAGCACCATGAAGCTGTTTCTTTCCTTGCCTCCAAGTTGAATGTGGTAGAGCCCACTGGCATGCTCCTGCAGTGAGAACTCTGTTTTCACCCCCTCTGACTGTGTGTGGCAGGGTGTGCGTCTTTCTTATGGTTGTGACCCAAACACAGTTTTGAAGATTTTGGAATGCACAGGAGCGAGCGCTGTAATTTTGGGCTATTTCCTTCACCATTTCAGTACAGTGATGTAGTGGGGCACATTGGAATGGGTCAAAATATCCCACAGAAGGCAGATTTAAAAAGAGGCTGTTGCAGTAGTCCAGCCTAGAGAGAACCAGAGCTCTGGAGACAGATAACTTCTGGGGGAAGGAGAGGAAAGGAAGAATACCTCTGAGTATGTGCAGTTGGTAATTTGACTTTTTGGAGACGTCCGAGATGTGAGGAGAGAAGGAAAGTGTGGAGTTGAAGATGGCCCAGAGGTTCTAAGCCTCATAGGTGGGAGCAGGATGAGGGCCAAGGGAGGCCGGCCACAGAGTGGCAGGAAAGGAAAGTGCAGGTGTACGTATGATGAGGGTCTCCGTCATACTAGTATTCAAGCAGAGATCATTGGCAGCACACCACTCCTGGATTGCGGAAATCCCATCCGGGATGAGAGAGGTAAAAGAAGCAGCAGAGAGAAGCCTGAAAGCGAACTGAGTGTCATCTGCATAGCACTGGAAGTTGGAGCAGAGAGCAGAAATGCGAAGGGTTAAAGGTGTCAGGTATTGTTGAACAACCAGGGAGAAAGGATAGACCCCTGGGGTACACCACAAGTGGAGAGAGAGATAGAGGAGAGGAAGGACCCAAGTTGGAACTGGGAGGGTCGGTCACAGAGGAAAGAAGTCAGCCAGGCCAGAGCCTGATCAGTGATAACCAGGTTACCACAAAGCCTGTTGAGTAGGATGGCCTCATTGACCCTGTGAAAGGCAGAAGAGAGATCAAGTAGGATGAGGACCGAGGGGAGATTAGCATCAAGGTTAGAGAGCAGGTCTTCACAGATGTTCAGGAGAGCAGTTTCCGTGCTTCTGGCTGCTCTGAAGCCAGACTTATGGTCATGAAGACAACCAACAGATTCAGTGTGTAGATTAAGCTGGGAGAAGGCCAGCTTTTCCAGGGGTTTGCGCAAGAAAGGAGGGATGGAGATTGGGCTATAATTAGCCAGATGGTAGGGGCCGGCTGAGGGTTTTTTGAGAAGAGGGTGCACAAGAGAGTGCTTCAGTGGGGAAGGAAAGGTTCCAGTGTTGAAAGAGTTTTTGCAGAAGTAGGCCAAGTCTGGAGCGAGGGTGTCAATGTGGTCCTTGATGGTTTTGGAGGAACAGGGAAGAACCTGTTTTAAGGAGGTTTTCAAAGATCAGACCTATCTAGAAACCTCATCAGGAGTGACAAGAGGAAAGGCAGAGAAGGGATGGGGGTTACCACAGGGGGGCCGGAGGAAGAGGAGAGAGTGGAGGGAGGAGAAGGAAAGGATGAAAGGGTGGATGTTCTGGGTTTTAGAGATGAAGTGAGAAGCCAGGGCCGTACAGAGGGCCTGGGAGGGGACTGGGAAGGTAGAGCCCGTGGCAGTATTGACCATTTCCTTGCAGATTTTACAGAGTTTGGATGAGTTGTTAGATCCCGCAGAGATGTGGGCTTGGATGTGAGCTCTCTTCTTAGTGAGGACAGAGTCAGTACTGCCTTTGGGGTAGGGGGCCGGCCACTTTGTCAGAGGGAGTACAAGATGCCAACCATTTCCTCTCAGCTACCCTACACTTGCGTTTAAGGGTGACAGGGTTTCACTCACCGACTAGGATGGATGTAGAGCCTGATAAGAGGTGAGTTGTCCTCCTGACCCGATCAGCTTGATTGAAGAGCCTGGGTTATTTCTTAACCCAGGCCTCCTCTCTTGAGGGAGTTCTTCCTCTCAATACACCCCTCTGCTGTAGTCAAATAAAGACCAGACAGAGGACTTCATCAAGTGAAAGAGCGGGTAGCAAAATGCTGCCTAAGACCCAAGCTGTAAGGAAAGAAGGTTACTGACAGCCAAGTATAAAGCAAACACTATAACTCTTGGTGTGGCTATTAACCTGTTAGATGGAGCTTGATGTGGTAAGAATAAGGAACTGGTGAGCTGTTTTGGGCAACCCAAAGCAAGCACGAACAAACACAAAAACCCTTAGTAGGAATGCCCATTCCTATAATACTGAATAAAGATAGTCCGGACCTTCCTTACCAGGCAGCAGAGGATGTGAACAACAGAATAACAGGGAACTCAGGGAGCAGGAGTCCAGGGTAAGTACAACAAAAGTGTAAAATAACAAACAGGAATTTTAGTAGAGGGAACTGACACGGACGGAACAAGGGTTGCTCTAGAGCCAGGTTGGTGCGGTTATGGTTAAAGTCACACATTGCAGAAGATAGTACCTGACTGAATCGCTGAGGAATCCGAAATCGTACGCTGCACTGAAGTAACGTGCAATGCAGAGAGGATCCATATAGCAGTGCGGCAGTGGCGGCTCCAGGAGGTGAAGCCACAAAAACTTCAACGGGAGGCAAAGACAGTCTGATAGAAGCCAGGGTTCGACAATGTGCGTGTAATCCAAAGAACAAAGCAGCAGGCAAAAGTACGGTGTAACAGGCTGGATTCGGCAGGCTGGAGATCAGATAAGTTCTGGAGCAAAGTAGAACTACTAGACAGAACAGAGTCAATCAGAAGCACCCAGCATTGCGCTAGAACGCTATTTATGCATCCGCCTGAGATGTTTTCTGCCACGCACAACAGCTGACCTGATCACATCAGCGTCCTGCGTGGCGCGGCCTTAAATAAAGTGTACATTGGCAGAGGACCGTCGCCAAGGAGAACCGCCAACACCGCAAGAAAGATGCTGCAACATTCTGATTGCGCAATGACATAAGCGAACGGGGGGGAGGACGAAGACATATGAACCCGAAATCCTAACACGAGGTCTGAGTCGTATCAGGAGTTGCACTTGGTTTTAGGCTTCACGCAGATCCTCATGACAGGTGCAAGTACATCGAGCGTGTCGGAGATAGCAGAGTGGAGCATAGAAAGGGCTGTGTCATGGTGTGAGTCAGCCAGAGGTGCAGGAGGGGGAAAGAAAGATGTGGCGAATCCCTCCACTGACACACACTTCATGTCTCGATGTTGAAGTCTCGTAGCAGGAGGATTTGAGTGGTAGAGGCCAGGGCGGAGGAAGAGAGAGCTGCCAACTCAGAGAGGAAGGAGGTGATCTAACCAGGTGTCAGTAGATAGTAGCCACTGTGAGAGAGTGGCCAGGAGAGAGAGAAAGCCTACAGGACAGGCATTCAAAGGAGGAGTAGTGCTGTGTAGGAATGATAGAGGCAGGAATCCACTCTGGGAAGATCAAGGCTACACCCCCACCAGACCGGTTGGATCTGGGCACAGAGAGTATCTTGTAGGCATCATGGAGGAAAGTGTCAAAGCATTTGACATATCTGGCTGTGAACCATGTCTCTGTGAGACCAAGGACATCGAGGTTGAGTTGTTCCAGGAGACGGCAGATGTCACAGGAGTGTTTGACAGCTGATATAGAGTTAAGAGTGGTGAGGAGGAGAAGGCTGTTATCCTTGAAAGACTTCCAGGGAGAGGTACAAATCAGAGATACTCCCTGCAGAGGTGTAGAAAGAGCCCGAGGGTGGGCAGAGCAGGTAGGAGAAGAGGGCAAGGTAGCCAAGGAGGTGGAAATGGGTACCAGAGAGGTGGCAGAGGGTACAGGCAAGGAATCCGAAGAAGGGAGCGAAGGGACAGCAGGAGAGAAAAAGAAATTGATAAGGTGCAAGAAGCATCTAGCAATGAGAAGGATGTTGGCCTGAGGGCCTTGGACCAAGACGGTGCCATTCAGGTAAATATTAATGATGACCTTAGAAGAGTGGAAGGAAGCCAGGAGGGCCTCCCACCAGGTGCCATGGGAGAGGAAGAGAAAGGAGAGAGCACAGAGACCATATGAAGAGTCCATAGGTCTGGCGATGGATGTCGGTGAGGGTATGTCTGGAGGAAGCCCTGGTGTAGGTATCAGCGATCGGGAGACCTGGGTTGGAGAACAGGATATCCTTTTTGAACTTCTTGCTACCAGACTTAGTGAGAAAGGGAGGATAGTCGATAGAAAAGCAGTTGGAGAAGAAAGGAGAAACAGAGAGCACCATAGATGGAGCAGAGGAGGGGAGAATGGGAGTCAGGGGGTTGGTGGGGAGAGAGCAGAGGGGAGGAGACACTGGGGAGAACACATGGGGGGTGCAAGCAGAAGAGACGGAGCGAGACAAAAACAAGTGGTAAGTAGATAACTAACTGAGCTGGATGGAGGGCGCAGGACAGATCACAAAAGCACAAGGCAGTATGATGAACAACAACCAGGTTACCAGGGCAACAAGAACCACAGCAGTCAAAGAAGAGAACGTAGAGGAAAGAATAGCACAGCAGTACAAAAGACAATTATTATTATTATTATTATTATTATTATTATTATTATTATTATTATTATTATTATTATTATTATTATTATTATTAATTCACAGAGGCACAAAGAACACAAGGCAGTATGATGCACAAAACCAGGTTAGCAGGGCAACAAAAACAAGAGCAATCAGAGAAAGAGAACCTAGAGGAAGAAGAGCACAGAATACAAAAGACAATTCACAGAACCAAAACCAGATCAGTCAAAGAGAGAGAAACCTAGAGGAAGGAAGAGCAGAGCAGCACAAGAGGCAGTTAAATGCAACAATAGAACATACGATGGAAGAAGAGCCTAGAAGGGGAGAAAAAACAGACAGAGCACAGAAAGTTCACGGCAGAACAGCGAAACTAAGGAGGCAAGGCTGGCGTGAATGAGGGATTGCGAAGGAACGCATGGGCAGAGGATGCGCAGAGTGCTCAAAAGGATGAGGGGTGTGACGAACCGGCACAATCAAGGATTGCGTGGAAAACTGTGGAATAGGACGTGCAGGTGCAAGGTGGCCAAGGGTGGAGGAGGCTCTGGAGCGCGCGAGCACAGGATGCGAGGGACGGGCGCAGAAGCACACGTGATTGAGGGAACGCACGGGCAAAGGACGCACGGTGCGAGCAAGCCAAGGAGTGGAATGCAGGAACCAGCGCAATCGCGGATCGTGTTTGAGGATGCAAAAGGGGGGTGCACCAAGTAAGGAGTGAGGCAGAAGCACACATGCTTGCGAGAATGCAAGGGGCAAGGCAAGTGTAGAACGCACAGATCAACGACAGGTATGGACGAGGCGCGGAGGCAGCACTATCAAAGATGCAAGGGGCCACGCACATCAGGAGCTCAAGGCATGATCAAGGATGCGAGGGGCCATGCATGTCAGGGACGCATGGCGCATCAAGCCGAGGATAGAAGTGGCGTGGACGTGCCTGCGAAGAATGCACAGGATCACACAGGGAGAGGACAGGGAAGGGGACAGACTGGAACGGCGAGAAAGGTGGTCCGGGAGGGGAAAGCGCAGGTAGTGTGCGACAGGGAAGGCACTCACACAGCAAGAGCTAGTGCTGGGGCAAAGGCAAGATGTGCGACACAAAAAGGAAAAGGCTCTGGGGAAGAGCTAAGAAGCACAATGCAAGCTAACTCCCCAACCCCTTACCTGGCATCCACAGACAGGAGGATGAATCGTCTGCACTCAATGTCTGCGCCGCAGACCACCTTCATCGCCAAACACCTGCATTGCTCAACACCACAGTTTTGTCCTGCAAGGGTTTTGCCGCAGAGGGTCCAAACCGCAGATTTTATAGGCCAGAACCTGGTCAGAATATCACTCAAACTCACCCCATCGTAAGAAGCTCATTGTTCTCCCTTGCATATAAATAAATAAATAAATAAATAAATACATAAATTAACAAATAAACAAAATAAAGACGCTAATTAACTGGAGACAGGCAAGGAGTTTGAAGGAGGAAAAGAGTTGCCCATAACCTGTGATAACCAGAGGGAGAGTTTGCAGACAAGTCAGGTCTAAACAACATGGATACTGATGGGCAGCAAACTGGTGACACCCTGAAGGGAGAGTTGTGGTCAACAACAGACAACAAGAACTAGTACAGCTGGAATTGAGGTGCTGCAATCTTGTGACAGAGTGCAAGCCCAAGCCTTCTTGAATTAAGAGAAGGCATATTGAAATACCAAACTCCGGTAGGGTGAGACAGTTCAGCATGAGAAGGAAAGGTAATTGACAGTCTGACCTCTGGGAACACAGAGGCCAACCCCAATGCATTTCGGAAAGACTATTGAAATATTGAACTCTAATGATGAGGTCATGTCCAGTTACAAAATGGAAGATGTTGAATTCTGCAGTCTGGGAAATTGAATATAGTCCAGATTTGATGCAGAAAGAAAAGAAGGAACATTAAAACAAAATATGCTGAGGAAAAGCATCCAGTACGGGAAGAATTAGACATGCTGTACTCTGGGAGATACAGTGTAAGCACAGATTAAGTGGAACAAAATAAGGAGACATTGGGCCTCATCACGAGTTGGGCTGTAACCCTTAAATGCGGCAGTAACACTATTACTTCAGCATTTAAGGGCTGGCCCGATCACAAGTTGGGCGCTAAATGGGCTGTATTACCTCCAGCTCTTTTCTGGAGGTGAAAATCCCATTTAGGGTCTCATCACGAGTTGGGCGGTAGCCCTTAAATGCGGCGGTAAAGGGGTTACTGCTGCACTTAAGGGTCTGTCCAATCATGAGTATGGCATGTTTACCCCCAGCTTAGAGCTGGGGGTCAACATGCTGGAAAAATACTGATTTTCAGCACAATTACTGCACAGTAATACCACCGGTGGTAATTGCACAGAAACATTCCGGTTGGGTCCAATGGACCCAATGGAGAATGGGGAATAACGTTTACTGCCCAAGCTGTGATCCGACGGTAATACTGCAGGACAGGTGGGTTGTAACGCAAATAAGGTTGGGCGGTATCACTGTCAGGATACTGCCCAACTCGTGATGAGGCCCTTAGCACCCTGCTTTTGGCAAAATTACTGCTGGCTGTATTAGCGCACGGTGTTTGCTCTGAAAATGCCTCAATGGACTCAATGGAGAATGGGGATTTACCGTTAACGCCCAACCCGTGATCCGGCGCTAATAGCGACGGACCGGTCGGCACTAACACAATTACAGTTGGGCGGTATTACCGCTGGTATACCGCCCATCTCGTGATGAGGCCCATTGAAAGGCTGTGATCTAAATGAGGGAAAGGGCTAAATGCCTATGGACATTTCTGGGATTGTGACACTCTGGGAAACAGAGTTCAAACACATAATTTGGCAGAATCAAGAATGCAAACGAAAAGGTGTGCATTTTGATTGTATTTATTTGCAACTAGGATGACATTTCGAATAGAAATTACCCAAAAAGTGGGAAATAAGAGAGAGCAGAGGCAGATCTAGCATAAGATGCATAAACATAAGTGCATTGTTGTATTGAATTACATATACTCAGGGATGAAGGGGAAGATTAGGGACATAAAACAGAGAGAGGAGGATATTAAAACCATTTTAACATTGAGATCCTGAGGCCAATATTTACATATTTACAAATTACATAGGAACACAACATTTTGGGAGACAGAGTACACATCCAGAGAGCCTAACCAAAGCCAAGGAAAATAACCGAAGAGCACTGCAGCATTTGGGGGAGATGAATATGAATCTTTTGACTTGAGGGAAATATTTGATTTTTGTAAAGTCTTTGGAACATCCCATCTCGCAACCATATTTGATGGTTTTTGAAGTGCAAGCATGTGACACTCGGTGCAATCTCATCCCAGAAAAATAAATTATTCGCCCTTTAAATCATTTCAATGAAACTGCTTTCTGGAGTACACAACTCATAATTATAATAACATTGAACCTCATTACGAGTTGGTCGGTATCTGGTATCCGGCAGTAAATCCACTGGAATACAACCCAAAAGAATTAAAGTTACCGCCAGTTGGTCCGGTGGAATTTTTGGTGGTTTCATTCCCCATTTAATTTAAGTCCATTGGACTCAATGGGGCTTTTTTGGCAGAATTACTGTGGCGGAATTTCAGCTGCGGTAATTCCGCCACTTCTGTCGATTTTTCGGCAGAGAGTTGAAGGATTTATCTCCAGGATTTTTCTGGAGGCACATCCTCCACTCCAGGCCCAAACTCGTAATTTTGGCATAGTGGTAAAGTTGGTGCTAACAGAGCTACTGCCAACTTTACCACTTACCGCCAAACTCGTAATGAGGCCCATTGTTTTTACTTATTTAGCACTTGAAGTCTGTAGTACCAGCTGTTACTATCATCCCGCATTACAGTACTTGATTTTCTTACCTCGATGGATGAAAGGATAAGTCAGCCCTGCCACTGGATTTGAAATTGCAAAGTGCAAGCTAACCTGATATCAGAGAGCATCACTTCACCACCAAAAAATACCGTACACCTAGATATTTTATGTTGCATGTGCTCCATTGAAAGTGCCAGTTCAGAAAGACTTGCTTGTGCCACTATTTTAGCAGTTTCAATTTTGGGCAATTATTTTTTGTTATCCCAAAAGGTGAATAGGGATGTGCGAAGTTGGGCAATTTTAATGTGCATACAATTTTTTAGAATTGCCATCTAAATGTTGCCAATTTCAATTGTAAATTGTTGTTTAAAAGTCCACAATATTACGTTTTTTAATTTTTCTAAACCCACAAAATTACTGCAACAAAGTCTGCAAAGGGAAAGGTTTTCTCTTAGGCAGCCATTAAGAGTGGACAGATGTTTGTTCGGTAATACCGCTGGAGGAAAACAACCCTTCCACCAACAGCATTACTGAAAATCCACCCAGTTCAGAGTTTTCATCAGACCCTATGCTAACATCGTGGTACTCCTGAAATACCAGGGGAGCATTTCAGAAATGCACTTGGTTCACTTGTTCTTCAGACCCTCCAGTTTATTGCGATTTTGCGATCCCGCAAAATGCCGCGAAAACGGCCGTTTTGCGCAAAATGCCGCAAAAATGGCCGTTTTGTGCAAAAACAGCATCTTTTAAAAAAAAAAATTTTTTTTTTTTTTTTTTTTTTTTAAAGTAATCTGCAAAAATTACTGTTTTGAAAACAAGAATCCTCAGGGTGCCAGGTGCTCAACTTTTTTTTTTTGTTTTTATTTACACAAGAAATGAAATCACTTGCGCCCCAAAAATTGCAGCCCAATCCACAAGGGACACATGAATGGGCACATTTTATATGCGCGCCCATTCAGATGGCCTTTTTCACCTCCTTGATCAAATAAAGTGGCGTTTCTGTCAATTTAAACGCACATCCCTCATTTCCAAGCAAGATGCACTTTTAAATGTGCAGAAATTGTAGGCAACCCTACGCGCACGGGATGTGGGGCTGCCACTGCATGACAGGGTCTTTCCTGACCCTGTCATGCATTTCTTTTAAGGTATGAACCGCTGCTGAGTCGCTTGCATTTCTGTTCCTCAAACAGGATAAAAATGCATTTTTTGGGTCACATTTTACAGCGGCAGGCACCTAGAGTGCCTGTCCCTGTGAAAGGCGCTGGGAGCTTGCAGAACACTGTCGGGAGAGCGATTCTATTCAAAGTACTCCCCATTTTGATGACAAAAATCTATCGAATGTTACAATTTGACCAATTACGTGCAGTACTATTCGATCGATTTTTATAAATACTGAACATGTGTTGCGGGGGTGTCACCCGCTCCCCTTGTTTAGTATTTTTGGTCTAGGGTGGTTGCAGAAGTGTTTTCCCCTTTTTCCTCAAAATTGGAGGCGGGGACAGAAAAAAAAGGAAAATAACGAAAAAAGGACCCTGCAGAGTCGGATCCGACCCGCGTTAGAGGGACGGATCCGACCCGCGTTAGAGGGACGGATCTGGCACCGCAGGGTTGCAGGGGAAGCTGCAGCGACCAAGCGGTTAAGTAGGGGAGGGGGTCGGGTGGTGGTGAAAGGTACATTTTGGGTTGTTTGGCTGAAGTGCAAATCAATTTGCAGCAAAATTGACTATGGTCAATTCCGCCGCAAATAATTACACTTCGGTCAAACAACCCAGAACACCATTCAAGGCAGCTGCCAGCGCACAATTTGCGCTACAGCTCAAGCCTGTGGAAATGCGCCGGTCACCTTTGAGAATAAGGTGACCTGCTCATTTCCAAAAATGGGTTGTCTAAAAATAGCATATCCTCCGTTCTTTTTTTAAATGCCCCCTCATTTGAGGAACTGGGACAAAATCTACATTTAAAAAAAAATAATAAAAATGGTTACACTATGAGAGAGAGGGAGAGTGATGGGTGAGATGTGAAGTGATGGGCAAGAAAGCAGAGGAAGAGCAGTGGGTCAGAGGAGGAAGTGCTGCACAAGAGAGCAGAGGAAGCAGTGATGCGGTGGGCCAGAAATCTGAGAGCGAGCAGAGGTACAGAAAGTAGAGGAAGCGGTTGGCCAGAAAGAGGCAGTGAGCTGCAGATTGGGAAAAAGGATGAGGGAAGAATGTGATAGAATGGGAGAAAAGATGCAAGATGCAGAAGCAGCACAAAAGAATGAAGGACTGTATATTGAGGGAGGAATTGTAGAGTGTAAGGTGTGAGTTGGGAGTATGATTTGGAGTGTGGCAGGGGCTGGGCAGTGCAGATTGTGACTTGACAGTGTGACATAGCACGTGAGTATTTGTATGACAGAGTGAGAGGTTAAGGAATGTAAGTTATGATAGAGAGTTGGTGAGATGTTTGTGGGTGTTTGGGGGATTGGAGAACATAGAAGGGGAATATTTTCAGCATTGCAATTGATAATGATCAATTTAGTTAATACTATTAAATAGGCATGAACATTAAACCAGAAATGTAGCCAAATCAAACACTGTTCTGCCAAGCCAGAGACATCTGGGACTCTTCCTATTAAATTAATACAAAAGACACATAATAATGATACCCTGGCTCTCTTCTAGCCTTGCACTCTACCTATTTCCTGCAATGTGGCAATCTTACACCCTCCAGTTAATACAAAATGTCCCGCAAAAATGCCACAATAAATAAAGGTTTGTGCCGCAAAATTTGCCATTTCATGCCGCAAAATTTGCCATTTCATGCCGCAAAATCCTGGAAGGTCTGGTTCTTGATGGTAGAAATGAATAACGTACAGTAGTTTATACTTCCAGTGAACATGTATTCTAAAGCAGAAAAGGGTTCTCTGAAGATTGTATGCATTACATTGGAATGGTGGTCAGAGCAAGGGTATCCCTTCTGTATGGACAAAAAACGCAAAAACATCTCCGGGATGAATGAATGTAGAGACGGGACGATTTTCACCGTCATTTGGCAGATATTGCCTCCTGTGGGATTCCTTTGGTATATCACCAGAAGTAATACCTCCAAACCTTTATCTGGTGGAGGTCAAATCAGACGTATTTCAGAAATTCTGGCATTTTTACAGATCGTGTATAATTCGTATTGCCCCCCTTCCTTTGTAAAGAAAATATTTAGCACACATTTATCTTCATTTCCTTTCCTACAATATGAGTTTAAAACTTAAACAAATAGTTACCTAATGTATTTTGTTAAATTTTTCCATTTACATTGTTGCAAATAAAACCGGAAACAAATATTTCTCACTTATTTTTCTGATACAATATTCAGCAAATAATTATTTGGCTGGATTGCTTGTAGTGACCTAAGTGAAAACACTTTACTAGTGTTCTCCTCATATTTTGGTGATAACACATTGTGCAAAGTCGTTTTTACTGTTTTATTTTCTTAGTAATTTTGCGAGAGACGTACTTGCTTAATAAATTCATAATTTCACAATTTTGCAAAGTGAGACACCATTAAGATCATCAATTGCATCAGCAGAATTTAAATTATACACAACCCTAAAGTAACTTCAGTTCATTAGCGAAGTCAGTCTAATATAAATATCCAACAAAATTAGTAGACGGACAACAGGACACAGTCACAGTTTGGGATCAGTGCCATCATAGTTTATTCTGCTGGTGGAGGCATATTTTCTAATCAGGGTTACCTTCATTGTCATGCATGTGCAAATCTAGGAGTGATAATGGACAGGATTAATCTGTACCATTCTGCAGATGGAACGATTGGGTGGGCTGAGCCCAACTGCTTACTTTCTTACAACTAGAGATGTCTATAGCAGCCCAGCCCAACTTAACAATTCTGAACTGAAACACATCCTGTTGAATATGCTTAAGACTATTGTATTCGATCAAAGGCTTTCATAGCATCCAAAGAGACATCCTACACAACGTCCACCTATTCAAATCCCTTTAATTTTACTTGGAGAACCTTTCTCATATTGTTCTGGACAAATGTCATCTTGATACATTCTGATTGCTTACACTGGATAAGTTCTTTAAGATTCCTTTTCGAAGCCTGATGTCCGTATTTGTTGTTCTTGACTTTGTTTCTCAAAGAGATGTAGGAAGGTATAGAGTAAAGTAGCACATTTTCCTGACATTATACATGCAATATTTTATTAAGAAGCTGCTGCGCAATCTGTTTGTGTCCAGACGAAGTTGACAGGAGGATCATCATCTCCGGTGTTGGGATGCAAATCCAACGACCCAAACATGAGAGAAAGAACAAGTTGCGACATGATCTACATGGAATGCCAGCCATCTCGTTATTATGCACGACATATAGGCCTTATGTGAAGGGATAGGGACATTTCTGAGAGCATTCAATGAAGACATGCAGATTGGAGACCTGAAGCGTTTAACATATTGAGAGAGTAAAGTGTGTAGAATAATTTATAAGGTTATTTGTATGCAGTAGTGCACTATGAATAGGATAGACTTATAAGTAATGGAAGGAGACACATGGGACTCACTATAATTGAAAAGACATTCATAGAAGTATAGTAGACAACAGCTATAGAAAATAATAGGGAACATATGGACATTCATTTTAGCAAGCCAGCGTATAACAGCTGGAGTTTTTGCCATTCTAAAATAAAAGGCATTTGAAAAGCAGCATTTTACAGTAGTAAGAAAACTAGGCCTCAGACACACATTCACATCTCTAGTGGTCAGAAACAATTAATTCCCATTTGTCTCAGACACTGCAAGAGACAAGGTCAGAACACTGGAGGGAAGATGTGAAAAGATGCACAGGGATTGGCTAGAAACAGAGGGTGCCGCAGGTTCCTAAGGCCCAAACAAGGTAAACATATAACAAACAATGTTCTTACACATCACTTAAAACTAGCAAGATGGAGGCCACAGTTTGGTGAGAACAAGGTAGTTGACTGAGATGTGCACCAGTCGAAGTTGATCAGGCAGAAGAAATACACTGCCCCCTGTTGGAAAATGGCCACTTACACTGAAACTGCAAGTACCAAAGAACAAGGGTACTTTGTTAATAGAGGAAAAGGATACCTGTTCAAATGCAGGGAATAAAGTATAGTATCATGGAACGGTGGGGGAAATGAGTGACCCCACTGCCCACAACCAACTGTATTCATAAAAACGAAATAGGCCCCACACATACATATCCAAATGTAGATGTACATTCCAGATGTGCACATGGTCTTAGAGTAAAGGTCCAAGAAATCAGCCTCCTGAAGTCATGCAGTCCCATCATGGGAAAGGACGGAAATGTACTGAAAGGTGAAACATGTTTCCAAAGAAAAGTCACAGTAGTAGCTGTCATTCGTAAAGCCACAAGGCTTAGATCTGTTTGATGGTGCAAACATTTGGGTCTCATGAGAAAGTGATAAAGTATTGATTTTTGTTGCCACACTGTCTACACCTCACAAAGTGATTGGTCAAATCAAGAACCCGCTATGGAACAGTCGAGGTGGGATGTACAATGGGAAACTGATTTGTATGTTGCAAAATGTTAGAATGTGCATCAACCAATTAGGAATGGAGAAGCTGGATAACCTGATGGTTAGGGCATTATCAAGAAGAGGTCATTAGATTGGTCACGAGGAATAGGATAGGCCAGTAGGGCTAGGAATTGTATAGATTCCTGTAGGGAAAAGCAATTACTGTCCAATCAGGTTAATAATAATTTACATGTATGTTGCAACATTGTTAGAGCTGTGATGTCACTCACTCCTATAAAAAACACCATTTAATGATGACACATTGAATGATTTATGAACTGTTCGAGGCTCAGGCTGCATGGAATTCCCCTTGTTGTTCTTGCTACTTGTGCACATTTTACATTTGGTGACCCTGAGATGTGATTCCAGGCTCATCCAAGAGTCTAAGAGCTCCTCCGCTGAACTTTCCTGGGTAAGCAGCGCCACACCAGGAGAAGGCCGCAAGTGCCATGGTTGACCAGAAGCTTGCCTGATCGCTGCAGGTGTGCAGGCTCTGGGGGGGAGAGACGGCTTCAGTGTTCCTCGAAAGAACATACAGAACACAAGTGCATCTGTCGAAGGAACAAAAAACGGGAGTGTGAGTATATTGAAGTGTGTGAGGAGTGTGAGAGGGAGTAAATGACATGGTGTATGTTCTTTTAATTTGGAATTTTCCATAGAAATAGGGAAGAGGGGAGAGATGATGTCACAGGAGTAGTAGTAGTAAGTATAAAGAGCCATTGAATTAAAATGCCCCTGAGAGAGGAGGGACAGCAGCATTGCTTAGCAAAAAAAGTGGGAGAGGACTATATGCCTCCATCCTGATGTAAGGGGTGAGAGGAGGAAAAATAAACCATTGTGTATATAAGTGGTGATTTTGGATTTGTTGTATGAATTGTATATAGAGGTGCGTTTTTGATTTAAAGTAAGAGTAGTTTGGTGTATGTGTGAAGACTGGGAGGAGAATTTGGGGTGAAGAACACATTGTGGGAGGGTTTATTGGGGGTGGTTGTGCAGAGACACAAAGTGATTTTTGGTTTCCCTTCATATTTTATGTGGTAAATAGGTGGTGCCCCATTCGGGGCGGCCACTGGAGGGTTTTGCTGGAAAAGTTTTTTCGTTTCGTTGCTACGATTTGTTGTTGGCCATTGCGTCATTGTGACATTTTGTTGTTTAAAATGTGTACACAGGTTGAGCATATGTGTAGGGAGCTCACGACATATGTATGCAATTCTTAAATATCACAATGAATGGGTGACAGTGACAGAAGGGAACATTTTTACTGCAATGTATGCATAATAGGAGAAACATTGAACACATGTATACGCACTTGTTGTCAAAATATAAAGGCAAAACATTTAACAAGAGGCAGAGAATATTAGTGTTATTGAAATTGTATGATGAAATAGGGAGGAATTGGGGAGTAGAAATGAAAAAGGGGTTAAGACACCACTTGTGGCCACAGGCCCGTCTCTTCCAAGGGTGCACACCAGTGCGGCACAGGCTTCAACATCTGCACAGTCAATAATCCCACCCCCTCCAGAAGAGAGCACCAATTTGGAATTAGCTCCTTCGCTTGTGCAGCCGACAGCCACACCCACACTTGAGACATATCCCGTACAGCCTGCCATGGGATACACAAACCCCGGTATAAGCCCCAAGCAGATTCAGAACCTAAGGCATCATGGGACACTGGAGGAAATAATAAAGTTTGAGACCCAATTATAATGAAGATAG
Source organism: Ambystoma mexicanum (assembly GCF_040938575.1). Lineage (NCBI taxonomy): Eukaryota > Metazoa > Chordata > Amphibia > Caudata > Ambystomatidae > Ambystoma > Ambystoma mexicanum. The sequence goes on from NC_090923.1 coordinate 469,143,979, forward strand.
AAAATAAACCATGTCAGGATCTAGAGGCAGTGATCCAGAAGACAGAAGGTCCTTGAGTGGGCAAGAAGGGGAAAGAAAAGGGGAGGACCGTGCCCAATGATAAATGCTTATACATGAACAGCAGGGCAGATTCTGTTAAAAATGGATAGTGCAGTGATTAGGGATGTTAAAACAGAGACAGAAGTAGGGAACCGAGCCGGAAGGGGGAATGAAGAAGGTCTTACGCAGAGAGCAGAATCAGCAAAGCTTCAATTATGATTCAGAAGCTTTGAAGGGGAAGAAGAAGAACAGGAGGAGGATGAGGAAGAACGGGAGACAGGAGAAGTGCAGAGGGAGAGAAAGCCATGGGGAGAAGGCTTAAACCTCGCCCAAGATGAATGGCGGTAGCGATAGGGATGAACAGAATGAAAGGATCTAAAAAAGGAAAGAGTGGGACACAATTTCCCTTGATACAGAAAGGAATAGGAAGGCCACATTATGTGCCATGGCCGCACATGGATACAAATAATCTGATGAAGACCTTACCTTCACCCACAGCAGAAGCAGGAAAGTAGATTTATGCTGAAGAAAAGCAGACAGCGGGAGTCATGTTAGCAGTATCAGACATGAAGAGCTTGTTTGAGAGCAAACCAACAAAATCTGGGAGAAAGCAGGGTAACCTGGATATCGATTAGAGAGTGATGTTCATGATGGGGCTCCTTTTAATAATTGCTGAGCCCCTGTCTGGAGTGCCTTGAGAAAAGCATCCCCAAATAAGCCTGACATCAGATCAATCATGGCCCGCACAATGAGACAAGATGACGACTCAGCATTGCACATTCATTCAATTCAGGAGATGTGGTGAGAAGAGAGAGGGGAAGCATACGATAAGCAGGGGCAGCTCGTCCATAATGGATGTAGGAGTCAGCCCACTGAAATACAAGCACTCCCTCAGTTGTTTTTTTCAGCTGAGGGAGCGCTCTTAACTGTCAAAGGGAAACAAAGTTTCCAATGGACAGTTACAGTTCCCTAGCCATGCAAACTCAATGAGCCATGCAAGGCTAGGAGCGTTTTGCTAGGGCGCTGCTGCACCTCCTCATACATACAGACAGAGCCGGCTGGAGTGGGGCATCTCATCACCCACGCTCAGGCCCCTGCATGCATGTGCAGAAACCTGGAACCTTGCTGATTGCTGATCATGCTAGCAGGGGCCTGAGCGCTGGAGTGGAAAGATCTGCGGCAGATGGTACTTTTTTAATGTTCATTTATTGGTATGGATGTGTGTGTGCTTGTGCTGTTAGGTGAATGAATGTATGATGATGGATGATGGTGTGAATGAGAGCGTGATTGCTGTGTGCATGTTGTGTAAGTGCGTGTTTGTACGTAAATGTTTTATTATTTAAATGTGTGTATGGATGCGTGTATGCTTGTGATATGAGTGAGTGCATGATGGATGTTCGTGTGAATGAAACAGAGAGTGCTTGCTGTGTGTATGTTGTGTAAGTGTGTGTGTGTGTGTTTGTTTGTGCTGGTCTGAGTAGATTTTGGAGAGTGGAGGTAGAAAGTGAGTAAAAGAAAGGAATTTTAAATGTTGCAGTGTGTGTGTGTGTATATATATATATATATACCTGGCATACACAAATAAACATATTGTTTGTGTGTGTGTGTGGGGAGCTCAGGCCCAGGGCACAGGTGTGACTTCTTTTATAGATGTCCAGTTAAAAAAAACATGCCTGACCGCCGTGCCCCCCAGCACCTTGCATACATGCAATCACATTCATCGTGTGTGAGGCACTGGGTGGCAGGCATGGCATTTTCTACTTGGCATGCTCAGTAAAGAATGCTAGCCCAGTCCTCTGGGATTCCTAGCACCTCTCATGCAATGTCAAGACTGACCCCTAAACCCCCCAGAACCTTGCATGTACACATTATTGATTATCTGTTCATGTCAGGCACTGGAAGGCAATGAGGGAAGGAATGCCATTTGTTAATGGGCGTCTGATAGATGTCCATTAAAAATACCATGACTGGACCCCTCAGCACATCGCACACACAGAGTAAATGTGTGCCTGTGAGGCGCTCAGGGCCTCTGGGAGCAGGCATGGCAGTTTTTCCTTGGCATCTATGCCCAATAAAAAATGCCATGGCTGTACCCTTGGACCTGAGCTCCTGACACACATCTACCCCCTATGCCCCCAGCGCCTCAAAATGATACATAATCATATTCATCATTAATGTGATTATGTCTGCGTGCAAGGCACTGGTGAAGGCATGGATGATGAAGCAAGTATGATAAGTTTTATTATGTAGCTACAGTTGCATTTGAATGCATCCATTCTAGCCATTTCTTATTGTGGTATGAGGCCCAATTTATATTGGGCATCTTTGATAAAGCAAGCATGATAAGTGTTAACATGTAGCTAGACTGGCATTTCAATGCAGCATTCTAGCCATTTCTTACTGTGGAATAACATTTTGTAGTGGGCATCTTTGGCAAAGCAAGCATGATAAGTGTTGTTATATAGCTTGACTGGCATTTTAGTACAGCCAGTTCGGACATGTTTTCACACTTTGGCATGCATTTTGTAATGGTAAAGTCAAAGGGAGTTTGTTCTTATGTGGGGATGCTACCATATATTGGCAGAACAAACATGGACATGTTTTCTTATAGTATCATTACTGGCATTATGCATGTTCTTATATGGGAATGCTACAGTATAATGGTGCAGTCAGCATGGAAATGTATGGGCACAACCAGTGTGAAAATGCTTTATACTAGCACATATTGCAAAAAGGCATCATGAGAAGGTGTTGGAGAAATGCTCCTGTGCACTGTTGTTGACTTGCATCTATTGGATTTTTCATGTGTTACCCTACAAAACCAATTGCAAACTGTGTGGCTTTTTACCCAATTTTTATAAAAAGTGTGCTCTAAAATGCATTATTTTATCCCATTATTTAAAAACATAATTCTTGGGGGCCACCCTTTATTGGTGTGGGCTCCCTCGCTACATCCAGTTGCTGTGGCATATCTGGGACATATACTTACGCCCCTCCAGTTAAAAAATTCACCAGCCGCCACTGGCGATAAGAATATACCAATATTTGGTCATACATTCCACAAAGGTCTTCCAGCAGAGGTACAGCCAAACTTGGACAGAATCTGAAGCGAAAGGATGGGGTGAGATACAAGTACATATAGTGCATTACTGAATGGGGAAGCGGAAGAAAAAACTGAAGAACAAGTGCAGTGAGCAGAAGCAAAGCTAGAACAGAAAAAGTTAGCAAAAGTAAGCATGGACAGCGCAGTAGTTACCATCACTACAGATATGTAACAAGAACCACAGCAAGGATGGATATGAGGATCAGGGGATGGCAGACGGGACGTCAGATGATTTCAGGGGGCAAGAAGTAACTCCCAGAGAGGACAGGTAGGGTGGTCTGGAGGACTAGAACCACAATTCAAAGGGTCTTGTTGGTCATGCGGGAAAATGGGACACATAGCACGAGATTGCCAAAGCAGGCCCTGCATGCAATATCACCTAGGTGCACCCCCAACCAAGATTCCTCTTATGCCCCACCATAAAAGATGCCTTTATATGCCCCCGTGATACAGTAAGCCACAGGTCCTGCAGTAGCACCCAAGCCCATGTATGCCCCTGGGATCTGCACAACCACAGAATTTAGGTCTGGTGCAGGTAGCGGTCCCCACACAGGTACAATATCCAACTCCAAACATTATGCATAATATCACACATCAAATGCACTGAAGCTACCACCCCACCATGGGAACATAATGCATTGCCACAAGGGACAGTGACATATTACACTGGAGCAAGTGTCTTGGGATGCAATCCTTTCCTGCTACCAGGGAGGAACATGTACCCACAATAAAACAGCTTACAGTACAGTGAACCCTGATATGTACAGTCCCATCATTCACACTGGACCCAGAAAAAGAACCTAAAGTGGTAGTGAAGATAGGTAACAGGATGTTCACCTTTATGGTGGATACAGGTGCCACCATGTGCTGTATAAAGGAAGGGAAGTTTCCATTAACCAACAGGAGTATAGACACACAGGTCTTCTCTGGGGCTATTACTACGGTTCCATTCACAGAAAATGTACCTATCACTTTAGGGTCACAGGAAGTATTAGCACCTTTGCCATGCAGCACAGAGACATCTGTAAACCTATAGGGAAGAGTCCTCTTGAGCAAATTGAATATGACAATCTCATTTACAGAAAAAAGGATAGTGTGTTCCACGCCAGGCATGCATTATACCAGAGTAGCAGCAGTAGTCCAAGTGCTTTGTAGCATCAGTGCAGTTAGAGCACTTCCTTTGCACAAACAAATGTTCATGTATGCAGTGACCATCCTGATAGGATGACTCCCTGAGTTGCAAAACATGATATTTTGTTTGCCCGCAGAATGTTTGTTTAGACCAGCATTCCTACAAGAAAGAGCATCAGGAACAGTGATTACCCTACACATAGAAGCAATGACCACCAGTAAAGCTGCAATCATTCTAACAGGCATTGATGAAGAGGGAAAGAATGGTGCACAGTACTGTGCATAAACCCTACACTGCCATTAAGAGAAGTAACTGGTAAGTGATCATTCACAGGCACAGAAGAGGAAGGGGGGGTAGTGCTTGAAATATATATATCATGTCACATGGTAATACAGCACAGAGAGAAGCCACACACCATACTGAGTGCCACTGCACCAGCCTCAAGGTTATATGAAGACATGACAAAAGTCCCTAGCTGTCCATGGACTGACAGACCTCATGGCGTAGGGTTGCTAAACAGCATAGGAGGAGATGCAATACTCCCCAGAGTAAAATACCCATTATCCAGAGAATCAGAAGAAGGGATATGATGAAGGGATATGTGACACCATTACAGCACTGCTTATGCAAGGCATTGTAGTACCATCCTCATCTCCATGCAACATGGCTATTTTCTGTGTGAAGAAAGCAAAAGATTCATTGTGGAGGTTCATACAGGATCTCTGCCATTTGAACAATATAGTGGTGGCCCAATATCCATTAGTACCCAATCAAGCCTCAATACTGGCATCATCACTAGTTGGGCCTTAGCCCTTAAATGCGGTGGTAATGCTATTACTGCCGCATTTAAGGGCTGGCCCAATCTCAAGTTAGGGCATAACTGGACGCATCCACCTCCAGCTCAGAGCAGGAGGTGAACGCACCAGTGGAGAGGGCATTTTCTGGGCTATTAGCAACCCCAGCCCCATTGGGTCCAATGGGCCACTAGTAGCGGTAATGCTAATTGCGTTGGCACTATCCTGGGATACTGCCAACCTCCTGATGTAGCCTATTTCCCTGTGATTGATCTACAAAATACATTCTTTTCAGTGACATTGCATCAAGATTTCCAGTATCAGACTGTGTTCACCTACCATGGACAGCAATACCAACACACTCGTTTACCACAAGGGTATTGTGAATCCCCCAGTGTCTTCAATAAGGTGCTGCAGATAGACCTAGGAAACATACAAATACCAAGCACAGTATTAAAATACGTAGATAATTTGCTAATATGCAGCACAAAAGAAGAACAGTGCATTGAAGATACAGTACTGCTCCTGAGAGTCCTCGCAGACAAGGGGTAAAAAGTAGACAGAGTTGCAGTACTGCCAAAAGGAGGTACTGAACTTAGGGCAGAAACTATCCTCAGCAGGGAGACAAGTCATCCCTGACAGAGTGACAGCAGTGCGCAATGCACCTCAGCCCACAATAGTCAAGGAAATGCACCAGTTCCTAGGGTTGTGGAACTATTGCAGTACGTGGATCTTTGATTACTTGTCATGATCCCAGTCAGTGAGCATAGTCCTCATTCAGGCATTCAGACTAGACAGGGAACATTAAATCAATCAGCAGGTCAAAGGTGGGTGTTAGCCTGGCACATAAGGCATTTATACCATTCACAGCATCCACTTCCATAGACTCCCATGATGTTCAACAGTAATTTCATACACTTAACATGGCCTCCGCAAAACCCATTTACAAGTAGCAGCACTGTTCTATTCATATTTGCAGAGGGAGCTACTTAAGCCCTGCCTTCGTTGGAATGCGCACTTCGGGTCTGCTCTGCTGAAAGCGGGTAACACTATCAGCATTTCTCCTCAGAGAACCTGTCAAAGAGAGGAGATATTAGAGACACTAGTTTACGAATAGTTACAGAGTTTAACAGTTAACAGTTTAACAGAGAAGACGTTTCATAAGCGTTTACGTATCTGAAGGTTCTTCAGGTTTTCACCTCACAGTTGTTAGCGTGCTTCACCTTGAAGGCTGCAGTTACTCCATGTTGGCAGACCTACGTTTTTAAAAAAGTTTTCTCATCCTGAGTAACTCCGCAGCCATCCGCAGCCCTAATTCTTTCCGGAAATCCTAGAACCTGCGAAAAAGAGAAAGAAGACAAAAGTAATTAGTAAGAGAGATCTCTCCAACGCAGGAATCAATTGAAGCCCTTAAGCATTACAGTATTTTACCTGTTTACTTCACCAAAGACTCATTCTCCAAAGAATAGACATTTCAAGGCAAAGAAGCTAAAGAGTACATCAGCAACCCATTTTACCATTGCTTCTCCATCTCAATGTGCCCCTGTAGAAAAGCAGGATGGAGAGCTCCATAATAATAAAACACAGGTGAGAAGGGAATTCAGCCATAGAGTTAGAAGCGAGTGATTTAAGGGAATACACATCTCATGTAGTGTTAACTCAGTTAATAGATGTTATACGATTTCTATTCTTGTCATTTGTTTGTTCAAACAGAAAAAGAATCCTAAAGGCTCCAAGGTATCAGGTCCACAGGCTGGGAAGGTATTACGCTTCTGAAGAGTCCAGGTAAGTGTTACATTACTCCACATATGTCAGACCCTTAATGCAAGCACTAAAAGATGCCCAAAAGATAAAGGGATCCCTTGAATGTACAGACAAGATGACAAAAGGTTTGGAGGATGTCAAAATAGCAATCATTAATGCTCCAGTGTTAGCAACACCAGATTACAAAAGCCATTCTATTTCTTCTCACATTCAAAAGGACAGGCAATGACACATAATGTCTCACAACAGTCTCACACAATGATCATCCCTGAAACATAAGCCTTTAGCATACTACAATGGGCTCTAGACCCAGTAATGCAAGGACATTTCCCATGTGAGCAGGCTCTGGCAGCCACTGCCTTTGCAATTCAGAAATCTGCCACCATCACACTGAGATGTCAAGTAACATTGTATGTTGAGCATGCAGTTTTCACAATTCTTGAAAGATATAAGTCAACCCTCACCACACAGAGAGCCTGGGTACTATTGTCCAGACCAGTCATTAACATAGTTAGGTGTCACATTGTGAACCCAGAAACATTTGTAGCAAAACCTGTTGAGCCACGAGATCAGCTACACGACTGTGCTGTATATGACGGAACAGAAGTGATGTACATTGATGGATCATGAGCGATAAATCAGAAGAATTGCTAGAGGCACACATGGACAGCCGTGGTAAGATATGCGATGGTTCAGAAAGAAGAATATCAGATAGTAATGCAAAAAAGATGACCTTCAGGGGGCTTGGTGAGCCGGCGCAGAATGGAGATGTGGCTCGTGGTGAGCTCTGTACCCCGATACCCACCAGGTCTCCTCTATTAGCCTGCTAATGTGGGCACCGTGTCCCTGGATGGGCTGAGGAAGTTTCCAATGATGACGGGCTGTCGTAGGTGAAGCGCCAGCATTCTCAGGGATTTCCACATCAAGGAATCTCTGGGCTGAGTCACAGTCTGCATGGAGGCGATGGACGCGGCAAGAAGGAGCCTGGGGTGTAACAGCCCCAGCAAAGTGGAGGGAGCCGAAAGGGAACAGCCATTGGGATGGTGATCGATGGCAAAGTAAGGAATTAAGCCAGATAGCAGACAGGAGCTGCAGCTCAACCCGCTTCTCTGTAATCGCGGCTTCAGTGGACCCCAAGTACCAGTGCCCCAGTATCCGGGAATAAGTGTTTGGTAGAGCAATCCCAATGCAGGCCCTGGCACCCAGGCGTAGGAGCCACAGCCTGGTGGAGACCCATATGAGGAGTGCAGCTGAGGAGGTAGTGCATTGCTGAGCTGGGCAAATGGCAGCAGAGGAGGGCTCTGGCTCGGTGGGTACCTGTGCCACAGCGTACAGTGTAGCCTGATGAGAGCAGGTGGAGGGAGGTGCCCCGGCCCTCTACTGAAGTGGGTGGGGCTGGGGGTGAGCCCCACACTGCATTACCATTGGATTCACAGCCCACTTCAGCAGGAGCCGCCTCACACCTTTACAAGCACACTGACGGGGATGACCCAACCCTCCGCAGAATCATAAATGGATTGTGGCTGGTGCTGTTGTGTCAGAGGTGCTGGGAAGATTTTACTAGGACGGCCTTGAACAAGAACCCTGGTAAGTGCTGACTTAAGTGGGTGAAGATCTGGACAAGCAAGCGGCTAAAGACGAGGGGCTCCTGGCGGGAGACATCAAGACAATGCTGCAGGGGCAAGAGTGGCCCAAGAAGAGTCAAGTGGTGGCTTTGGCGGTGGTGCACTCCTTTGCTGACCAGCAGCTGGATTTTGAGGATCCCCCATGAGGCGGTCAGATTTGCAAGCTATGTTGGAAGAGATTAAGTGTGAAATCAATAACAGCACAGTGACACTGTCCAGTACTATTGCGGAACTGAGTAAGCAGGTACTGTCCGTTGAAAAGCGAGTGGAGGAGGTTGAGACTATGCTCTGAGAACAGGGCTTTGAGCAGGAGCAGACCTCAAAGCTGCTTGGGGAGCTGAAACAGCAGATAGAGTTAGTGCTTAACAAGCAGGTGGATGCAAAAAAAAGGTCAAGGTGCAACAATGATCGGCTGTGGGGCATTCCCAAATCAGTGCTGGACGCAGAGCTGGATACCAATGTACAGGCCTTGTATAGATATATATTGGACGCCGACTGTACGCAGCAAGTCTCTACGGACTTCCAGCAGCCAAACAAGTTGTTACTGGATGAGCTTACCAGGTCTCTCCTGTACCAGCTGAAAAAAAGCATAATGGGGGCAGTATGGTGGCGAGATGTGATTAAATTCCGGGATGCCTTCATTGTCCTCTACCAGGACCTGGAGCAGGTAACTTTACATAGGAGGAAGAGTCTGTGGATGGTGACAAGCTGGCTGCACAGGAAAGGAGTGCAGTACAGATGAACATTTCCTTGTGGGCTACGATTTGCGTATGGAGGGAAGGCCTATCACATTGCCAGGGAAGATGAGGCGATGGAGCTACTGGATGGCAAGGGACTGACCCCGCAAAATGATGAGGCTTGCGAAGGGACTGAGGAGAACAGGAACATACGCTTTAACAAAAAGGAAAGCTATGGGGCTGTGCAGCCATACCCCAAGGGACGAGGAAGGGGCCCGAGAGCTCTGTCGGTCACTTGAAAGCACACAGATATGTGATGATGGTGAGGCATATGTATGGGTTGGGGAGAGCTGCACTGGGGAAAGGCTGTGGAGGAACGGGATTGTGATTTACTAGCTCTTTTTGGACACAATTTTATTCTGTCTGTTTTGTCTATGACTGCCATACTGGAAACAGGCGTCAGGGTAGGGGAGGTTGGACTGCAGGGAGGCTAAAGGCCTGTCTGTAGCCACAGCGGTTAGCTATTTTTCTCATTGCAATGGGGATGGGAGGGATTAGCAGGGGAGGGATTGGATTGGCCCAGTGGGAACCCGGGATGAAGATTCAACCCCAGGGAAGGGGTGCTTGTACCGGGGGTGAGGGGATGGAGGTTCATGTTTGGAGGGTGGCAAGGGATGGGGAGGACAACAAGTTGGGGGAAAGGGCATTCATTGAATGATTTTTTCCATTTCACATGGCATGATGATATGTTATAAACTGGTGGAAGTAGGTAGCTTTATTCTGTGGCAAGTGGGGGAAGTGATGGGGAGAGATCTGAAAGAAGATGGCTGAGTTGACGGTGGCCACCTTGAATGTTCAGGGGTTGAACTCTCCCACCAAATGCAAGTTCCTAATCAGATGACTAGGGGACTTGAAGGCCTTTATAGTTTTTGTACAAGAGACACAATAGTTGGTATCAGATGAGAGGCAGATGAGACATAGACTAATTCCCCAACAGTTCTATGCATCTTCGGGGTCAAAGAAAAAAGGGGTGGGACTATTGCTGGTGGTCATGTATACCAAATCTTTCCTGTACAGGGATCTGGATGAGAGATTTTTGATAAAGGCCTGATTGGGGATCAAATGTTCACTCTGGTGGTGCTATATGGCCCTAATGACTGTCAGGAGGAGTGTATTAAATCTCTTGGGGTTCAGCAGGGAGGGCTGGCAGAGGGTCAGGTGGTGGTGGGTGGGGATTTTAACTGTGTGGTGGACACAAAGATAGATTAAACATAGGACCGACTCGTAATGAGGCCAGTCATAGACAGAAATTTGTGTTGTGAGGTTGCTCAGGGAATTTGGGCTTATTGAGAACTGGAAGTTCCTCCGGCCGAAAGAGAGGAAATGTACACACTTCTCTGCAGTGCATAGGGGCTTCTCCAGAGTCGACATGGTAATGGTGTTGGCTTCCCTGGTTACCTCTGTTATCTCTGTGGGCATAGGTCTGTGGCATCTTTCAGATCATTCCCCGGTCCTGGTGAAGATGGAGAGGTTGCACCAAGAGAAAGGAAACCCTGGCAGCAAAACGATGTAGTGTTATAAGACACAGCGCTCAGGGTTCACATGGAGGCTACCATCCGTAATCATTTTTGGAAAGACTACACAGGGAGGATGGATTAGAGGGTGGTGTGGGATGATGCAAAAGCCATGTTCCATGGGGAGCTTATTGGCAGCATTCCTGAAGACGCGGAAAGGTGGTACGGGTGGTGTTAGAACAAGAGGTGGAAGTAGTGGCAAAGGCCCATGCCCACAAAAATACCTCATGGTCTCTGTAGGAGCTTCAAAAATTCAGAGCGAAATTGGAGGTGCATGTGGCGGATAGATCTGCCCAGATGCTGATATTAACCAGACAACCTCATTACTGTAATGGTAACAGGGCAAACCGCTTCCTGTCAGCCAAATTGCGTAACCGATGCAACGTGAACCATATTTTACAGCTACGGGCAGAGTCCGGGGAGCTATGTAGGGTTGACGGGCAGAAGCTGGGTATAATGGAGGCCTACTATACGTAGCGGGTGGAGCCAGAGACACTAGACCCCAACGCGCAGGAAACTTTTCTACAAAGAGCGAAGCTGACTAAACTATTGCAGGAGGATAAGGGCAATATGGAGAGCCCGATCACAGTCAATCAATTCCCTTCCACCCAATAAGACCCCGGACTGGATTAATTCAGAAACGTCTTTTATAAGACCTTTAAACCCTGGTTACTATTACCACTGACTAGACTGTTTAATGAGAGCAGGGTGAAGGGCCAGATTTCCAATACCACATTGCTTCTCAAACCTCATAAGGACCTGGTGGAATGAGGTAGCTATTGACTTATATCTCTGCCGAATAACAATGCAAAAATGTACACAGAGGTATTGGCCCAGCGGCTGGCACAGGTCCTCCCCAAGGTCATGGGGCGATTTATAGAGGGCAGACACTGGCAGGACAACACCAGGTGGGTAGTGGATGGTATTAACTGGGGCAGGTGAGAGGGGCAGGGGTTTATAATTGCATTCCTGGGAATGACACAGGCCTTTGCCTGCATGAACTGGAAGCTTTTGGCTGTGGGCCTATCTTCATGCGAATGGTGCTAGCTAACTTCCATCTATGAATGTAGTGGTTAATGGGCAACTTTCTGGGGAAATTGCAATAAGGTGGGATATGCGGCAGGGGTACCCACTCTCCCCACTGATATTTGCAATGGCCATGAAGCCATTGGCTAACATGATAAGGCTAGACATGGGAATCAAGGCAGTGAGAGGGGATAGGGAGCGAACATAAAATTGCCCTATATGCCAATTATGTTTTGTTGTTTCTTAAGGATGCCTCTGGTTCTCTCCCGAGGGTAATTAGGGTACTGGGGGACTTTTCAGGGGTGTCAGGGTTTCAGATCAACTATAGCAAGTCCAAAACGCTGAACATAATGGAGGACCTGGAGGCAGTGGGGGGGGGGGTGATGCAGAGAATTCCTGCTTCAATAGGCTGAGTATTTTGTGATCAGACTAACCAGGGACTATGGGATGCTACACATAGCCAACGTACCTCTGTTCTGGGCAGACCTGAAGGACGACCTTTCAGAGGAGGCACAAGCGGAATCTCATGTGGTTTCCATGAATAGTAGGACTCAAAAATGACCCTACTGCCCTAGCTCCTTTATGTGGTGAGCTCTCTTCCGCTTACTATAACAGGGCAAGCAGAGATGTTCACATTAATCTTGTGGAGAAAGAAACCCTGTGTCCCTAGAAAGGTTCTGATGAGGTTGACGTATTCAGGAGGGCTGGGGGTCCCAGACATTGGTAGATACCTGTTGCTGGCTCAGATAGCTCGTATATTGGAATGGGCAGTGTCATCTAGCCCAAAAAAGTGGTGTGATCTGGAGAAGGGTGCCACATCCATAGCTCTGGGAGCCTTACCGTTCCTTAGCAACCTGGCAGGGGGAGTTCCACTAGTGGCTACCAATTGTGCATTGCGGCACTGGTATCAGGCATTGAGGCAGAGAAGGGCAGAACCGGGGCTGTGCCCTTATACAGCAGTAAGGCACAACTTAGACCTCTGTCTGGGGTGGTCCGACGGGTTCTGGGAGGGTTGGAATGGAGGCTATGAGTTAATACTGACTGAACTATTCCGGAGAGATTCCCCCCTCTCCTTTGAGGAAATGAAAGTGAAATTCCAGCAGGATGAAAGGGAACAGTACCACTATATGCAAGTTAGACACTGGATCACTCAAAGGAGAGTCCAACTGGTGAGGGGTATATTACCAACTGGGTTAGAGACAAAGATGAAAGAAGAACTGGTTAGAAAAAGGGTATCCTGTATCTACAACCTGTGGAAGGGTCGACCCCAGAGAACAGGCTCCCATAAATGGAGCAGTGGGACTATGATTTGGGGACTGCCATCCTGCTCAAAGGTTGGGGACAGATTTGGCGCAGGGCACAAAAGGCATTCATATGTGCCACAATAAAGGAAGTGGCGTACAAACTCTGTTTCAGATGCTATCTGACTCAGCAGAGTCTTCCCAGAATGCACCAGCAGTATTCGCCTTTATGCTGGAGGAAGTGTGGGGAGGTCGGGGACCTGATACACATGTGGTGGGCCTGCTCGAAGACACATGTGTACTGGAAGGAGATCTTTGGGCACATGAAAGACCTCATGGGGGTCCAACTACCATTGGATCTAGTGGTCCTTCTCCTGGGAACGGCTGAGGGGGGCATTTATGCAGCAAGTGGTCCACGGGCCAGCCTGCTCACGCACATGCTCACTGCAGCCAGAATGGTCCTGGCTCACCAATGGAAATCTCTGAAGGTCCAGGGGTGGTGTTATGGTGGGTTTGACTGTGGGGAGTGTTATCAATAGAAAAGGTGTGTGCGTAGGGCTCAGGTTCCTATCAGACATATTTCAAAGTGTGGCTCCCGTTTTATGAATGGGTAAAAGACAGAGAACACCATTACTACAAGCCCTCCTTGCTACAGAACTTTTCAATATTATGATGAGGTCCCCGGGGGGTGTATGAATTCCCCCCCCCCAGAAAGGGGAACAGCCCAAATTACAAAGGTCAATCATTATTATCATTTATGCCACAGTTCTTTTTTTCCTTCAAGGTTTTATAACTTGGTTGTTGTCTTTGTTCAGAAAAGTTAGGAAAACTGAATTGCCAATAAACAGTAGTGACTATGCCTGCAGCGTATATTATGGATATATGTTCTATTATACATTTCTTTGTGCAGAACCTTAACAATAAAGACAGTTTACAAATAAACAAAAAAGATTACCTTCACATTATTCCGCACAAAGCAGCAGAACTCATAGCATTCATAGAACCGCTGGAGGAATCATCTGACAATGTCACAATATTTACTGACTTAGCATATCCAACATCAACAGTACGCTCAGGTCTGTCAAGATGGCGTAGGATAGGGCACAGAAAATCAGATGGGTCCCAGTTCAACATGTAGCATTATTACCTAGACTAATAGATGCCTTGAAATGTCCCCACCATGTAGCAATCATGAAGTGTGCAGCGCACACCAGAGGAACAGACCAAATTTCACATGGAAACGCAGTAGCGGATGCACCCACCAAACAAGCAGCTTATATGCCCTTTCCTACGGAAAGCAAAATGCCTGTCAAAGCAGTACAACAAGAGCAATTACCAGAATCGTACAACTCAATGTCAAAACATTGTAGAGTTGCAGGGAAAATCATCACCCCAAGAGAAAGCATGATGGGTTAAATGAGGTTGCACATTATCACCCACCGATATGATATGAAGACAGAACATTACAGGTAAAGGTACAGGTAAGGTAGTGATGCTTTTGGAATTGTTGACCATCGCTCTGGAACAACTTCACTACCCCAGACATAGCTAACAGGTGCAGTAACTTTCTTTCCATGATTGTGGTTGAATGCCCATCCTCCCGATGGATTGAGGCTGGTCCATGTGTTGTGAGAAAAGGGTGGAGTCAACAGCTACCCTGGTCATTGACGCTTTGGTAGGATTCTTTTTTGAGAAGCAGTGTAGCTAAATTAGCACATATCGTTTCGCTCTTAATATGAACACAAAGAAGTTAGATTCTTTTTCAAACATAAAAAGTAGTGAGTTATTCAATTTTCAAGAGTAGATATTTTTAAAAGCGAAATATGCCATCATTGGCACAGAAAAACATTTTATACACAAAGTTATGTAATGATTGTGCATATAGGTGGTACATCAATGGTGACTGTAATTACATGTACTGCTAGTGTTGCGGCAGTACGTAAAAATTGTCGACACACAGAGAGTTCAGGCGTTTCTAGTTCAGTGAGTAGAACTATAACGTTCGCCTTATCCTCTGGAGTCAAGCCCCCTTATATAAAAAAAAGAGGGTTCCTTGCCTTACCTCATACATCGGCTGGTCCATGTGTACATGCTGATGCAAAATCTCCAGCCAAATTTTTTTATCAGAGAGTTATTTTCAGGGTCTGGGTGCATTTCCATACGCGATGTCCTAAGGTACGACAACGGCCCTCATTTTGCAAACAAGCGTTTCAGTGAAATCACCTAATTATTTATTTATTTTATTTTATTCATTTATTTACATTTTTAAAACGGTCAGACAGCCCGGGGGCATCGAGGTGCTGTTACAGGAATATGTCTCTTAGTTGCATATTCATAACGTGCTTAATACCCAGAGGTTTCTAAGCGCAGACCTGGGGATCGAACCTGTGGTGCATGTTGTCTTGTTTCCAAGGCGAGCACGTTGCTGCTGAGCTATCCTCCTGGGACACAGGAATTAAAAATAAACTCTGCACAGCGTACCACCCACAAGCCAATGGAATAGTGGAAATATTACACTTTTGCTGAAGAACAAGCTGGCTAAAATGTGCAATACATTAAAAAAGAGCTGGCTATCATGCCTGCCCTTAGCACTGTTCAGTTTGCACAACCAGCCAAGCAAGGACCACCACCTGTCACTGCATGAGGTGGTGATGGGTCAAAGGTTGCATACACCAGTTGCGCCAAAGCGAACAGTGACAGACGCTCACAGGAGAGCAGAGACACTGGGGGAGGAATGTAATGTGTACCTGAGGGTTCTGTCAAATGTGCCAAGCTTATATCTCACCGGATAACCTCCAAAGTGCACCTACAGGCCGTACCTAACTCAAGCAGCACAGAGACATCACAACCTGTACAGTTCCAACCTGGGGAAAGAAGCTATGCAAGGGCACACAACAGAACATGGAAAGAGCAGAAGTTCATGGGTTCTCATGAAGTGATATATGCCACAGCCACCACAATGAAACCTAAATACAGGCACACCTTGGTTCATCTAACAGATGTTTGGAGGGACACCAGCACAACATTAGACCACCAGCAAGAAGCAGACACAGGGGAAAGAACCATTAGCCGAATTTTAGTACAGTACAGATTATGAAAACCTGTATGGAATCAGTGTGTCCATTTGGGCATACAAGAACAGGGTGATCAGCGCAAATCTCACATAAACAGAAATCAGAATGAAGAAATGTTACATAGGTATATGCTGTTTGTTGTTTTCTCTTCTTTTTCTTATTCTATGATGAAAATAATGACGTTAGGGGTTGAAAGTGGGGGAAACAAAGTAACAGCCATTGGAGATAACCTTGTGACCAGACATAGAAGATACATTCAAAAAGAAGAAACTATATAGGCCAATGTCATAGACGAACATCATTCAGAAGGGACACACATTAAGCCTGACACATTGAAAGCGATATGCTTACCCAGTTTAATGAGTCATGCTATGTATGTGGGCTAATGCTGCATGCAGTTGCCACCCTCTGACTGTTTATACCCAAGGAAGTGTTGATTTTAGCGGCACAGTGCTTACAACATTTAGTACTCTGCACGATGCAAAAGAAGTTTCAGGGACACACAGTACCGACAGGATTGAAAAAGGTAAATTAAGTTGAATGTGCAGGAAAGGAAGGACAAGATTGTATACGCTGTGCTATCAGACTGCAAATGTACATTGAAGGAGGAAGCTACTGGAATAAAAAGTGGGTAAAGGGGCAAGCAGTGTTCAAAAATAGAGCGCCTGGTGGGGTACACAGATGTCATAAAAATGTAGATGAAAAGTGCAGAATGATATTTTCTTCACATGTTATTAGATTGACAAGCTTCCAGCAACAGGATCAACCTGTAAAGGCACAGAAACTCACTCGATCTTCATTCTGTTTCACGGGCAAAGGAAGCATTCCTGTGGGTCAGAATGTAAACTGCAACAGAACTCTTGCCATGCCAACATTATGTGATGGGACTGCCACGTTAATGGTCTTATTCTGGACATATATGTGTGAACAAGGCGTATTTTCACTTACCTTCATCATGGAATGGCGTGTGCTCCCTCGTAACACTTTATGTGCCAGTACTCCCTATCCTAGAGAAACATCTTTCAATCCCATATAGAAACCACCAGTCCATTTCAGTGCTCCCAGCAATGCAAACAAAAAAAAAGCCCACAGAAATTATACCGAAGGAGTAGGTCGAGCTATTTCAGAAAAGAAGTAGAATGTGTCCTAGAGAAAATAACCACCCAACATAGACTGTTCTTGAAGACGGAATTATTTGTTAAATCTTGGTAAGATACTGGAGTACAAACAGCCACGAATGCTAAGTGGCTTCAAGTTGTCAGCTGGAACATCGTCCAGTTGTCAAATGCCAAAGGGCTTGGCCTCAATGCCATGTGCAAGGAGTTAAGGGCCCTGCGGATCATGATACTACAAAA
This sequence comes from Ambystoma mexicanum, assembly GCF_040938575.1. Classification (NCBI taxonomy): domain Eukaryota; kingdom Metazoa; phylum Chordata; class Amphibia; order Caudata; family Ambystomatidae; genus Ambystoma; species Ambystoma mexicanum. Next base: position 469,161,383 of record NC_090923.1, read on the forward strand.
TCTCATGTTGTTGGATCTCTTTACAGCCATGCCGGGAGGGGTTGCAAAACGATAGGGGCAACATGTTGTACTTACGGTCCTCAAATAATAAACACAGTTGCTCATTGAGTATAGCCATCAAGGCCATCCACAATTTGCAGACAGATATGGAGATAGAAAGAGGAATCATCAAGGAATCATACTGGTTGGCTAAAATATTTTCATAGATGCCAAACTGGCTAACAAACATATAAGTACTGTTTGCCATTCTTGTCCTCCTAATTTTGATTTGGTGCCTGAACCAAGTAATACTGGTTTGTTGTGTGTCCAGAGGAAATAAAGCTAGAGTTCTTACAGTAAGAACAGGGGATGCTACTTCTCCTCGCAAAGATGAAAACAACCAGACAGATGAGGTAGAGATAAAAGCGAAATCAAAGATGATACCAACTGAACGCCGAATTGGCCCACTAAGAACACTTTGGTCACTGCACCCAGATCCATAAAATGACCTTGAATGCTATGTAGATCTCACAGAAAATGGAGATTGCAGTTTCCTGGGGTGCAGCTTGTGTGATTATGCAAAGGGGGTGGACATTTGAGAAATGTCAGAAAAATATGGTGGCTAAAAACCATTTATGATTGGGCAAGGAAGCAGGAATTGAAGGATAACGAATTTATGGGAGAGTTAATTCCAGAAGGAACTAAAGGGGGGAACGCTGGATGCAAATTGAATGCCCCAAATGTGAGAGAAAGTGCAAGTTAAGGAAATCTCTTTAATATGAGACATGATTTACACAGAATTCCAGCCACCTTGTTATCATGCACAACATATAGGCCTTATGTGAAGCTGGCAAAGGGATATGCAAATTTCTGAGAGCAGTCAATGAAGCAATATAGATTAGAAACCTGAGGCATTCAACATATTGAGAGTGCAAAGCTTGGAGAGTAATGCATGAGGTTATTAGTGTGCAGTAGTGCACTATGAATAGGATAGATGTATGGGTAATGAAAGGAGACACATGAAACCCTTCCTGAACGCTTCCTGAAGCCGCTATTTTTGAACCATGGGTGTAGGACAATAGGTGAAACCATGGCTAAATGTTTGGACACCACAGATGCTTTAGCTGTTTTTGCAACTAGTAACTACTTGAGCTGGACTTGGAGAGTACACCTGAAGAAATCTAAAGAGCCATCATTGTTTGATTTACTGTTGGGGTGTTGTGGAAAACCCCAGCCTTTTTAATGTTTTTATCTATTATGCATTGATGAATTTCCTTAGGTTTGTATCGTACTGTTTGTGATGATTTGATGCAGTGTTGCTTTTATAACGTGTACTGTTGAAATAAAGTCTATATATGTATGCATGTATGTATGTATGTATAGTATGCAACAGCCATCGAAAATAGTATGGAACAAATAGAAATTCATATTAGCGAGCCAGCGTGTAACAGCTAGAGTTCATGCCATTCTAAAATAAAATGCACTTAGAAAAGCAGCCTTTTACAGTAGTCAGAAAACTAGGCCACAGAGAAACATTCACATCTCTAGTGGTAAGATACACTTTATTCCCGTGTGTCTCAGATGCTGCAAGAGACATGGTCAGAACACTAGAGGGAAGATGTGAAAAGCTGCACAGGCATTGGCGAGAAGCAGAGGGTGCAGCAGGTTCCAACTTATACATTACTTAAAACTAACAATATGAAGGCCAAGGTTTAGTGAGAGCAAGGTAGTGTGCTGAGATGTGCACCAGTGGAAGTTGATAAGGCAGAAGAAACACACTGCCCCTCGTCGGGAAATGGCCACTTAGACTGAAGATGCAAGTACCGAAGAACAAGGGTACTTTGTCAATAGAGGCAAAAGGATAACTTTTCAAATGCAGGGAATAAAGTATAGTATCATGCAAGGGTGGGGTAAATGAGTGAACCCAATGACTCACAACCAACTATATACATAAAAACTAAAAAAAGGCTACACTCATACACACATATCCACATGTAGATGTACATTCTAGATTTGCACATAATCTTGGAGGAAAGAACCAATAAATCCTCATGAAGTCATGCAGTCCCATTATGGGAAAGGAAGGAAATGTACAGTGAAACATGTTTCCGAATACAAGTCACAATATTAGCTGCCATTTGTAAAGTCACAAGGCTGAGAACGGTCAGATGGTGCCAACATTTGGGTCTCATGGGAAATTGAAGTATTCATTTTTGTTGACACAATGTCTACACCTCACAAGGTGTGGTGATGGAGTTTGAGAGGGGCGGGAGAAGCCAGCAGGGAACAGAGTTCTTTTCGTACACTTTGACCACTGGTTAGAGCTATGATGTTACTAACTCCCATATAAGATGCCATTTAATGATGACACATTGATTGTTTTTTAACTGTTCCCAACCGAATCTGCATGTAATAAACTGTTTTTCTTGCTACTCTTGCACTTTTATTGGCTCATTGTATTGATTTCTGACTAATCGGGTTTTGGTCCTACCTTACACTGGGGTCTTATAAATAGGCAGAGACCAGATGACTCCACATAGATCTTCTAGCAAGGTGTATTGCTCCGATGCTAGCAATATCTCTGCAGATAATTGAGACTGTTTAATCAGGCAGAAAAACTCAGTGAACAGACCTTCGTTGTACATTGGGAGTCATGCATGGATATATACAATTGGCTGAATTCACTATTGACCTGTTGACAGACAAAAGTATCAACCTTCTCGCCTTGTTGAAAAAAAATGTGCTCTAATCCAATGTCACTATAGTCTAATAAAAGCATACTTCAAGTTTCTTCACGAGAAAATAATTTATTCTAGAACAGTCCAGTCTGCCATTTGACCTTTCTTTCCAACCCATCCACACCATCTTGCTTAGTCATTCATTGCTTGCTGGTAAATCCAAAAGTGGAACCTATTAAACAGTGTTTCATGGCTTCCCATACAGTGAAGTAAGTTACATTGCTGCAATTGATAATTCTATCTTCTGGGCTGCAATCCTCATTACCACATCATAATATGAGAATGACACGTTAAGCATCGCACCTACAGCATGTCAACAATGTATCTGTCAAAGCAACGGAGAGAGTTATTGGAGCATTCTCAGTTATGTTACTCCCAATAAGAGAGACGAAACAGCTTCGCCTACCCATCTTGATTTTTAAAGCACTGCTTCCTGAATGCACATTGTGTAATAGATTGACAAGTGAAATCTCAGTCTGTTGGGCTATCGGCCCTGCACATGTCTGACCTCACCTGTGAAATTAATTTATTATGATGTGTAAGGCCTTTTCATATTTCTATGGGTGTTGGACTCTTCCAGATTTGGAGTTATCTAAGGACAGGTCAAAAACAATTGTTTCTACTTTGCTGTCTTGGGTGAGACGAGCAGACTCAGGGATGAACAGAGGATTGTCTGTGCTCAGGGAATAAAGAATATGGTTGAGCATCTATATAGGTAGATTCTTACAGCTAAGTATTGAAACTTTATCTTGATATAGATTTATATGTCTCTCCTCCTTTCCCTTCTCCCTTTTCCTATCTCCTCCCCTTACTTTCTTCTATGCACTTACTCTATCAGAATTGTCCCTGGACCTAGCATGATAGCAACCTCGTCTGTCTCCTCATCCCTCCCCCTACTGGGTTTTTCCTCCCCAAGCCCCCTCCAACACTATCTGAAATGTCGTCAGGCCTAGTATGATACTCGCTTGTTTTATTCCTCCCCTACCTTTCTGCACCCCTCTCCCTCACCTCTTGTTTTTCTCCGGCTCTACCAGAAATGTGGTTAGGCCTAGCACAGTAGTCGCCTGTCTGTTTCCATTTCCTTCCCACTCTCCCCTTCCCTTCCTTATCTATGTCTTAGCTCTTGAACTATCTGAAATGTCATCAGGCCGAGTACGATAGTTAATTTCACATCCTTACTGTTCATGGCCTGTAAGAATGTCATTGTATTTTCCTTTCTTCCCTCCCTTGCCTTGAAGCGCTTTGAAACACATTGTGTATAGGCACTATATAAGTAAACTATCATATCTATCATATGTCTGGGCGAACAACTGAATTTTTTCATTTGTGGAGATTGATAGTGTGATCGTTTTTTCATGTTATTCTTTTTTATTTGTTCTTTAAACCGGATGGAGGTCGACTCCACCACCCTTCTCTTCCACATGTCACCTCACCCTGCTTCCTTTCCTGTTCCTCCCCTTGCTTTAGTCTCACAATGAAAAGTAATACAAAGACATGTGTTTAGTAAGCTACAATTAAAAGACTTGTCACCCTAGCAATCATGCCATTGACTGGATGGGAGCTTGAAGGAGGCAGTTTATTTTTAAATGTTTTAATTGGGTATGGTTTTACCCGCATTTGTGTAGGTCTAGTGGGGGCAGTTAGAATTTATTCGAATGATGAGCAGAGGTTTTTACAATGACAAAGGCAGGCCCATAACAACACCCATCATGTGTTTGGTAGGGACCTAATGTGTCCAATTCCATAATAGGTAATCCCCTTAAATGAGAGAAAGAAATCGTATCCAATGCATCCTGACTCAGGACTGAGAAATGTAACACTCCCCTATTTAACCTAAATTGAGTTCACACGCCTCAAGTTGAAATATCTTCAAAATGTATGGTGGAGTGTGAAGAAGCCCTTGCTTCAGCTATACACAGGAACAAGGATTTTCTGAGAGAAATTACAGTCTGCAACAACCTTTTGGGAAAAGGACAGCCTCTCTCTCAAAGTCACCTTTTCCTTGGAAAACACCAAGAATGGAGGTTTAACAGACAACTTCTGGAGATCACCCACCCGTCTCGCAGAAGTGATGGCTACCAGTTAAATCACCTTCCGGTTGGAGGGCAGTCTTAATGAGCATGAATGGAGGAGCATAAACTGAGCTCCCATTAAAATCAACTGTAAATTCAAGTTCCTAGAGGAACAACACTGCAGTGTGGAAAACTGCTTGCACAATCCCTGAAAAAATTGCATAACAGTGGAGATTATGAAGAAAGAGCCTTGTTTAGGGGTCTTTTTAAAAATGAAGATAGCAGCTAAATACTACTTGACAGTGCCAACGTTTAGTCCCATCCAGGCCAATGAAAGTAGAAAATCCAGAAAGGATGAGGTTGTAAAGTGAAAGGGTCCATATCCCTCTGCCAACACCAAGATGAGATTAATTTGCAGGCCTCTGGACTGAAAGGAGCACATACACGATGACGTCCAACAATTCCCAATTCTTGTAACTCAGCCTCTCAGCAGCCAAGCATGAAGGCTCGGACAGCTCTGGTTCAGATGAGGATCTGCTGCTTCAACTGGGAGAGTGCATGTGCCAGGGAGGGCAGATAAATTTGGTCAGAGGCTTAGGGAACTAAGTCCTCTGGACCCTGTCTGGAGTGAACAGAATCAACATGAACCCAAACAGCTACAGTCTCCTGAAAACTAGCAGAATGACGGAGATCGGAGGGAACACATATAAGAAAGTGAAGGTGAACCTGATGATCAATGCATCCACCAGAACCTCTTAATGAGAAAACAACTTTCACTTCCTGTTCACACTGGAAGTGACGAGGTCTACCTGAGAAGTCCCTCAGACAGAAGGGCTCTCCTGCAGAACTTCCTGGCAGAGCTCCCACTCGTGGGAGGCTGAAGTCCGTCTGCTTAAAGCATCCATTACAATGTTCTCTGTCCCACCAAGATGGGCCACTCTCAGAGACATTTATTTTCTATAGCCTAGAACCACAGCTGCGCTGCTCCTGTGCACAGAGCCAATAACTCCACACTACCCTGTTTGTTGAGGTAGTGCATGGCTAATGTGTGGTTTGTCAGTGCCAGCACACACTTGCCTCTCACTGAGGGGAGGAAGGCAACCAGGGCGAGCCTTATCACCTGTTTTCGTGCCTCAGTCAAAGACCAATTTCCGCTCACTATAAGGTCTAATAGGTGAGTGCACCAGCCATTCATTGGAAGTGACGAGGTCTACCTGAGAAGTCCCTCAGACGTAAGGGCTTTCCTGCAGAACTTCCTGGCAGAGCTCCCACTCGTGGGAGGCTGAAGTCCGTCTGCTTAAAGCATCCATTACAATGTTCTCTGTCCCACCAAGATGGGCCACTCTCAGAGACATTTATTTTCTATAGCCTAGAACCACAGCTGCGCTGCTCCTGTGCACAGAGCCAATAACTCCACACTACCCTGTTTGTTGAGGTAGTGCATGGCTAATGTGTGGTTTGTCAGTGCTAGCACACACTTGCCTCTCACTGAGGGGAGGAAGGCAACCAGGGCGAGCCTTATCACCTGTTTTCGTGCCTCAGTAAAAGACCAATTTCCGCTCACTATAAGGTCTGATAGGTGAGTGCACCAGCCATTCAACGACACATTCATAGCCCCTGTCAGTTGAGGCCAAGGTTGCCTCTCAGAACTTTATTTGCCAAGTATCACTGTACTAGGTCACACAACACAGTCAAACAGATACTTGCAAAAGGTCTGGTATGTTGCTGTGGAAATGAGACCACTGACAAAGGAGGAACTACCGTAGTGACCTCATGTACAGTCAGGCATCAGGCACCACCAGAATGTAGGATGCCATTAGACTCAACAGTGCCCAGGGCCAGCTTTTTGGATTTTAAGATATGAACCATCCAGAAGATATTTTCCACTCAATCCTCTAAAGGGAAGGCCCTGTGTAGGCCATTGTCCTGGACTGCACCAACACATGTGAAGGACTGAGAGGGCAACACAGAGGACTTGAGAAGTCCATACTGTTCAACAGACTGCACATGCATTGCAAAAGTGCCAGAAAGCTGGTATGTGGTGCAAGGGTGGCCGAGCAAGTCCTCGAAGTAGGGGATGACCTATGTGTTTTCCATCATCTAGTGAGTGGCAACCACTGCTGGCAGTTTGGTGAAGTGCCTGGGTGCCGAAGAAAAACCGAACAGCGGGACTTTGAATTGGTATTGGGTAGATTCCACCACGAACCACAGATACTTTCTGTGCCTGAGATGGATAGACTCCTGGAAGTAGGCATCCTGAAGATCCACAGACACCAACCAGTCCTGCAGATAGATGGCTTGAAAGATCTCTGACAGAATGACCATATTGGGCTTGACCTTGCATATGTACAGAGCATAAGATCCCAGATGGTGTGCAAGCTCCTGTCATTCAATGTAACGATAAAGTAAAGATAAAACCAGCCCCTGTCTCATTTCGAGCCGGATACAAGTTCTATGGCACCCATCGCTAGAATATGATGAACGTCTTCCAACAGGTGAGGGTTCAGAGGCAAAGAGGCACTGGTATGCGGATGGTCTGGAAGGCATTGAGCAGAAGGAAGTCAGTAACAGCATATCAGGAAATGTAAAACCCAAGAGTCGAATGTATTATCATGTGACTCCTCGTCAAACAAGGAAATTCTCCTTCCCACTTGACTGTGATGTTTGAAGTCCTCTTAACAGAGGCTTAGCACTTTGGGTGCAAGGGGGCACTACCAAGGATGCAATACCACTCTTTTGAGTGTTCCAGCCCTCCCTTGTCATGAGGGACATTGCAGCTGCTACTTGCCTGAGGGTGTCTTGGTCCTACCATGGTGGGCATATGAGCTGAAGGGTTGAAAATGCACTCATATATTAGTGGGAGCAATGGCTGTTGGACAGCTAAGCCCTAAGATTTCCTGTTAACTTAGATGACTGGAACTTTTGTCCCAAAGAGGTTATGACCGACAAAGGAAATGTCCAGAGTTTTGCCTGAATTTCTGAGGAAAACCCGGAGGTCCTCAACCAAGAATGCCTCTTGAGGACTGTTCCAATGGCCATCGTAAATGTGACACAGTCTACCATATCAAAGCCTGACTGCATGACTTGGCACACCACCTCTCTGCCATCCTGTACTAGGGCAGTGAAATCCTCCTCATCATAATGACAAAGAGGTTTTCTGCTCAAGGACTACTGTCCAGAGGCCAAATGAAAATGTGGCCAAGGCGCAAGATGCTCCACACTCAATGCCACAAAACATTCACTCACTTGCTCTCCCTGTGAGGAGGCAAAGAGGGGAAAGAGGATATCTTGATATTGGCCGTCACTGCCTGCACCCCCAAACATTCCAGTGAAGTATGGTGGAGTGTAAGGCAGGATCTGAGGCTGTAAGACTGTGCTTCCTAACTATATCTCAGTTCAATGTAGGGACAGAAGCTGGCTTTTACCAGGCCTCCAACACTCAGGCCTCCACTGCTAGGTTAAATGGCAGCAAAATCTCTTTCTGGGGGACCTCATCCAGGATGTCAGTTAATGCAATTTGAAACTTAGGCCTGGTGGATGCCAACAAGCTCAGTGTTACCACAACCTTTTCCATCATCTTCTGAAAAGAAACATGCTGCTTCCCTGGAGTCGTTTCCAGGAGACATTTCTTTTCAAGTGAGTTGTTGAGACTGCTGGCCTCTTGTAAATTAAAGGCCAGGTCCACTAGCTCCTCTTCTTCACCATAAAATACCTCTGGGAAATCCCTTGATTTTGTGGGGCACTGAGTTCCTTGCCCAAAAGGGCTATGATCGCACTCTTCGTCGAAGACATCAGACATCCTTGACTTACATTTGCCCATTTGAAGGGGGGTATATGCGTGAGCTGTGCTGGCACTGACAGCGCTGAGGTGAGGGGAGACAGGAGCCAGGAGCCTGAGGCCTGTGGGCAGAGCAGCACAGTGCCAGGTTGGATCTTTATCCATCGGAACAAGGCACAAGCACATAGGCATGCAGTCAAGGTCTCTATGGGGACCTCTGCTGGCACCTCTGAGTACTGAGGGCCCCGTGGACTCCACCATTACCCCTGCCAGAACAAGTGTGCTGGGGCCTTGCCAAATATGTCAAGCATTTTGAGTAGGGTGGAGGATTAGGTGGGAAAAGATACCTGTGGATCCACTTCCTGTGGGAATTCCCTGGAATGGTGACTCCTTTTTTCAATAAAGATGAATGATGATTGGAGGAACTGCTTCGGGAGCAGGACCTCTTGTGGTGCTTTTTTTTTCCTTCTTGCCCTTTCAGACCAATATCAGTCCTCCTCTTGCTTGCACTCCACGACTGGGAACTTTGAAGAAGTTATTTTTCCATCTATGTGGCATAAAGTAAAGAGTTGTTTGGTGTGGTCTAAGGCTGCATTGATTGATATGTCCCACAAACAGTATAGGCATATTTTGTGGGGTCACAGCCAGGCAACATCCTCTCACAATCTGCGCAGGCCATAAAGCCTGAGGCCTTCCCAGGGTCAGGAATGATGCGGTAGAAAGTGCTGGTTTAGTAGCATTCTCAAACTCTACAGTCTGCAAAAAAGGAACTGAGGTCCTGCCACGTTGCAGCTCCATACACACTGGCCCCAACATCATGTCTAGTGTTGGCTGTGCACTGGCACTGAGTGGAGCCTATGCAGAGCAGTGCTGCACCGGCTGGTGTTGAAAAAGTTCCAAAGGCGGCTGGCACCAGAGCTAGAATATCATAGATGAGGAATCCATGGGAGGAAAAAATCAATTAGATGTTTATTCTCGCTGACATTTTATTAAGGGGCATTTACACTGTGGTGCAAAATAATAAACAAGGATGGATTCATGTGCAACTAAATCGTCAGGATCATCCAACAGTTCAACCCAACAAAGGTTGAAGGAAAATAAAAGTTCAAATTTCCTTCTCCTGTATTATGGCTCATCTCTCTCTCCTTCTCTCTCTATATCCTTCTTCCACTCTTGCTAATGCAAAAATATCACCCCTTTAATAATTTCATTGGCTTTTTGTTTAGAATATTGGCTGTGAACTATTACCTAAATATATTTTCTAAATCTAGATCCGTTGGTGCAGCATTAACAGAGAAGATCCTGACAATCCCTGTTTGTCTGCACCTGCCTCTTACCTTCCTCCTCACCCTCTCATTGCTACAACACTCAACAAGGCAATACACTACTTTTTGCTGAGCATATGTTTGGAATCTTTAGTTGGCTTACAGGTATTTCACTCTTCATGTTGACCCTCATTTGTCATGAGTATTCTGATTTGTGATCCTCAAACTAGTGCAAGTATTAATAATAAATAGCTATGGTTTCTGCAGTTGATGCAGCCAGTAGGCTGCTTTTGAACAAATGTTCTTTACACAAGTGCCGCTGCAGCATCCATATGCAGGAGCAGAGAAGCCAAGGGGAGCAGCAGATAGTCTGACATTAACGAGTGTTGTTTACTTTCAACCATTTTAAGAGGAAAGTGACCCCTCTTTGTCTACTGAAGATCAAAGTTATATAGAAAACTATTTTCATCAGGAAATGTGCTGTATCATTTGAACTACTTTTCAACATGTATAGTAGCATCACAATCAGTCAACACATTTGGCACTCATTTCATCTATTTCGGAGTGATGAACTATCAACCTTCCTAGATTTTACAACCTGAGAATTCAAGGTTACCTGCAACAAACAACCGGTGCCTACACAGGATGAACGCCCGTTGTGCCTGAAAGGGGCAACCGAGTATATATGAAGAGCCATAAATTGTCTTAAAACTGAAGAGGTCTTGTTATAAAAGAAATGTGTAACCTTCTTAAATATCAGGTCGAAGTATTCGCTACCAGATCATTGCATGCAGCTATAAAAAAAAAATACTCTATGCTTTCAGGCCACAGAGATAAGGTTGCCATACAATGGACGTAAGTGAAGAAAAACGAGGCATGAAATATTGTTCAAATGCCTTTACATGACCTGCTAAAGTTAGAGGGCCATGTTGGAACAAATTGAAAGATATCCACACTGGTTTTAAATTAACCTGCATTGGTTCAGCTTTAACAGCAGAAATCAATTTGACAAAGTTCTCATTTGGTAGTTTGTATACCTTGGCAAATACATGGGAATAGGTCAATGTATTTCTTCATGGTCCACAGCACACTAATCAATTCGCTTAAAGTGTAATGTGACGGTGCCATTTTATTGAGCATAATGGATTCTCCAAAAAGGAATTCGAAAACAGAAGAGAAGATTCCTGGGCACGTATTAAAGAGTATGAGACAGATCATCTAATTACAAGTCATTTCAAATAGATATTTTACTGTAGCTAAAAAGGATCTTGCACAAAGACATCCGTTTTTTTTATTTCAAGTTTTTAACCTGTTGTACTGTCATCCACTTTATTAAGAAACACGGCACCTTCAGGGTTCTAAAACGTATTCGACTTCAAATAAAGAGCTGAATGAAAATACTGCAGGCAGTTGAAAATAAACGAATCCAGTGCACTTGCAAACTTTCAGACTTGTGCACGTTTCTTGAACTGTGCATAGGCTTCCCGCCAGCACACCACTACAAAAGCCTGTTTCACATACACTAGCTGAACAGTTTGTTCAGCGTCAAGTAGTTTCCTGCCTGTTTAGTAAATGATCGGAAATGGAGTGCAATCAATATAATTACCATGCATAACTAATTGCCAGATGTGCTAAATCTAGTGGAATTGCCATATGCAACCAGTGAAATCTAAGCGGTGGACGAATCCCCGTGGGATAGATGCTACTAGGGAAGTGGTAGCGTACTTGCAAAGGGCTGGCACTGCCAAATACCGCCACATGGTGCCTATAGAAACACGTGTAGTGTGGTGATTTAATAAAAGGAAGATGCTGGATCAGGCCTATAATTTCAATGTGGTTCCCTGTATGTCCACAGTACGTTCAGGTTCGGTTTCTTCTAGACTAAGTGTTCCATTTCCAGTGTGGTGATACTGAATTCACAATACTTTTCTTATGGTGTTTTGGGGATTGCCACTTTAATTCTTATTTTGCACTTTACACCCCTTAATGCAATAAACTGTCACTTTCCTTATTTTGGGCTGCACAACATCTACTTCACAGGTATGGAGAATAATAACTTAAATTCTCACAATGTAGCAATGATTACAAAGGTGTGGAGAACACGGACTGCAATTCCCACAATGCACCAGGTAATGACGTACTTGCTTTAGGAATTAGATCCCCTCCTTCAAAAGTATTGGGAACATGGGCTTCAATTCTCAAAATACAACAGTTTTTCACAACCTCTTCTTTTACTTCAGTTTCCACATACTACAGTTTTCACTTAATTTTAATTCAGGATACAGAATATCTCCTTCCGAGATACTGTGAATGTGTCATTCCCACCTGGGAACTATTATGTAATGTCTTGTTGTAGCCTTCTGATTCCGCTCTGTGGCTCTCACCCCCTGCTGCACAAACCATCCATTTATCTCATGGGTGTTGGCGCTCTGGGGCAGGTATCCTGCCTCTGTCCCTCACACATACTCTGCTTCTCCCTGTGGACCCATTCTGCATTCACCCTCGACATTGCCACCTACTGCTCTTTGTGGTCCCTTGCCATTCCACCTATGGCCCTCAGTCGACTTCTCATATGTTCATTAGTAGCTTGATTCATTTTCCAGGGGCAGCTCGTCCATAATGGGTGAGGGGGCATCAACCCACCGGGTCTTGGCCCCCTCTCACCCATTATGGAGGAGCCAGCCTAGTGAAAGCAGAGCACTTCCATAGCTATTTTTTTCAGCTGAGAGAGCGCTCTTAACAGTCAAAGGGAAACATTGTTTCCCTTTGACAGTTACAGTTCAACAATAATACCCTGCAATACCTAAGGGATAAAATTGTCAGAAAATCAACACGTCCTTAGGGATAAAATTGTCAGAAAATCATCAACACGTCTTTCGAGGACCGCTAACTCCTTCTGCCTGGTAGTCCCAAGATTCAAATTGAAAAAAGCAGATTGTATCAGCTTTCCTGTTATGGCCACCCAGATATGCAATGCCCTCCCCTCCTCTCTGCGATCAGACCAGTCTTTCCACAGTTTCAGGAAAAACACCAAAGGTTGGCTGGCTACTAAGGACATCTGAAATCCTTTGGACATCTTCGATTTCCTATCATTTCAACACACTGGGCCTCATTACGAGATTTGCGGCAAGCCAAAAATGAAGGCGAAATGGTAATACCGGCATCGACTACCGGTCCGGGCCTTTACGAGTTGACAACCAGGCATTACCACCACTGCCTGAATGGTGCTCCTCCATGCCGGCATGCATGCATACACGCACCCTTCATGGCGGCAATATCGGGACGTCGCTAACAGGAGGACATCACAAGTCACGCGGGCATGCACCTACAGGCATCCCAAAGGCGATAAATAGGGTCATCACGATGCCGGTATTACAGGCATCGTGGATCACTCGTAAATAGCAATCTGCTGTGATCCCAACTGCCACAGGTGCACACAATCACCACAGGTGGAGGCAATGGAGTCTATCCCAGCACAAAAGGAGCACACCCACACACCACACCCCTTCCCACACCAAAATGATCCCACTTGCTGTTGCAATCTTGTGGCTGGAGGACATGCCTGCATTGCTACACCATGAGCAACAACAACAACAGGCACTACAGAGGAGACGCAGGAGGAGAAGGAGGGTGAGACAGACCTAGCAAGTTCCACCAGTGCAGCCAGTGGCACCACGTAGGCAGCCACCAATCCCTTGCATCAGAGCCAGTCCTTACAACCTAACCCCTGTGCAGATCCACACCCTGTACCGCCTGGACCGGGACACCATCACCACCATTGTGGACATGATACACGATGACATTGTCAGCCTGATTGAAATCCACACTGCCATCCCCCACTCTACTGAAGCTAGTGTCTGTGCTACACTTCCTGGCCACAGGCACCTACCAGCACACAGTGGGGCAGCTGCATGGCATATCACAACCTTTCTTTTCACGCATGCTGATCCAAGTGCTGGATGCCCTCATGAAGCACGCAAGCAACTACATATCCCTACCACAGACTGCCCAGGAGCTCTTTGACACTAAAGTTGGATTCCATGCACTGGCAGGCATGCCCAATTGCATCAGTGCCCTCGACTGCACCCATGTTGAATTGGTGGTCCCTCATGCCATGGAGGTGGTGTACCGCAATCTTAAGATATACCGCTCCATCAATGTGCAGATGGTATGTGACTCCAGCAAGATGATCACACATTGTTGTGCCCGATTTCCCAGATCTACTCATGATGCAATGGTGCTGCGGAACTCCTCGCTACCCCGCTACATGGAGCGACATGCTGGACGAGGTGCCTGGCTGCTCGATAAATCACCTGACAGGCCCATGGCAGTGTAACAGGGGGGATGCATAATCCACCTGGGTGAGATTGGGGGGGTGCATACTCCAACTGGGTGAGATTGGGGAGATGCATGCTCCACCTGGGTGAGATTGGGGGGTGCATACTCCACCTGGGTGATTTGGGGTGGTGACTGGACAATGCCCATACAGCAGAAAACTGTGGCCCAAAACATCCCAACCTGAACATGACACGTCAATGTCATACAAAAGATCAATGCTGCACACCAATGCCAACATGCCAGACTTGCAAGCAGGCCACATCCCTCAACACGTTGACTGCACATCATCTGAGCGTACCCTCTGCAACACAATTCAGCAACATGCAGTGAGTATGAGGAACGAGCATGACTGCAGCAAAGCACAACACAGGACATGCACACATGAGTGCCCACAAATAAATCCTACCAAGGGAATACACTTATTGTCACTGGCCCTCCACCGCAGTCGTGCTGCATGCCACCATGGAAATACCAATCGATGAATGACAAATCATGATAAAACTTGTGCCAATGCTGCTAGTGGAAATACATACAAAGTACTATACATCACCTATATGAGTGCAAATACAGTGGTAGGCATCCACAGTACATCTGCAACAGCATGCAAGTGAACACCCTGCATCATCTGGATAACACAATCCACACCTGCAGACCATAGTACAGTACGCATTGTGACAAATAAACATGTGTGCAGACATCCAGGGACATGTGCATGTCAACACCAAATAGCTGCAGGCATGAGAGTGTTAAGTACAGGTGTCATATCAGAAAATGATTCACACATACCTCATTGTGCTCCCATGCAGGTGATCCTGGCTATCCCTTGAAGCCGTGGCTCCTAACTCCTGTTCGGAACCCACAGAACAGGAACGAAGAGGACTACAATCGTGCTCATACCTGTACCCTTGTTGTGATCGATCAGACATTTGGCCTGTTGAAGGCACGGTTTCGCTGCCTCAGCAGGTCTGGTGGTGCACTCCTTTACAGGCCTGAGAAGGTGGGAAAGATCACCATGGCCTGTGCCATGCTGCACAACATGTGCATCCAGAGAAATGTACCACTGCCACCTGACATTGACCTGCATGCACAGAGTGAGGATGAAGATGGTTAGGGAGGAGAAGCAGCACCCCATCCCAGGTCACGATGCACAAGATGGCCGTGCTGTGCGCCAATCAGTGATTGACGATTTCTTCTGAAACACTGGGATGCTGATGGTTCTGTGTTAGTACTACACTGGGATCGTGTGATTATGGACATAGGGTGTGTGGGGAGTTGGGCACTGTGCACTGTCATGAATTGAATAAACACATGCAAAATGAACAATGTCCAATCATGATATGATTTTGCACACAAGTGCATTGAAAATTCAACATCATTGTGAATGAACCCTCCACCTCACACACACACCCTCCGCCTGCCCCCAACACCCCCAACACCCCTTACCCCTCCCCAACACCCCCAACACCCTGTACCCCCTCCCCCCAACACCCCCAACACCCCATCCCGCAGCACACCCAACACCCCATACCACCTCCCCCATTACCATCCCACAAATGATGTGCTATAAATGTTTTTTCATCAAACTGCAGTCAGCACATGCAGTGTGGCCCTGCTAGTGGTGTCCTCTCTTATGTTCTGGGGGCTGCATATTAGTGTGGCGTGTGCTGCGCCTGGTCAACCGCACAGGGCTGGTTTGAGCCGAGCTGGCAGGTGTGCTGGATTAACTTGATGTGCCTGCTTGTGCATCTGTCGGTGCAGGACGCTGCTGCTGCAAGTGATTGGAAATCCTGGCCAGGACCTGGGTCACTGCTGCTAGACGCTCATGTATCAGCATCGTGTTTTTGTTCATGGCCACAATGGGTGCAGCATTGGTCTCACGGATTTCACGGCGGGTCAATTCTCCCTCCGCGATGTACTGCTTGACCAGCTCAATCATCTGCTCCTGGCAGGCCTCTATCCTTGTCGTGCGGCCATCCATGTCACAGGTGACTGTGGAGGTGGACGGGGCACTTGCAGGGGGGTCCAATGCAGATCTGTCCTCAGATGGGGACCAAAGATGTGGACTCCCCAGTCCTCCGGACTGGTGTTGATGGGTGCTGACTGGGGTGCCCTGTGTGGTGTGCTGGGGGGTGGGCTGGGGGCCTGGCGTATGTGCACCATCCCCATGGAGGTTGCCGTCCATGTCTGATTGGTCATCTCCGTGGCGTCTGTCTCTGCATCGCTATGGGGGGATGGGGCAGATATCTCCCCAATTGAGCTGGTGGCAGCAGGCTGTGTCCCATCCGCCTCTGCTTCCACCACAGTGGACAAGTCCAGTGTAGTTGTGTCATCAGGTGGTGTCTCGGCTGTCCTGTTGCCTGCCCTGTATTGGTGGTGCTGCTCTGTGTGGCAGTCTGGGCATTGATATTGCCCTAGAGGTTGATGGTCTGGTGCCTTCATGGCTGGGCCTAGATTCCCTTGGTGGGTGTTGTGGCCTGTCACTGTCAGCATCCGTGCCTGTGGGGGACCAAGAGAGGCAGGGCATCAGTGATGGTGGTACGTGCATGATGCATACATTGGTATTGTTCAGTTGTTCCCATTTGATGCATTGCATACTTGTAGGATGTTGCGGACAGGGTGCTTGCAATAGTGGGGGCCATATTGGCATACGTCGGGTACTCACATTTTGGCACTGGTGTCTGCTGTGTGGCCTACCGTTGTATTGCGGTTTGCGTGATGTGTGATATGTTCTGTTTTGCTGTGTGTTGGGTGTCTAAGGTTATGGGATTGGCATGCAGCATGCATATCAATTTGACAGTATTTAGGCAACCATCTGGACCTGGATATGTTAATGTGTGTATGATGGGCCATGCATTGCCTTACTTCACTATCACATTAGTTGGGCTACATCATACTTTGGTTATCTGTGGTGTGTGGGGACACTTAACTCCATCTGCCGATGACGGCACTGCCATCTCCACATCTCGAAATCCCTTCGATTGAGTCCATGCTAATGGTGCTCCTGCAAGTTTCCTCCCACCTTGTCAGTTTTGTGGGAGAGTGGTCCCCGCCGCCTGTTGCCAGGCCCTCCCTGCGGTTGGCCGAGATGATGTTTCGGACGCGGAGACGTAGTTCGTCCCACCTTTTCTTCATCTCCTTCACAGTGCAGGTGGTGGTGCTGACCGCAGTGACCTTCCTCGCTGCTTCCTCCCAAATTTCTTTCTTGCGCAGTTGGGCTGAACGCCTTAGGTCTGTTGCGAACACTTCATCAGCGTGGCCAACCTACGTGTCGGCCAACATGTTTAGCTCGTCATCAGGAAACCTCTTCTTGCGCAGGCACGGGTGGATTTTCTGGTAGCTTTCGACATTCTCAGGTGATTCGGGCTTCTCTTGAGTCGGTACCAGTAATGTGTTCAGAGGATTGCGATGGATTGTGTTTTTTAAGATGGCCACCGGCGCATTTCCCATTCCGGCACAATGTTGTTACTTCTGGGACGGTATTACAGACCCGGTATTAACATGATGGCATTGCCGGATTCGTTATTTAGGAGTTGCTCATGGGCGTAGGCGGTGTCAGCGTGTTCCGTGATGCTGCTAATGGGCGTCAGGGGGGTCTTTAACGGCATGGCGGTGCAGCCATTACCGGCATGGAGGTATGCGTGTGCACGCGCTCTCGTAGTCAGCCACTATTTGCGCTGTCAAGGGAACACGGTCACGCTAGTACCGCCATGCCGGTAATTACTGTTTTTACCACGAATCTCGTAATGAGGCCCACTGTCTTCTCCTATGTAATTTACTATTGTAACTTCTCTTGTATCACACTCTATGTTCCTGTGCTGTATTATTGTACATAACTACTGTAACCATTTGTAACTGGAATACTTGAATTTTCTTGTAATGAGCCCAGATACCTCCGGGTTCGGTGCACTATATAAATCAATAAACAAACAGTTCCCTAGCCGTGCAAGCTCAAAGAGCCATGAAAGGCTGGGGGCATTTTGCTTCCCCAGCCTTGCATGGCTCATTGGAAATGCTGGCTGGAGAACTGCATATCCTGTATGTGCAAGGGGGCACTGCTGCGCCTCCTTGCACATAGAGAAAGAGCAGGCTGGATTGGGGCGAATCGTCACCAACGCACAGGCCCCCGGCACGCATGTGCAGAAACCAGGAAGCTTCCCGATTCCTGTTCATGCTAGAAGGGCCCTGAACCTGGGAGAGGAAAGACCCACAGCAGAATGTAAGGATGCGTGCATGCTTGTGTTGTTACGTGAATGAATGTATGATGATGGAAGCTAGTGTGAATGAGAGCGTGATTGCTGTGTGCATGTTGTGTAAATGTGTTTGTATGTTCATCAATGTATTATTTAAATATGTGCATGTATGCGTGTATGCTTGTGTTATGAGTGAGTGCATGATGGTTGCTCATGTGAATGAGACAGCGAGTGCCTGCTGTGTGTATGTTGTGTAAGTGTGTGTGTGCGTGTGCATGTGCGTGTGCGTGTTCGTATGTGTGTTGGTCCGAGCTGATTTTGCCAAGTGGGGCTAGGAGGTTTATACAATAAAGGCATTTTAACAAAGGCATTTTAAAAATGCCTTTGTTGCACAATCCCCCTCCCATCGACCAAAATCAGCTTTCTGTCTGAGGTGCTGTGGATCCCAGGGGACAGGGATGGTATTTTTTTACTGGTCCTCAATGATCGATGTTTAGTAAAAAAATACCATACCTGGGAGACGATAGTGGACAGGAAACGCACAGACAAGGAATGGAAGAAGCCAAAACTCTATCCAAAGAAAACATCTCGAAATGCCAGGCTGAAGCAACTGCAGTTTTATATACTCAACAGAGCATACCTAACCCCAGCCAGAATATCTCGCTTTCCAAGTGCCACTGTACAGAGCTGCCCAAAATGTGGTGAAGAGATGGCGGATTTGGGCCACATGTATTGGCACTTCCCAGAAATCCAAAGTTATTGGCAAGAAATAGAACAATGCCTAAGAGGCAGGGGGATAAAAGGACAAGCATCGACCATAGAGGCTTGCCTCTTGGGCCTCTACCGTTGTCCAAACAAAAATAAGGCAATGAAAAAGATCATTAATATGGCATGGGTGCTTGCTAAAAGGAGGATAGCAATGAAGTGGAAAGCAAATGATGGACCCAAAATGGAAGTATGGTGCAAAGACCTCAAAAGATGGACTATAGCAGAGACAGCAGTCTGGCAAGAAGCCCTGCAAGCAGGACGAAGGGAAGGCTCCACAGACATTACAACATGGAATGGAATAATGCACAAACTATTTTCCTCCCCTGATGACAAACCCCCTTGCGAGCGCTACACAGCAGATATGAGGACTACATGATTTAGTAAACTGAGAGGAGCTGCAAAGTGCAGGCCATTCCTCAGGCATGAACCCTGTATACAACAGACCCAGAGGAGAAAACCCTGTGAGCAGGTTGGAAAACGTTGGGGTTAGGGAGGCAGGAGGGTAGAGTGGGTAAGATTTGCAAGATAAATCGATGCATATTGTGGCATATTGTACCAAACTCAACTTTGTTATGTTAAAAGTCATTAAAAATATATGTTAAAAAAAAGAATACCATAGCTGTCACCCTGATCCCCCTGTGCCTGCATACACACATAATCTCGTTGAATGTGTGCATGTGTTTGGTGCTGTGGGGCCCTGGGGACATGGATAGTTTTTGTTTACTGGACATCTATGATAGATCTCCTTTAGAAAATGCCATCCCCGCTCCCTGGACCCGAGTGCCTGTCATACACATAACTGCATTTAATTTGTGCATGTATGAGGAGCTCGGGACCCAGGAACAGGCATGTATTTGTTTTATGTCCAGTAAAACAGCATGCCTGACGCAAGTACCCCGCAGCACCTCTCATACACACAATCACATTCATTGTGTGCATGTGAGGCATTGGGCCCAGGGGGCAGGCATGGCATTTTTACTGTGCATGCCCAGTAAAGAATGTCAGCCAAGTCCGCTAGGATTCCTAGCGCCTCACATGCAATATCATGCCTGACCCCTAAGGCCCAAGCACCTCACATGTACACACAATTGATTACATGTGCATGTGAAGGGCGATGAGGAAATGAACACCATTTATTAATGGGCATCTGATAGATGGCCAGTAAAAAATACCATGACTGGGCCCCCTAGCACCTCACACGCACACAATTAATGTATACATGTGAGGGGCTCAGGGCCTCAGGGTGTGGACATTGTAGTTTTTCCTTAGCATCTCAAACCAATAGAAAATGTCATGGCTGTACCCTGGGACCCCAGCTCCTGACACACATCTTCCCTCTGGGACCCCCAGCACCTCGCAATGAAGCATATTCACATTCATCATTAATATCCGAGTGCAAAGCACTGGCGCACCATGGAGCAAGCATGGCATATTGTACTGCCCATGGTTGGTAAAACAAGCATGATAAGAGTAATCATGTAGGTAGAGTTGCATTTTAATCCAGCCAGTCTAGCCATTTCTCATTGTGGTATGACATTTTATGTTGGGCAGCTTTGATAATGCAAGCATGATCAGAGATATTATTTTTTCAGTGGCATTACATTTTGTATTGGGCTTCTTTGATAAAAGAAGCATGATAAGTGTTAATATGAAGCTAGACTGGCATTTCAATGCAGCCAGTCTAGCCATTTCTTAATGTGGTATGATATTTTGTATTCAGCATCTTTGGTAAAGCAAGCATGATAAGTGTTATTACGAAGCAAGATTGTAATTTATTGTGCAACCAGTTTAGCCATTTCTTACTGAGGAATGCCATTTTGTATTGGGCATCTTTAATAAAGCAAGCAGGATCAGTGGTATTATTCTTACTGTGGCATGCCATTTTATATTAGGAATCTTTTGTAAAAACAAGCTTAAGTGTTATTATGTAGCTAAACTGGCATTTCAATGCAGCCAGTCTAGCCATTTCTTATTGTGGTATGACATTTGGTATTGAGCGTCTTTGGTAAAGCAAGCATGATAAGTGTTATTATGAAGCAAGACTGTCACTTTTAGGCAATCAGTCTAGCCATTTCTTATTGTGGTATGACATTTTGTATTGGGTATCTTTGATAAAGCAATCATGATAAGTGTTATTATGTAGCTCGACTAGCATTTTAGTACAGCCTGTTTGGACATGTTTTCATACTTTGCACGCATTTTTAATGGTAAACCCAACTGGAGTATGTTCTTATGTGGGGATACTGCCATATATTGGCAAGTTTCCTAAGTATCATTACAGCCCTTGTGCGCAAAGCAAACATGAGTATCTTCCTTTATGGGAATACTAGGGTATAATGGTGCAGTCAGCATGGAAATGTATGGGCACAGCCAGTGTGAACATGTTTTATACTGGCACATATTGTGCAAAAAGGCATCATGTAAATGTTTCGAATAAATGCTCCTCTGCACTGTTGGTGACTTGCATCTATTGGATTTTTTCATGAGTTACCCTACAAAACCACGTGCAAACTGTTTGGCTTTTTGCCCAACTTTTCTAAAAAGTGTGCTCTAAAATGCACCATTTTAACCCATTATTTAAAATAATTCTCTGGGGAAAACCCCACCATCCCACTCTTTATTGGTGTGGCCTCCCTCTCTACGCTCGGCTGCTGTGGCATATCTGGGACATATATTTACTCCCCTCTAGTTTACAAATTCCCCAGCCATCAGTGATTTTGTCAGAACCACTGCTCAAATCACATTATAAAGACACACAAGTGTCCATACTCCTGGGTAGGGCAGCCCAATGGGAGGGGCTAGGACACAAAAGGAGGAGTTGGCAGTGGGACATAAATACAGGAGTCAAGAATTGGTAAGCAACTGAGAAGGAGAGGAATGGAAAGAGAAGTAACGGACAGAGATTGTAGACAGGAGTTTGGAGGAGCAGATAGAAGTCAGAAAAAAATAGTGCTCAGTAAGAAGAGAAGAAAGGAGAGGTGGTAAGGAAAGAATCAGGATGCAAAAGACTGGAAGGAGAGAGAAAAAGGAGGCTGGAGGGCATTCCTATGAGGAGTAGGAACGAGAGGACATCAAGGAGGAGGGAAAGTGTTAGGAGGAGAAGGGGAGGAAGGAAAAACAAGGACGAGGTTGAAGAAGAGACCAAAGAAAGAGACAACGTTTGAAGGAGACATTCAAGTGAATAAGTGAAAGAACAACAAAGTGGGAGATGAGGAGGTTGTGGAGGTCTAAGTGGCGCAGACCAGAAAAAAATCATCCTGGGGAGGGAGACTATGAAAAAGGCAAATCGCACAAATGGAACAGATGAGGGTTGGTGGTTGAAGGTAAGAGCAAGTGGCAAGACAGGAAGAGGATAATGGGGGAGAAGACTGTGGGTGCTGGGGAAATTACCTTAAGTAGGAGACGTGTTACTGGGGAAAGCGGAATGGGGAGTAAGGACAGGGCTTTGAAATGTCAAGTAAGGTTCCAAAAGGTTATGTATTGGGTGCTTCAACCTCACCAGAAATATGCTAGGGAATACCTTAATGAAATCATCATCTTTATCAGGTTATGGACAGAAAACATGGCACCAGTGTCATGGGATTCTACCCATTTTACCTCACTTCTGTGAGAGGAGTAGGAAAGCCACAGGTTTCTTCATCCTGTTCAGTTAGACCATGTATCATTTTGGATAGGTAGAGATTTGCGACCTGAGTTGAGCAAACCATTCCTTGTATTTGAATGGATATGAGTGGATATCATGTGGAAGAAATATCCTACCTTTTCTTTTGGTGTAGGTAGCAGAAGTACTCTTATGATATGAGCGTGATGTCAGTTTAGACCTTAGTGCCTAGAAGAGAATTAAAGTCCTCTATGAGTAAGAGGGGTCCCTATATGATTTTTAGCTTTATAGTGGGAACAATCTAGACAGGTTAATGATGCTTTCTAATATTATGTTTGAAACTCAGAGGGATGTGTTTCTGAGTTAGCATTTATCTAACCATTCAGCTCATTGAATGCAGTAGGGTGCTAAGCAGCTCAGCCGGTATGCAAGCTATATTTGTATTTAGTTGTGATAAGGGTGTGCATTTTGTATAGGTATAGAACCTGTCCAATATTCAGTGTCCCAGCAAAGAAGGCCTCATTTTTTATTAGGCAGATAGAATTATTATGCTCAGTGCTGAACATAGCCTGCTAAAGAATCTTGTCCTCACAAGAAGACCTTTGAAAGGGGACATTAAGATAGCTGGGCAGACGTCATATTCCAAAGGATTGTTGTCATGGAATATAGCGTGACAACATGTCCTATGGTCTTGTTATTGATTCTCGTGGAATAAACACCACCAACAAGTCCCATGTTGTTATTATTGATTTCAATGGAATATGCAGAGAAAGTGTTGTGAGGATCTGGAATAAGAGCTTTTGGCAATTAGGCATGAGGTGTTTGCTCAACGTATGGATGACCAAATGATGTTAGGTAAGAATGAATTTTGTCTAGGTGAGAACAAATAAAATAAACTCCATCCCAAGACCTGGGTTGGAAACTGGAGCCTCAGAGAGAGAAAGGGGTTGTATGCTTTATTTTGAATGTCATATTTTTGTATTTATTTTTTATGGTGATCTTGACTAGCATGTATTGATATGTGATATTATGCCTTGTGTTTTGTTTTCTTATATCCATATCCTTGCTGATGCCTGGATGTGTCATAATAGAGTCTATATCCTTTAAAAAGCAATCTTCTAGAAAGAAGCAAATTCAGGGTGTCTCCCTACAAACAGTTAGGATGTCAGGACTAGAAGACAATAAATGCTGGTTCCTTTTTTTCTTTGTTTAGTGCATAATCCCCTTTACAAATATAAGTAATACAATATATCTCATACATAATTCTTTAAAATAGGAATTGTTATGGCGAGTACAAGAATACATGTTTCCCAATGCAAACAAATGAAATATAGAAAATAAAGCCGAATTAAATCAACAAAAAGGTTTAAAAACTTTTTGAATATGTGACAGCAAATTCATCGTTTAAGAAATCAACCATAGTATCTTAGAGAAAAGCAAGGTTTACCATATAAAATTCAAGAAAGAAAAAGAGAAAAAAAAGAGAAGAGAAGAAAAGAAAAGAAAAAAAATCTTATTTGATGAAAATAAAAGACAGTATTCATACCTAAAAAACAAAGTTATTATGATAGGCAATCAACCATTTGGCCTAAACCATGTACAAAATTAATATACCCACTTCATGACATTTAACGAGACAAACTAATTGAAAAAAAAGGGGTGTACATAAAATATAAATAAACCATATCTATACTATTAAAAATAGCAGAGGAACAAAGATACATATGTTACAAAAGAAAAAGAAAGAAAAAACATGAATACAAAATGGGCAGAGCACTGCAATTTTTAGAATTAGGATTGCTCCAAGCCTAACCTGTTTTAGGTTCTCTATTCATAAAGATTAGCAAATTACCCATTGCAAAAATAATCACGTGGCTTCATTTGTAACAATGATATTACCCCAAGCCTACTCTTGTTCAAGTTCAATGTAAGTTAGCAAACAACATGTGGCAAAAATGATGGCATTGCTTCCAGCCCACATACATCTCATCCAAATGAGATTCCGAGCCAGCATAGAAGAGGCAACTAGTCTTTCATGGAGTGTAGTCTCTATTGTTCGAAGTGGGAGCAATAAAGGAAGATGTTTTAAGGATTCCTGAGTATCCGTAGGACCACAAAACTGACATGTAGTGTCAAGGATAGAGTCGACACTCAGTCTCCGATGTTTAATGCGAAGTTTGGTATGAAAGAGGTGTAAGCAGAATCTCATATAGAGAGATTGTATCTTGTTGCATGGAAAAAGGGTGAGATAAGGCAAGCGAGGCAACTGATTATGCTAAAATCTTGTATTTTCCCCAACGGAGGAATAAGTGGAAATATGGTCAGAAGTGCAAGCCCAATCATTTCAGAAATGTCTTTTTTTTGCTAGACCGGGTACGCCATTTAAGATCTTCAGGATGCATATTAATAAATCCTAATAAAACATGCATGTAGTGTATTATTGTGGAGTGTATAACAATGTTTAGAATAGGCAAACACTGAAGGTTTATGATAAAAATGGAGGCACATAGTAAGAATTGCTGCCATAGTCTATACAAACAAGGGTAGATTGGATTAGGTATAGTGGGATAAGGAAGAGACATTGGGCAGCAAAACACTTCTCTTTGTCTCAACAGGATGAAATCAAAGCACAAAAGAAAAGACCATGGTCCAACACAACCAGGAGAAAGATGAAGAAACAAAGACATGAAGCACGTTCTGCTAAACTGAATGAAGAATTTACAGCTGAGCGGCAAGCACGTTCAGGAAAGCTGTGAAGCACATTCAGCTGAGCAGAGAAAAAGGCTGATGTATAGGCCTAAACAGTGTACAGGTCCTGTAAACAAGTTTGTTCTTATGTGCACCACCGAGTCAGAGAAAGCTGAAGGAAGTTAGAAATGATCTTTCATAAACATTTTTGTTAGCAGCAAGGATAAAGGGTTTAGGTTAGGAAGAAACGTGACCCCCTTGCCAGTCCTTGAATGACTTTTGTCTCTATTTCAATTTTCTACAGACAGCAGGGATCCCTGAGAGACTCTGTCCTCGTCTGCTATGGATGCACCTAGAAGATGGGAAAAGAAGAAGACGCCTTCTTTTAATGTCTTTTTCAATGAGTTTATTTGTTGGTTGTTATTTTTTGTCTCCTTGGTCTGAAAGTGTCAAACCTTAGGAGGAAATGTGTCCCGCGAAGGACAAATATTGTTTAACGAGAAAACGCAGATGTCATAAGGGCAGAGAAAAATGAGAAGATTAAAAATATATGTTTTTATAAACAAATCAGGTTCCAGTAGTAACCATACAGCAGAATATATATACAAATGGAGAGAATTAGTAGCTTTAATTTACCAAAACAAAATATTTTTGATATAGTTTGTCTAGGAGGCAGGAATTACCCAAAAAATTTTAACCGTAGTGTTTAGGAGGTAGGGATGTTCAGAAAATGTGTATATGTAGTTTGTCTAGAAGGCAGGTGAAGATTGACAGAATATGCAACCAAGGTTTTTTAGGAGATGGGTTGACAGGAAATGTACTGATAATAGAGACATATTTGTTTTACAAAGGAAACGCATTCAGCTTTTATATTACAGGTGAACAGCGAGGGACCTATGTGGCTCAGATAATTGGCCGACTCCATAAGCAGAGAAAAGTCACCAAGGAAACCAATGAAAGCCCTGTTCAAATTTCCCATATTTGTTCAAATCTGCAAAAGACTCCCCCATCCTTTTGTTCCCTTGTTAAAAGTGCCCCACATGTTGAATGGACATAACTGATGCTCTATGAAAAGAGAGACACTACAATGTGAGAGAGCTGGCCTTGAATTGAAGGCCCAAAGACTTGCTGCAAACCAGCTCAAAAGAGAGGACAAAGGTCTACAGGAAACACACGGTCCGCAGATGCCCAACCAAGATGAGTCGGGTGGAAGATGTAACAGTGAAATGAAAAAAATGAACTTTTGTGCATTTGATAAGATGTATGGGCAAGACAACGGGAGCAAGGAATGATGTCATGGGGCGGGAGTAGCAGACAAGATGTGGACGATGAGCCACAATATGGCTAAAAATGTATACAGATGAAGGGCTGTTGGGTTACCTCAAGCAGTGACTGTCTCTCAAAAAAGGCATAGTGGCTGTAAAATTATCTGAGGCATATAATTAGTTTAAAGTAAACTGAGGAATGGAGGTAGGGCTCAAATAAGAGTAAATAAATGTAGTTTTAGGGACACATAAATGTTTAGATTAAGAGAGTATAATGTGTTAGTAGTGACGTTGTCGAAATGTGTTAGGATATCTCTTAGATTAAAATAAATTACCTGAGGAAAGGGTGATTAGGTCAGAAATGTGTAGGCACATTAAGAATTGAGGAAGGTGGACATGGGTGTGGTTGTAAATATTGAGAAAATAACTAAAAACTGTACAGATGGCGGAGTATAAAGGAATGACTATGCCCCCCCTCTTCAACTGAATGTAGTGGAGATAGACCCCTTCGCCTTAAACAGAGCGTAGATAACTTGGTGGGGTGATCTATGCCTTGAAATGTGCAGAAAACTAGAATTATAGTGCTTCGCAGCAAAGCGCTTTAAAAACCAAGTTATATTTATATGGTCAGAATGTTTTAAATAATGAAAGGCTTGTTAAGTAGTACATTATATGTATATTGTACTAAAAACTAGACTTAAAATGGACCAGGTGTCAAGATATGACCTGAAATAGGATAAGCCACCATTTTGTGATAGGTCAGACAGAGTCAGGCGATTCCTAACATGGTGGATTGCTGTGAGTCATGATGACACATGTGGGGATCTTTTTTTTTATAAGAGTTCAGATAAAGAACAAAGGAGGGACTAGGAGTGAGCAGAACCAGTTTAGACTAGGCTCGAGTGGCAAATGGGCCAGTCGAGTGGCAGATAGGTCAGCCAATCACGAAGTAGAAATAGGAACAGCTCATTGATCATGCCATATGAGTTAACAAATCAGAGCTAAGAAAGGGTTGTCGTTGTGACCAAACCATTAGCTCACCTCCATAGGACTGTAGATAAGTGTGAGTAAACCCAGTGTTTTAGAGCAGAGTTCCAGAGATGTCCCTGAAGTATGAAGTGTATTGCCTGCTGGAAGAAAATAAACTGATGTCTTCTTGAAAACTGCCTCAGTCTCCTGCCTGTTCCAGAGTCTCTTTTTGACCCCAAGAGATGCCAAGGCCCAGGTGGGAAAATGATAACGCAGAGCCTATTGAAGTGCAAACTGTATTTATACCTTTTCACGCAGCTACAGCCGAGCCCAGGGATCCAAACCTTCTGCGTGTGACAAACCAGCTTTCCCATTGGCTGCTCGTGCCCTGACAGCAGGAGCAGTGCTTCTTGAACCGTGTCCATGCTGGACATGACAATTTCCCCTTTTTGACAAACAGATAACAATAATTCACTCACAGTTTATCGTTCACATTTGTTCAATCAGACGTACAGGATGCTTCATGCACCGCACTGGTCTCCTTATGACTTCCTGTGTCGCTTCTGTCTCTCGTTCTCTCCTCGGGCTGCGCTACATTACTCTCTTCCACATCACTGCCCTGCTCTTCTTCCTTAAACAACTTGAAATGAGACACATTTTTTGTGGCTGTGAACATTTGACCCTTTATGTGAGTGACCACCAGGTGCGTATGATCAAACCTAAAGTCAGTTTTCATGCCTTGTCTCTGGCGTATGAGAACTTTGTCCCCGAACTGAATACTTGACCTCTTGGCTTCCTGCCTGACATCAGTGTATTATTTCATGTTCCTTTTCTTGAGTGCATCCAGCATCCGCAGTTTGGCCTCCCCTCTGATGGGGTGGTTGCATTGTGTGGTAACCTCTTTCTTCCGAATTGCTGTTCTAACGTCATCATCCTGTCCTTCCATGCGGTGTGTTTATATAATCGTTCAGCATGTTACAGGCAGCATGACTGAGAGACTTGGACCTTAATTCATTCTGTTGCAGTACCTTTTTTATACTCTGCATGAATCTCTCAATCATGCCATTTGCTTGAGGCCATAAAAGTGTTATCTTCCTGTGGTGAATGCCCATGTGATTCGTGTATCGGGCAAATTTGCTACTGCTGAACATTCGCTACTACTGAAGTCAGATGACGGTGGTCCGTTATCTGACTTCAGCAACTCTGGAATACCCCATGATGAGAAGATGTGTCAAGCTCTGGTATTGCTGCGGTAGATGACAACAGCTGAACAAGAGGGATTAGTGAAAATTCATCCATGATGACCAACCATTATTAGTTCTCGCCGAACAACCAAAAGAAATTGATGGCAAGATGTGTACATGGTTACTCCGGCAACTTAGACATCCAAAGTGGCTCAGGAGTATTGCGTTCAAGGTTCTTAGGCAGAGATGCCATCTGCTGACGGTGCGCTCCACCATTTCATCGATTCCAGGGAACCTCATGGTGTTCCTGATTTGCAGCTTGGTGGCCACAACCCCTCTGCATCCTTCATTGGCGAGATCAACAACAGATTGGTGCTTGTTCTTTGGGATTAATATTCAGTGCCCTCGCATCACAAGGCCGTGTGCCAATATTGACAGCTCCTCTCGCACATGTTTAAATGTGGTTAGCTCTGTTGCGCCTTCTGTTGTGTCGCTGATTCCTCCGCTGTTTACTTCTCTCCACCTTCCAGACTTTGTCTCTTAACTTCTATAAGAGACCATCTTCTCCAGTGTGTTCTTGTATTTTCTTTTTATTAATACTGTGTGTTTCAGTTTACAAGAAACTTTTCACAACATAAAACATGTAACACAAAAATGAAGAGACAGCTTGGCATAAAATACAGATATACAAAACCAGTACAATTTAATATCAACTTTTGTTCTCAATATATAAAAATACTCCAATGTACTCAAAATAACAACAACCAAACATAAAATAACAGTCTATTGCTACATCAACACTTAAGGTGATAGAATAGAGTATTGATCATTTTTAAGGCTAACAAGCCAATTTGTTGGCCCCTCACCACTTATAGAATGTGCACTAAAAGTCAGTCAACTGCAACACAAATACTTTTTTCCAGCAACATACACATAAACGATTTAAAGGGATTGTTCATGCATTTTGACCAAAGTAGTTCCCGCAAGAAATTAGTGCTAATAACATTATTTTCCCCCAAGAAGACAATTCTGTCATTCTCAAAGTACCTACAATATATAAGCAAATGCTTGATAGATTCTGGTTATGACCTTATATTACAGAATCTACATCCCTCTGCATCAGAAGTTATCCAGTGCTTAATTCGTTCCAACGAGTGCAACTGGTTCATACAAAACCGCATGTATATATCATGTATTTGGGCATCTGGAAAACACTCAATATACATTAATCTTGTTAGCCTTTTGTGTGAATGTTGGGCGAATTCCTGATATGATTGATAAGAACCAATTTCCTCTTGGGCCTCAACCCAATCCATTTGATATTAAAAAAAATGTGCGTAACCAGCACGGATAAGTACATCTTCCTTAGTGATGTTAATTCGTACTAACGCACATTCCATTCTTTTTTTAAACAATAAGACTGATTGTGGATGTTCTGAATGAAGCATCTTTGCAAATTCAGTGTAAATCGAATTCCTAGAGACATCAAAGTTTGCATAATTAATACTAAAGAATTGTACCAGTGTTTTTAGAAAAAGCATTTGTCACATCAAATCCCAGGTATTTCAGTGCTGAAATTCTTTCCAGCGAGATGTTATTAATGGTCCAGATAAATCGTGGCAATTTCTTGCATCCCGAAAATATGATGATCTTAGACTTGCTACATTAGGGCGCAGATTGTTGTCGTATGCAAAAGAAGCAAATGCTAGCAGTTTATTTTGGAGACCAAAAGGAGTTTTATTAAATAACAAGATGCCATCCTCGTATGCCAGCCAATTTAGTTTTAAATGGCCAAGCTTCGCAGAAAAACATAGTATTTGATTCCAAATATGATCAATTTCTACAAAATAAAGTTTAAACAATGTAGAAGCAAGGTCACAACCTTGCTTCACCCATGTGCAAGTACGAATGTTCTCTGTTAGATCACCTTGTTGATTAATTTGAATTTTAAAGTATGTAGCTGTGTGTAATAATACTAACAACTGAATAATACTCTTGGGGTATCCCCACTTTTGTAGTTTTCTCCATAGTATGTCATGAATTACACAATCGAAATCAGAGCTCAAACCTAAAGCGGCCATATAAATTGTGCCAGCTGAGTTTTTCTTAATTGAGTATAAAAGATGCAATAAGACAGTGGCATTTGCTGCCGTACCCATCTGTTTTTGAAATCCCATTTGATTCTAGGATAAGATGTCATGGGTTTTTATATAGTTTTCAAGCTCATGTAATAGCAGTATGGTGAGCACTTTGTATGAAGCTTCCATTACCACTATAGTCCTATAATGTAACGGCTCACAGGATTCTCTTTTTTATAAATAGGAACTATCAAAGCCATATGCCCTGATTGAGGAATAATACTAGTGTTAAAGATGTTTTCAAATTTTAAAATTAGAATTCTGGCCCAAATTGCAAAATCAGTTTTTAGTGCACATGCCGGAATGCCACCTGGGCCGGAGGCCTTTGACAAATTAAGTTTGCCTATAGCCAGATGACTTTGTCAATAGTCCATGTAATACGTGGTAAGTGCGATAGTTTCTTCTTTTCAAAATGTTGATAGAGTCATTATTGGGATCAGTGATGATATGAACATTGACCATGCTTGTGTGGAAATACCGTTATGCAATTTCCTTCTATCCGTATTGTCGGAGTTGTTAAGCATGTTCCAAATTGATTTAGTATCATGTTTGCATAAATGTCTAACAATTTTCTGGTTGTCGGAAAGATGCAGTAAATAGCGTTGGCTTCGACATGCATAAGTGTATGCCTGCACAATTTGTATTTTTCTCACAAAATATTTTCTATCAGAAACCCTTTGACTTGCCAATTGTTTCAAATCTTTATGTTTTTAAGGAGCCAATATATTGGTCAAACTGATGAAAATGTGGTCTCTGCTTAATTTGATATGTAGTAAGCCATGCCAAAGGTTCTCGAATA
Organism: Ambystoma mexicanum; assembly: GCF_040938575.1. Taxonomy (NCBI): domain Eukaryota; kingdom Metazoa; phylum Chordata; class Amphibia; order Caudata; family Ambystomatidae; genus Ambystoma; species Ambystoma mexicanum. Next base: position 469,193,095 of record NC_090923.1, read on the forward strand.
ATATAATTATTAAATCTTTCCAGCCAGGCATAGTTTTGCTCAGAGCATCTAACCACAGGGTCAAATAATGTAATCCTTCCAAGACTTTCCACAAATTTTTGACAAACAAATTTGTTCCAATGAATTGTACTCGGGAGACACTCTATTTCCACCAGAGCCGATTCCGGAACTGTATCAAGATGAGCACACGAAAACTTAATTCCATAGCAATTAGGCAATGATCGCTGAGATCCATGTCAACTGAAATAATCGGGGTACACAATTCCAAAATATTGTCAGATATAAAAAAAGAATGAATTGTCGAGTAAGACCGCTCCCTATGCCACGTGTATTGTAGCGTTTTAGGATCAAAACTAATGAAACTCCTATTCCAAAGAGATATTCCCTCCAACGTTGACCTGTCTCAAAGGCACGTCGCTCATTATATGTCAAAATGTGAAGGGGACTATCATTAAAATCACATCTGCAATTGGCATTATAATTGCCCCCACAATTATGCCATCGTAATAGTTTTGTATGAAAGCGCTTTCAAAGATAGAGTCTAAAATATCCATGAATGCACCTATATCATGAGTGTGTGTGTTGACATATAATTTGAGCACGATAACCTTTTCTTTCTTTCCCTCAAGCATTGTCATGTCAAAAGCAAGAATGTTAGTTGAGGAATGAATAACAGAAGAGTGAACTTTTATGCTGTTGTTCACTAGTGTAGCTAACCCTCCTTTGGGGCGACCTGGTCCTTGTTTTAGGGCGGGGCTGGAAAAGGAGGTGTATCCATTCACACTCAGAAGTTTTGTGAACATGGGGGGGTCATTACGAGTTGGGCGGTAAGGGTTAACGGTCACTGGTACTGATGCCGGTGCCGTTAAACCCTAACCGCCCTATTCCGAGGTCCCTTAGCTGGTCCCAGCAGCAACGGCTGGTCTGACCAGCCGTTCTCTGCGGGTCCCGTTAAGGAACCTTGGAGCTAATAATGGGCCTGCAATTTACGGGCCCGTTATTAGCGCCTTCCCCATTCCCATCGAGCCCTATGAGGGCTCAAATGGGAATGGGGAATGGTAAACTGAATGAGGACTTACCGGGTCTGCCTAGGTCGGAATGTCCCGGTAAATCCCCATTCAGCCAGACCGGTCCCGGGTTTGGAGGCAGCCATGGTGCAAATAGAGCCATGGCTACCTCCAAACTCGTAATGACCCCCATGGTCTCTTGTAATAGAATTATGGTTGGAGTTTCAAATAAGGAATTTGAGTTAAAAGCAGAAAAGAAGTTATGATAACCACATACATTCCAAGAATACAGTTTAACACAACCACAGCTACGGTGTGTTTTTGGGAGGTGCAATGGAGGCCAATGTGTGAACTAAATTGCCAATCCATGACCAATTCTTAATATTGGATGCAATAGCTGCTAATTGAGCTATTGCGTCAGAAGACACAGCAGAGGAAATTGCACCATCACTAGTATTGATTGGAGTGGTTGCTGGCTCTGGTACAACATAGTTCAAAAATGATAGAGCCTGTTCCTCATCCGATAAAAGACACAAGGAAATCCCCAATGATCCAAACGCATGATGAAAATCTCATATTTGCCTAAGTATAATCAATGATAAAGGTTTACAAATCATCCTAAAATTATTTTGTCCTACTAATTTAACCCATTCAACATCATTAGAATGTAAAAGCCTTAGCATAGGAATTTTATCGAAGGTTTTGAATATATATGCCCGATTCAAGCATGTTGTACCATTTATAGCAAGATTGCTGGTTCAATAGAATAAAAGAGCCAAAGTTATGGCCACTATTACTGCTGTTATGTCCTTTTCTAAAAAGACAGCTCGATACAGCTTGCTGGGAATCATCAATATATATAAACAAAAACTTGTGGCTATGTTTTTATATGCATTAGAGACCTCTTTTTCGGACTGGTCAGATTGGGCTGATATCACTGAAGGAATCATATGGTGCAGACTATTGGGTCTGAATAACTATACACCTATACAGGCAGTTCGCTTGGAAGTAGGGCTCATCTCTTTGGCCACTCAAATTGAACATAATAGGGCCAAATTGTATATAAAAATTTAATTTGCATGGCCTGGTAATCTTCTCTATATCATAAAGGAAAGCTTGGAGGAGGGCAAGATGGAGGCTCTTCATAAATTCAGAGGTCTCAATCTGAAAATGTTTGAAAAAATCTGTTGGGAACCCAGATGGGAACACGGTGAAGGTGCGGTGTTAAAATCCCTAAAAGATGTTATTGAGAAGTGGGACTGGGTATCTAGCCATGAGAAGGTTTCTGCAAAGAGATCTCTGCATACCTTCGCACTGATACCCTTCAGCTTCAAAGAACCTCAAAGATACCTCCCCCTCATGCTATCACAGCTAAATCGTAGAATCTTCATGGACATTCGACTTAATCGCCTTGATGTCTTGGGGGTTCGCGGATTGTCGAGAGGCCTACCGAAGGATCAAAGGATTTGCAGACTCTGTGCTATGAATGATATGGTGGAAACTATTAGACATGTCCTAACCTGCTGTTATTCGATGAGCTCTATCTATAACAAATATTTTGCCAAATTGGATAGGGAAATTAATGATATTGAGAGTGAAAACATCTGGTTGCGCTGTCTTTCTGGCAGGAGTAACCATCTGACTATTGCCATCACTCAGATATGGAAAGTGGCCAAAGAACGCCTATGTACATTTGAAGATTATGTCAAATTGCTTATGAGCTTAGAGAATATCGATGGCTAATCTTGTGTATTTGTATCTGCTGTGCAATATGTCTAACCTTTTTTTTTAATCTATGTAGTACTTTATGGTTGTATTTTTCTCCTTTTTTTCCTATGTATCTAATAGTCAATTTTAAGTGCTGTTAAATTAATATGTTTATGTTTTACTTTTCTTATACGTATATTTGTGAAACGTTATTTTGAACTGTAACACAATTTTTAAAAAAAGGTAGAGACATTGTGTAATAGAGATGTAGAGATGAACAGTCTTCCTTCTCTATTGCAGATCCAACTTGTTCTGCTATCATCCCAACACACTCTGCCTTAACTGCCTGATTGGAAATGGCATCACTAGGCGGGGCATCTGAAATATGAAGTCCAGACTTGAGTAGCATGGATACATCAGCCTTTTGTCTCGATTCCACCAGCGGCTGTGCACTGATGTGATGTAGTGTGTCGGCTCTTGCAGTTTGCATTGCATGAGCCTGCATTGGAATTCCCAGGTCTTCTCCAATGTTATGTTATGTACCAAGGGCTTGTTAGATATAACCTTAAGGGGATAGAATGCAGACAGTTGTGATTGTTTACTATCCTTCTTGAGATCATTGTTGATACAGTTTTCCTTGTTGACAGTCACCAGTTGTTCAGAGATACTTAACACTGAACAGGGAGAGATTTACTCTATATTTTTTGTTTTTGCTGTTTTATTTTTTTGTTTAGTAATTGCTACCTGCAATATGAGGATCCTGCAGTTGCAGAGCTTTTCTGCTCTCTGCATTCAGTTGATTCAAATCTAAAATAGCATCCACGCTACTTTGTGGTGAGGTTTCAGTAGATTCTGGAGCTGGAATGTCCATGTCACTGTGGGTGATAATTTCAAAATTTTCTGCACTGGCCTTTTTTTGAGAATCTATGATTTTTTTAAAAAGAATTCTCTTAAGAGCCCTTAAATGGAGTCGTCTCTGTTTATAAGACAGGAAGCCTCCACTCTTAGATCCCTTGTCGTGTGTTATCATTTTGTTCTTGTACAATGATCTGAATGAGAGCAGAAGGACTATCTAATGTAGGGCTGTACCGAATAGCATATTTAGAATTCGGCCGAATACCGAATAGTTTGTCAACTATTTGGCCGAAGCCGAATATGAAGCCGAATAGTTGCTTTATTTAATATATCATGTTCCAAACTTCAAAAAACAAACTTATTAAAAAAAACAAATAAAGCACCATTTTAAATGCATTCTATACTTTTATTTCTCTTAATTGTAATTAATGTAGCATCTTTATTTAAAGTATAAAAGCCAGCAGATTTAACCAAAATGAAGGGACCAAATGTACAGAATATTGTTGCATATTCAGTGCCAGTTAAATTAGGAGGCTTCACAAATGCAAAAAGAATGCCTTTGTGAATCAGATGCATTGGATTCTCTATCCAGTTGGAAAGTTGATGTGGTCGAGTTTCGAAACTTCTTTGCAGCTCACATAGAAATGTATAAAATGGTTCATGTCGGCTCATGCAGGACACAAGTCAAGAGGAAATCTGAAATGCGTGAACACCATCTCACAACTAGTCACCCCACCCAAACAAATAATGCTCACTTTTCACTTATCCTAGCCACTATTTCTCGCCAATGCACAAACATATGCAACTTATAATTTCCTGATAAAATATCAGATAATGTTAAACTCAGCACTCAAGTCAGTCCTTAAAAAAAGAAAAGGGGGGAATATGACGTACACATTGGGAAATGACATGACAGGAACTGAAAGTATGCACACTTCTTTCAGTTTGTTTTTTCCAGCTGAAAAAAGTGCACATTGCATATACACATTTGCCAAAAGAAAAGATTGTTCCTGTATTATTGCAGGCTAAGTATAAAAGATGAGCACCTTTTTTGTCTAAGAATCTGTAACAAAACATACCCTAAAGAGCAGATTACAATATAATATATTTTTCAGCTGTGTGATAGCAATTTGTCTGGTCTAATTCTATTCAGTTTTGCAAACTGAAGTCTATATTTGCCTTTCTAAGTTCATGTTGCATTGTATTCAAAGGAGAATGTCAAAGTATTCGGCAAGAGCCGAATAGCAAGAAACGATTCGGCCAGAGCCGAATGGCTTTTTTTCAGCCGGAATTTGGCCGAATACTTACTTGTAGCCGAAGTTCGGTACACCCCTAATCTAATGTTACAGGAGATTGATCAGAGTCATAATGTACAAGAACTAAGTCTATGTGGTTGGCCAAAAGTGTTAAATTGTTTGCAACCTTGACAACCATTTCTTCAAGTATACTATTACTTGTAGAGTAAGGATACTGACCAAAAACCACTCTCTCATTAGGGTCACCAGTCATCTCGCCATTTCCATGTGGAGGCTCACCCACTGCTTGTGCGAGTGAGCGCCTCAGAAATAATGCAGCGTTACCTATTATGCCAGTCTATGAGGCATTGGGTTTCATGCAAACTAGATCAGTTTGAGTGTTTTTCAGCTCAGACTTAACTTGTTTTGCTTGTTAGATTCAAGAGGATTTTTCATATTACCACATAATATACCTTCAATCTTACTAATTTTCGCTATTAATTCCAAATTGGATTGTTTTAATGATCTGATTTCAAGATGGGTTAATTCATGTCCCTTGTCCAGGTTTAATATCCTGCTCATAACAGGAAACTGAAGTTCCATGGACTCAGATTCATGATCCACTGGTGAGGGACCTGAAAAGATGATGTGGGCAGCATCATAGTTTGATATTGAAGGAAACTTATGCTCTACAGGGCTAGAGCACCCATATGCCCCTTGGTGCGGACTAGACATTAAATTGACAGTGGCACGAATTTGTTCAGAAGTAACTGCTATATTGTCCACAGGTTCCTCTTTAGAGTTGGCAAAATGAGTAATTTGGGCAACCCCAATAGTGGAGACAGGCCCTGTGTGCGATTCTATGGAAGGAACACTATTATCAAGATTCTGTTCAACCACATTATGCAGATGAACATTCTCAATGCCTCCTTTTCTTCCCGACGCCTGGGTTAATGGACCTAAAGATAGACGTGTACGTTTGGATATTACAGTCGGGCCCCATCATTGAAATGTCGGAAGTGTGCTTGGTGCCAGTAGTGGCAACTAGATTTACAGGAGTAGGTGGTTCTCTGACACTGAGAAAACTGTGCTGTAAGGAAATATCTCCATCGTACAAGTCTTTGATGCGATAGGATTGTTTAGTGGTCGAATCTGCCTTATTACTATGGAAAGATATATCTATCTCCCCCTTAACAGTATAGCAGTCTACATTATAAATATTAATGACAATGTTTGGCCTATTTGATTCCATCACAAAAGGAGAGCCCCCGCCCTCAAGGACCTCTGGATGCCCTTGCATTTGCTCATTTGCCATGTTTATGGCATCAAGGTTTTTAATTATGACCGCAAACCTGGGGGTGGGCATAGCAGGTTTACTTGATTTCCCATGTAAAGGCTCACTCCTAGACTTACACATGCATATCCCAATGGGGAATGAGACTAAGAGAACAGGTTGCAAAGTTTAGTTACTTTATATACAGTTGGCATCCAGAAAACTCTGCTGCCTCGAGAGCGCTCTGGCAAACATTACAATTTCATGACAATATAATATAAAACAGCGTCACAGATGACACAACTAACATAGGGTACTAGACCAGCGCAGGATTGGATAGGCAATATAGATACATATATCAGAGTAGGCGCTGCTTCGTCCGGATTGGTTGTCCAGTTGGCGGGAGGGTGAACATCACATGGTCAGGCTGCAAGCGTCCAGGAGGGGTGAGGGTTAGGGCACGGTGAGATATGGCGGACACAAACTAAGCTAGCATGAATAACTACCACTAGATATGCAATAAACAATAATAATTAGTATACCTTTGAGTAAATCTTACAAACCTATAAATTGCATACAAATGATTATACCATTATTCATTAGGACTTATATGGGGTATCGGCTTAAGGGTCTTGGTTGGCATGTTATCCTTAGTTATAGGGCGGGCCTGTGAGCATCAAAGAGATTGTGGGACTCACTGGCATTTGTTAGTTCTAGGGTGCAATATATGGTGTCAGAGGTCTGGTTTTTAGTAGGGAGCACTCTGGGGTGGCTGCACAGCAGGGTCACACTTCTGTACATCAAGGGAATACCTTAGGAGGGCACAGGGTTATACTGGCAATAACTTTCCAACAGCGGGGGTAAGAGGGAACTGGCGGGTTTGTGGAGATGGATGAGGCATGATTCAGGCCGGTTCACTCTCAGGACAGTGATCTCAGAGGAAGAGTGAGATGTTACATTTGTATATTTGTTTCAATTATCCCCGGCGCATCCTTGAGAAAGGGCTTGCAGACAGAGTGGGAATAGGTGGGGGCCATGAGCGTGGTGTGCGCAGAGCTGCAGAGGGAAGAGAAGCCTTTTCGTATTATTAAAGTGAGGCCTAGTCCAAAGATGGAGTTGAGGGCACACAAATGAAAGCCAAGTGTCCCCCGCAATAACCCCGCTTGGTGCTAATGTTATCATACGGACAATGGAGGCATCCCCCACTATTGCACGAACAAGTGGTCCATATCCTGCTGAAGGTGGGAGGGGGACCCAAACGACCCCTCACTCCCACACATTCCCCCCTTGCGTTACATCTAAAGTAACAAACTAATCCTTTTTATTATTTTCACTCCGATAATACTCTGCTTCTGGTGCTGCCTCATCCCATGCCGGTGTCCCTTTAATTGGGATCCAAGCCCTACAAACACTTCTTAGGCTTTGGCCTCTCCTAGCGTATTCATCAGGTGTGCATGTATTGTATATTCCCCCATCCCCATCCAGATGCACCCACACCTCCCTGTACCATTGCAGTTCACATGGCTCTTTTATTGTGGTGTGCTATAAGTTATCTACTCTATCCCCATGCAAGTGATATAAAGCGGTCAGGCGATACTTTGGTGGATTTGACTCCGCTGTCTGTATTTGAGCGTCTATCATAGTTGCTACCGTTGTCGATTTGCCCATTGTTACTATCATCATGGTTGAACTAGGCATAGATTTTGCACAACATTGTATCCCCACTGGTACACACAGAAAAATAGCAAAACAAAAATGATAGCTGGAACAAAAATGTTCATCATGATGCTGAACCAGGATGGTATCCAATAACAAATTTTGTCCAACCACTTTCTTGGCTCTATTCCTCCTTCCTTCAGCATTCTCTCCCCCAGGCTGTGTACTGCCGAGATGAGGTGGGAGAGGGTCCCATTATCCGCGTCTTCAGAATGTACGAATGTACAGCATGCGCTCCTGATTTTTTGGCAAACACTGCTGTCCATTGCTGTGAGAAGGTCCAGGATGTACCGGTTCTGCATTGTCATTAGGCGCAAGGAGCGGAGTTCCACCTTGCTCACATTGAATCCGTCTTCAGTGTCGTTGGCCAATTGGATCAGTTCCCAGCGGACGATCTGAAGCCATTTGGCATTTGTTCGCACCTGAAGTCCTGGCACCAGAAGGGAAGCAAAGAAAGTTTCAGCAGAGTTGAAAAGTTTGTATCTGTCAGGCATCTCCTCCAGCAGTTCAGATGATTTGGTCGAGATATAGTTGGATGACCTCTTTTTGCAGGACACTCTGTTGTTGCTGGCTGGGGTGCTGCCGATATGTCACCCGACTCTTTCCCCCCCTCTTATATAGCTTTCCGGAATCACCATCAGAGCTGAGTGCAGGGTGGCCAGGGCGCAGGTGCCCTTCCATGATGATGGCAGATGCAGGTAGGCTTGCTTGCCACACACCCAATACATGTCCATGAGTGCAGCTGTGCCCTTTTTCATATCTGGGATGATAATTGTTTTGTTGCATTGTCTGTTTGAGCCCATTCATACCTTCCCTTTACCATGGAAGCAGAGATTGCGCTACATTTCTTTTTGAATTTTGATGGGCTTCTCGAGGGCAGTGACCCATATGAGTTTTGTGATGTGCTGGGGCCTGACGGGAATACATGTCTGTCTCTTTAACCCATTGAAAGTTCTCTTCAGTAAGTCCTTGCAATGCTTCTGCCTTGCACGTTATCATCTCGTCCTGCCATTTGTTCTCCGCGAACTGTGTCCCACTGAAAACAAAAAATGGTTATATAATGCAAATCACTCCCTGCGGCTTACTCGTGCAGGTTCTCTCATTCTGCAGCATTTCTATTGTAACCATGTGTGACTGGAAGGTGCTCCGGATCCTACACAATACGAGATGAACTAAACATTGGGCATCCGACAAGGGCATTTCTTGAGGTATAAGTATTTTAGGTGTGCCTGAGGCGTGCGGTATGAGATATCAAACATAACAGCTCTCGTTCGTGGCTTGTTTTGTGCCTGCACTCATGACTGAGTACCATTTGTTTGATTGATCTTGGTCGTGGGGGTCTTCAATTTCATCTAATCCCAGGCCATGGTATACACAATATCTTTTCCCTCCCGCCCACCTTTTCCACCTCCTCCTGCCCCCTTGATCATTATGTAACATTTTTACTCTTTAATATCTTATGGCAAAAATATTTGCCCATGTTGCCTCACTTTGTTCAGCTATATCTTGCCATGATTGTGATACTAGGGGGTTCTAAAGTGCATATCAGTGCTATATGAGGTAGGTTCTGTGGTTGCATGTGCCTTGGTATATGTTAGATCAGGCTCACCGAACCAGGAATAATCACTGTCATACTCATTAGTCTCATCATCATTTCCTGAACCCATAGCAGCAAGTGAAAAAACAGGAGTTTTGACAGTTCGTTTTTTATGCAACATAGTGAGATTATCGTTTACAGAGCCATTGTGTTTCCATATTGTTTCCATATTGTTGTGACTCCAGCCCATATGAGGCTTGAGCCTTCCCGTATCAGGTTTACCCCACTCCCCCCTTCTTTCCTGTCCCCAACTATGAAAGAAAATGTCCAGTACAGGGCAGCACAAAACAACATCACAGAAAATACTATTGCTGAGAATGCTAGTCGGCATTCGTAGTTATACCATTTATTTATTCTTTCATCTACCCTATCACTATCTACATTTGAATCGTTGCTAGGGAGGGCCCTCCTTTCCATCATATTTCCACCTGGAGGGGCGATATAAAATGGTTAAATACATTACAAGAAACTTTTTATTCTTTTTACATATTTTTATTTTCCATCATCACCATATAAATCTCTACTTTTTCAGCTATTCACTCTTTCTACTTCTAATTCAACATTTCTATGTCACTTTATGAAAAAGTTCAACTTGTTTATAAACCCTGACAATAAAATAAATGATAGAACCATACAGAGAAGTAAAGAGAGGTAAAGAGAGAGAGAGAGAGAGAGAGAGGGAGAGAGAGAGAGAGAGAGAGAAAGAGAGAGAGAGATGTATACTGTAAAACTTTAAATGTAATTCCTTACAAATGTTTCTTTATCGTACAATTTTCTTTTCTTTCTTAGTTTGCAAACTTTTTTAGTTCATTTTGTTGCACGTTACTCATCTCTTAATTTAACCACTTGCAACTTCTTGCATTTGTAATATCACTCTGAGGGGTTGTACTATCGTGCACTCTTCTCACATCTGAGAGATGCACCCAATATTTCAACCCCTTTACTTTCACTGCAGTTGGTGTGCAATAGATAACCTCATAGGGACCGTGAAACCTTGGGGAGTTCCATCTCTGCACAAAACCTCTCACATATACGTGTTCTCCTGGCATTAACTGGCCTGTTGGGCTGTCCCGTGCTGGTGTTGTTATATCTGTTCCACTGTTCTGTGTAAATGGTGGTGCTATCTGTCTGGCTATGCTACGCACTGTGCGTGTTCGTTGGGTAATGTATTCCTTAAATTCATCCCCCAGCACTGTGGCAGATCTGTGAGGATCTGATGCTCTTCTTACTGGCAAGAGTGGCGTATGAATGTGCTGTCCGTCACTATTTTGTGTGGGCTCAAATGGTGGTCCTTACTTGGCTGTGTTCTGAGTTGGAACAGTGCTAGGGGCAAGCAATATACCCAGTTTTTCTTAAGTGTGTTACACAACTTGGACAATTTGCTTTTGAGCAGGCTCTTGATTTTTTCTACTACTCAGTTAGCCTGAGGATTATAAATCGAACTTAATTTGTGCTTCACACCCAACAACGTTATCACTTTCTTGAAAAGATCATTTACAAACTGCGTGCCATTGTCTGACCTTATTACATTGCATATTCCCCATTTGGAGAAAACCTGTTACGCTCACCTGATATCCCCGGGGGCATCTGGAAGGCTCTGAGATCTGGAACCCTGGATGCGTACTTGCCCAGTGCTGAATAATGAATCTTAGTTATTTGTAGGGTGCGCTATCCGTCCTGCGTTTCTTTTGAAGGGGCTCTTGACGTTTGTTGGCGAGCTGCCCGAGTTGTTTCACTGGTGCAGAACGCCTTCCTTGGGCCCAAGCCTTCTGTGACCCCGAATCTGCTGGTAGGCAGGTAGGTTTGTTAATTGTAAGTCTTTGTTCTGTTTATGGTGGGAATTCGTTAATGTCTTTATCTCCTTCTTTTCAGGTGCGAAGGTCTTGATGCTGGCGTGCCGGATGGAGAGGCACATTTTCTAGGTAAGAGAAAGAGCGAAGCGCAGCGCCTTTATTGTCTTTTAAAGCTAGCCTGTGTTTTCTTCTTCTTCTCCTCACAGACCGCTGTGGTGCTGCGAGTGGATGATAGCGTGATGAAAAACAGGCCCCCGGAATCCGTTAAGGTAAGTATAGCGTGGTGCGGTTGTTTAATATTGAAAGCAAACCTGAATATGTCTCTTTTTCTTTGCAGATGTTGCGGTGGTGCTCCGGATGGAAGCGTGGCGTAGCATGATGGAATTCAGGTAAGACTGATGGAATTCGATGTTTTGTAAGCACGTGTTCTAATATTGTTGTTCCCTTTCTCGTTATTACAAGTCGCAATGTTCGAACAGCAGCTGTGGTAGCAGTTTGCCGGAAGTCCTTAAGCTAATACTCACAGGTGAGTGATGTTTCTTCTTCTCTCGGTTTCCACAGATTGCAGCCCAGTTGAGATGCTGAGTGCTGGATGATGTTTTCTCAGGTAAAACAGAATAACCTTGTTCTTGTTCTTGCAGGATTACAGGAAGATGCTGTCACACTGCTGGATGCAGAATAACACGAAGCGTGTTCTGCAGTCAGGGTGTGGTTTATATAGCCCAGGTAAAGTAGTACCAGGGAAAGTAGTTCCAGGCCTGCCACACCCAAAACACTAGACCACATGGCTTTGGTCTTAGAATTAGACTGTGTGGGTGCTTCCATGTTGGATTTAAAGGCCCATGTACATAAATGGGACCTAGTTTGAACAGCCCTTCCTTCCTACATATGAGCCTGGTGCCAAAGGCGCCAGGACTGGCTCCAGGAGCCCTTTTGTAATGGTTTTAAGGCCCTCAGGGTTCTGGTGGGAGCCTGCTTGTGGCAAAACTTGTGCCCCCTCAGAGTAGTCATGACAAAATCTCTCTCACCAAAATCTTTGCAGCGCATTTTGCGTCTCGTGACAACATGGCCCAGCTTCCACCCACCTTGAAAAGAAACAAACTATTACAATGAGATACCTTGCTCCATTACATCTTTCTCCCATATCCGCGTAGTCAATGTGGAGCTCTCTAAAAGGCCCCACAGGATGCGGCAGTGTTCCTTGTAGTGTTCTAAGAGTCATCCCTGAGCTGTATGTTTGGCATACACTCATAAATGACACTCTACTGTAAACTTGGAAAAATGCTCCTGCAGATTCGGAACAAACCACTCTTCCTTAATCTCTGCTGCAATGTGTTGTTTAGTTACATGTGTTGGGAAGTGTATTTGTTGAAATGCTATCTCTAACAATTCTACTGGCATCACTACCTTTCCTGTTACTTCTTGCTGCCATATTAAATCTGTTGGTGATTGTTTGCATTCTCTTTTTGCCCATAATTCTTGCTCTTCTACTGGTGCATGAATTTGTAATTCAATTATCTGTGCGATGGGTGTGTGGCTGTATCCTTCCTCTTGTATGTCCGAATTGGTTGTTTTTACAATACATTCTAAATGTTGTGGGACATTAGAATATGCTGCTTCTTTCGCAGTGAGATTGCATCTGTGTTGTTGGTGTGCTTGGCACTTCACCAATGCTACCACTGATGGCTCTGCCAGTGCTTCTATTAGTTCATTCAACAGTGCTGCATGTTGTACTGGAGAACCATCTACCCTTCTAAACCCTCTTCTTCACCATCTAGACAACCCTGAGTGCACCGTTGTTGTTGCATATGCTGAATCGGAATATATTGTCACGGCACATCCTTTAGCTGTATGTAGTGCTTCAATTAGTGCTATTAGTTCTGCTACCTGCGCTGAATAATGTGAGGGGAAGCATTTCTGCATGATCACTTCATACCCTTCGTCTTCCATCCTAACCACTGCCGCCCCTACATGTTTCTCACCTATCTCACTCGCTATTGATGTTGACCCTTCTACGAAATATATTTCCCCTCCTCCAGTGCATTTTCACTTGCTTTTGGAATGTCATCTTCTTCCCCTTCATATGTGGCGAAGTCATGTACTTGTATGTCCTCTACCGTGCACGGCTCAGTAATTAATGTGGCTGGGTTCACTGTCTTACATCTTACCACAAGAATGTTTGGACTCGATATTATGATCTTGTATGCTGTCGCCCTTTGTGTGGTGAGGGTATATTTGGACCTTTCCAAAATGGCAAACAGTGAGTGTTCCGCGTACAGTGTCATCGAACAACCCATCACAATGGTGGCGCTCTTTTCCATAGTGAAGGCCACTGCTGCGAGAGCTTGTTCACACGGGAAGTGGCCCTGCATTACCGAGTCTAGGGTGCTGCTGTAATAGGCCAATGGCTTGTGGCCTAATGATGTCTTTTGGGTTACAACTGCTGTCATGAATGTGCCATTGCAATGTGAGAACAAGTAGAATTCCCGATCATAATCTGGGTTTGATAAAACTGGTGCATGCGCGAAAAGGTCTTTTAGCTTGAAATACTGGTTCATCATTTCTTGTGTCCATTTTAGAGGGACGTTCTCTTTTTGTGCTTCTTTTAAGGCCTGTAATAGTGGGCACGTGTATGCTGCATAGTCAAGTATCCATGTGTGGCAGTAATTGCAAATGCCACAAAATTTCTGCATGTCTTTGACTGTTTTAGGTATCATCAGTTGGCGTATTGCTGCTGCTCTGTCTGGTATAATTATTATGCCATCTTTTGAAATCAGTTGCCCTAAATAGAGTACCTCAGCTAGGCAATATTGCATCTTACCTTTGTCCACTTTGTATCCTTTTGTGGCTAATAAATGTAGCAATGTTATCGAATCAGCCCTTCACTGCTCTTCACTTTTGCTGCAGATGAGCAAGTCATCCACGTACTGTATTATTGTACTCTCTAGGTCCACATTACCAAGATCTTCATGCAATATTCTATTGAAAATGCTGGGGCTTTCACAGTACCCTTGTGGTAATCTGCATTGCTCATATCGGTTGCCCCCCAATGCGAATGCTGTGAGATATCGACAACTCGGGTGAAGTGGCACTGAGAAGAAGGCGTTCTTCAGTTCCACTACTGTGAAACAGGTAGCATCTTTAGATATGCTACATAAAATTGATACGGGATTCGGCACTAGAGGGAATTCTTTCTGTATGACGTCACTAAGTGGGCATAGGTCCTAGATCATCCTTCAATCCCCGCCCCTTGCTTTTCTAATCGGGAAAATTGCCATATTGCATGGTGAATTTGACGGTACTATGATGCCTTGTTGTAATAATTCATTTATTGTTTCTTTTATTTCCTCCTCTTCTTCTCTTGATAGTGGGTACTGTTTTACTCGAGGCGGTATTGGACCTGGTTTCAATTTTATTTTTATGGGTGTGACCCCTTGCAAAAGCCCTACATCATGGGGGCCTGCGATCCATAATTCTGGCAGGACCTTTTCCATATGTTCCTCAAATATAGTGGGTGGCACACTGGTACTAGCCATAAGAGGGTTGTGTATTTCTCGGTGCTGGATCATGATGTCACAAGGTACACTTATTTCCATTATCATTTCCCCATCAGTATCATTGTCAGTGAACAATTCTTCATCAGTTAAATCATGTACAGCTATGTTCGTGTCTATGCACAGCACTGTTCTCCACTAACACCCATGTGTGTCCAGTACTATTACCACAATACGTTTGCTTGAAACCTGTACTCCTTCCAAATCAATAGACAAAATCGTGCCAGGTACAGCATCTGAGTTTATAATGGTGCGGAAGACAAAATCAGAAGTTACTTGCCATTCCTTGAGTGTTATTTCAGGTACCACTCTAGCAAATACCCGTATTCCATAAACTAACATGACCATGTCTATAGGCACCCCCCTTACTGCAATTTCATTAGTCATAGTGCTTATCATCAACGTTGCTCTTACTGAGCATACCCCTGGAGTAGAGAACACTATCCCACGTTCAGTGAATGAGATGGTCATATTCAACTTGCTCAGGAGGTCCCTTCCCAACCAATTTATTGGCGAGTCTTTGTGATATAGTAGGGGTGCTCGCACTGTTTTTCCCGCTACGGTTATGTCAAGATCTTTTGTGTAAGGAACTTTTAAAATAGCCCCCGAGAACCCCAGCATTTAAAAATGTTTCCCGAGAGCGGGAACCAGCCCTCCATGAGGCACGATTTTTCAGCTCCCAGTCCACCATAAAGATGAACTGTTTGTTGCCTATCTCCGTCCCCACTAGTGGTTCCTCTTCTGCACGTAGGGTAATTGATAGGACTGGACACGCAAGCGCTTTCTGTGGGCTGTCCTAATCAGCATATGTCTCAGTTCCTGGAACAGAGAAAACATTGTCTCCCACTACTGCTGCACCGCGAAAAGGTGCCAGCGTGCCATTGGTGGATGTTGCAAAAATATTAGTGTTTGCATTTCGCATCGTGTTCTGCTGTGCCACTTGTGGTTGCATGCCTCTCTGCTGTGGTTGCTGTCTAGGTTGCATTTGTTTTGGTTTGTTATAGCATTGTTTGTTCTGCCCATTCCCACCCATTGGTAACCCATAGGGACTGCCTGGATGTGGGTGGCCAGACTGTTGTTCATTTCCCATAGGAGATTGCCCTTGATAATATCCCATTGGTCGCATTCTGCATTCTCTCGAAAAATGTCCCCACCTTCCACAATTCCAACATGACCCCTGCGGCCCTCCCCTCATTCCTTGTCCTCCAAATCCTCTATTTCCCATTCCTCCAAATCCTCCTCTCTGTCCCCGGTACCTACCTCGTCCTCTTGCCGGTCTGTTCTGCTATTGGGGCCCTTCACACTGCTCCTCTCCGTCCCATTGCTCCTGACCGTTTGCGAACCAAGTTGCTGCCATCCCCTCCTCTCCTTCCTCCTGTCTGTCAGTGGAGGTTGCTGAATTCATGGCTGCGACTTTCACTAATTTATTTTGTACTAACTTTGCTTCATCTGCCAACCTTCTCTGTGCTATCTCTTTTTCTCTTTCTTTGATCCTCCTACAATGGTGCACTATTATGCTCTGAATATCTGGCCAGCCCTTGGCTTCTATCCCAGCTATTTTATCCAATGTCTTCTGTACCTCCTTAGGGAGCCCTTTTTTAATTATAAAGTAGAACAGGGATGTGGATTGTCCCGTGCCGTGCCTGTTTCAGATGTCCACAGGTCTTGAACCCGGAGGATGAATTGCGTAGGCTCTTCCTCCTATAGTGCACTGCATTACTAAATGTAAATCTGGAGTGTCTGGGAAGGTTCTTTCAATGCATCCCACACTTATGTTGTTAAATTATGACTCATCATGGTGGTCACAGTTCATTGTTACCCCCAGATAGCCTGCCTTCACCCACACGCCGTTAGCTTAGTCACCAAAGACTGACACTAGTAAACTTTTTACATCCCCTATTGCTAATGGTACCCCTGCTCTTTTTTTCTCAAAGGTGTGTATACACTTCCCCGCCCCACCCGAAAGTGGAGGGAGGAGTTTTGCACAGGTTATTCTTGTCCATCTGTGCCCATGGTATGTAATGTGGCCTTCCTGCTCCCTTATGTATCAGCGGCATCTGGAGTTTGGCCTTACCTCCTTTTTTACTTACCGTTCCCTTCTTTGTCTTACTTACCAACATGCTTCCTAGTCTTTGCCTCAACCGTCCGTGCCACCTTCGGAGACTTTCCTCCCCTTGGTCAAATCTAAATGGTAGCTGAGACCCCTCTGCTGCTGCCCCATCTTTGTATTCATCTAGATCACTCCATTCCACATCTATTTCTTCTTCTGATTCTCTTTCTCCCTGTTCCTCTCCTCCTCCGTGATCTGGTGTTTTGGGTCATATTATTCTTACAGGTTTGCCGTTTAAATGGGAGAGGAACTCTCCTGATTGCCATTCTCATTCTTGCCCTGTCGGTATTGGTGCCGGGGTTGGTGGGGACGGTGTAGATTATCCTGCTACACTCGGCGGAGGTGTCAAATTTGTTGCTGCCAATGGTCGTACTTTTCCTCCCCCTGGCAACATCTGGCCCCTATCGCATAAGGCTCTTAATCATGTTATTTCCATTTGGGAGTGAGCAAGGTGCCTAACTAAATCTCCAGTTAGCTGTGCTAGATTCACTGGAGGGGCACTAGTTGGTCCATATAGCCCTCCCGTTTCATAGGGTGGCGGGGCTGTGGCACTGGCTGTTGCCGGGGTGCTCAGTGCTGGCATATACCGCGGCTCACTGTATCCCACAGCCAGCCTTGTCAGTAGCGGGTAAAGCCTAGTGAGGTCATTCTCTCCTGTTTATACTGTAAATTCCTCCCCTGTAGCTCCCTCTCCCCCTTCCGGGCTTGTTGTTTTTTGTAGGGATGCCTCCTTACTTACCTCACTGCCTGGGGCTGTCTTTTCAAACATTCTCCACAAGTCTAATACTTCCCGCCTATTTTGCAATTGATTTCCCCTATATTTGGCTAGCAAATTAGTTGCTACAAGATCTAACACTCTTTTCTCAAAGGGCCCTCCCTCTAGCCATATTGGGGACTCCCCTTCTCCTCTTATTTCTGTTAACCATTGCTAGTGATATTTCTGTATTTTTTCACTATACAAAGAGAGATGTTGGCAAATATGTGCTAACGGTGTATTCCCCCCCATGACACCTTATATGGTATTCTTACAGGTATTTGCTCTTTTTCTGAGTATTCTTACACAATGCAATGTATCAAATAAACACCCTCTTGTGATACCTTTACCCAACCTTATTTCACTGTCATCATCATCACAAATGTCAATGACCTTTTTTTACTTACACCTTTTGGCACGAATCACAAAATGTTACTAACACTCTTCATCAAACCTTATTTCAGAGAACACAGACACACATGTACTTATCAACAAACCAACACAATATACTTCAACAACATGGAACATGTAACATGTACTATCTTTTTGTTTAAGATCACCCCTTTTCTTTGCTCTAGTTCCTTACCCCTTACTCTTACCTTCTCATTCACTCCCCACCTCTGAGCCCCCTTAGGCTACCTCTTTGAAGAATTCTGCTCTCTGCTCACACGGAAAAAGAATATTCTAAATTACTACTCCGAGCCTACTAAATATATGAGACTCCTACTTTTTTCTCTTTATCTTCACTTATTCCCTGCACTGGTTGAGACAATGCTACGCGGCAGCGCCGCCTTCTACCCCCCTTCAGAGATAGGATCCCGTATTCCTCTTTATCTGTTTTTCCACAACAACCTAATTGCCATATAAAGGATAGATAAGGAAAGGCCTTGCAGTTTCACTCACACATGCCCTAACCCCACTTTCCAGTTGTCCCTTTCCCACTGTTTCGTCACCCTTATCTTTTTGAACCCTTATTTCTCAATTTTTTCCCTTTCCCCTGAGAGTCTTGCAACCAGTACTCACGTGTTCAGCAGGGTGGTCCGACAGCCTCAGTTCACAGTCTATCCACAATCGGGTCCGCACCCCAAGCAAGCCGTGACCCGCCTTGGCGTTCAGTTAGTTGGGTATTTGCAAAGATGACGGGGACCCTTGGAACCTTTCATTTTGTGCGCACACTGGTCAACCACGGAGGCAATGGTTTTGCTGGGGGCTTCCCGGATCTCGCCGCACGGCGCCTTGGTGCACCTGTACCAATTACGTTGCGGGGGTCACCAAATGTAAAGGGTCACTCCCCGACTTACACAAGCATATCCAAACAATATAAGACACCCCAATGGGAAATGAGACTAAGAGAACAGGTTGCAAGGTTTAGTTGCTTCATATGAAGTTGGCATCCAGAGATCTCTGCTGCCTCGAGAGCGCTCTGGCAAACATTACAATTTCATGACAATATAAAGTAAAACAGCGTCATAGATGACGCAACTAACATAGGGTACTAGACCAGCGCAGGATTGGATAGACAATATAAATACACATATCAGAGTAGGCGCTGTTTCGTCCGGATTGGTTGTCCTGTTGGCGGGAGGGTGAAAATCACATGATCCGGCTGCCAGCATCCAGGTGGGGTGAGGGTTAGGGCACGGTGAGATATGGCAGACACTAACTAAGCTAGCATGAAAAACTACCACTAGACACGCAATAAACAATAATCATTAGTATACCTTTGAGTAAATCTTACAAAACTATAAATTGCATACAAATGATTATATCATTATTCATTAGGACTTATATGGGGTATCGGGCTTAGAGGTCTTGGTTGGTGTGATAACCTTAGTTATAGGGCGGGCCTGTGCGCATCAAAGAGATTGTGAGACTAACTGGCATTTGTTAGTTCTAGGGTGCAATATATGGTGACAGAAGTCTGGTTTTTAGTAGGAAACACTCTGGGATAGACTGCACTGCAGGGTCATATTCTGGTACATCAAGGGAATACCTTAGAAGGGCACAGGGTTATATTGGCAGTAATCTTCCAACAGCGGGGGTAAGAGGGCACTGGCGGGTTTGTGGAGATGGATGAGCTACAAGGCATGATTCAGGCCGGTTCACACACAGGACAGTGATCTCAGAGGAAGAGTGAGATGTTACATTTGTATATTTTGTTTCAATTATCCCCGACGCATCCGTGAGAAAGGGCTTGCAGACAGAGTGAGAAAAGGTGGGAGCCATGAGTGCGGTGTGCGTGGCGCTGCAGAGGGGAGAGAAGCCTTTTCGTATTATCGGAGTGAGGCCTAGTCCAAAGATGGTGTTGAGGGCACACAAAATGGAAGCCAAGTGTCCCCCGCAATAGCCCTGCTTGGTGCTAATGTTAGCATATGGGCACTGGAGGTGTCCCTCACTATTGCACGAGCAAGTGGTACAAATCGTGCTGAAGGTGTGAGGGGGGCCCAAACGACCCCTCATTCCCACAGACCCACTTTGCAAGTTGCTCGCATTGATTGTAGGGTATTTGTTTTACACACAAACCACTTAGAAGGTACTTTGTTGTACTACTTCAAACACTTCCCGCTTGCACACCGGTGCATACGTGTTTCATAGCAACAGTCACATTTGATTTTCACTGAAAGATAAAAACCTACTACTCATCGCCTGATAATTTGCAAGGTCAGCGAGTATTGGTTACTTCAATAATGTAACTATAAAGCACCATGGACTTCCCAGGGAAAAAACACTTTTTTAAACCGGGCACGTACCACTACTGAAGTGCAGCAAATGCATCAAATATTGGCCTCAGCAAATAACACAACACAAATCTCATGCACGACGATATACATGTTACAAATATTTCGTATTAACGTGGCACACGCTTTCTGCTTCAAGTGATTACAAGTGGCCCAGAACAACAAAACCTATATGCGTGGCACCCGGTTCTAGCAATGGTATGCATCTTGCTGCGCTGTGAGCAGCGGACAGCAGACAGCCCACTTATAGAGCGTGCACGTAAGTGCTCATGACTTCTTAATGGTTTTCACAAAAGGAGGCGTGGCCTACATGGGTGAATACAAAATAATGCGTATTAGTTGACTATAATTCCAATGTTGTAACATAAAGTATATTAGAGGTGGTTTGGAGTCCATAAAACTGTTCGTAGTACCATAAAGTCTGAAATTGAAAGTCCTGGAAGTCCTCTATAGATGGAGACAGGATACATGGGCAAAGTCCTCCGGAAAGCTGTTAAGGATTTCAATCAGGCAATACACCCTGGTCTCAGCCTAGTAGGCAGTCCGCAAATGAAATACTTATTTTATTGTGTCTATAGGTTCAATATTCTGAGTGATATACCACTCATATCACACCTCTTCTCAAAATACCCCCAGGTCACAATGGACCAGGAATCAGGCTGGTTGGTAAAGGTACTATTTAAGTATTTTTTTAAAATTCAAATCAAACATATGTTTTAATATATGGGGCAGCAATCACCATGTGGTGACAATACAAATAAGAAAGTAGGCAAGGCAGTTGAATTTGCTTATAGCAACACAGAATATAAAACACAGAGAAAAGAACAGTTTTGGCTTGTTGAAAAGATTGCATTTAAGTTAAGATTTCTCCCTGCAAATTTCTCAACGTAAGTAAGCAGCAGGTATTTATGAATATAGTACAGTGTACAGGGTTTGAATACAATCTTCCCTCCCCAAACAAGAGAGAAAAACATTTTGGAAGTCTCACACTTTTAAAATGACATTGGAAAATGGCTGAGCAAAACAATGAAAAGTGTGCAAAAAGTCCTTAAATCAATATAAATTCTTATGGGAGCACCACTGAAAAGATGCTAACAATCATAAGCTTTAGTATGAGCAACAGTAAACACTTTGAATCAGAATGGAAGTTGGGAAATAATTGGAATTGAAAATCACACGTGTAAAACCTTTGCAGAAATGCGAATTCCCGCCTAAATTTCACTAAGCGCTTTTTAAGAAAAACAGGTCAAATACACGGTTTTCAGGGGTGATATAGCTAAAGGTTTTGGGTTTAAATCAGAGTTCAAATTAAGTCTCTAGCTATTAAATTGAGGAAGTTATGCAAAATTGAATTGAGCTGTTTTTAGAAAAATAGAACAGAGAAAAGCAGAAAATCGGTTGTAAAATGACAGGTTAATGTTACTTAAACTAGGTATAATGGCTAAGAAAAAGAGAATGCCACCTGTCAATCTCCAAAGTTACACGGCAGCTTGTAACCCTTCACGTGGCGGATACCGCGTTTTCTTTATGGGAATTACTTTATTTAATCAAAATCACTAATGGTTTATGGTCTAGTAAAACAGAATGAAGATAACATTGCAAACACTCGGAATCACAGACAGAGTTGCAAGAATGGTTCTGACAATATTATAGATTCTTAAGTTAAAGATGGATAGGTTATAGGACAATGTGAGGCAATATATGCTATGATTTACTATGATTCCTATTAATACTTACAGTCCACTTTATTTTAAGATTTTGGACCGTCAATGGTTCTGGTCATCAGAGATTGGGTCTAAGGACAGCAGGGCACCTCTGATGGGATAGGTCAGCTGGACGGTTCTGGTCAACTGGACTGGTACCTCGGATTGGACTGAACTGGATTGGCCCTGCCCTTCTGGTTGCTGGACACTGTAGATCAGTGAGATGGCGAGTTTCAGCAGGCAAGCATTTATGGTAGCAAGCCAAACTGGATCAAATTGCTTCCCTTTGGTTTTGGGATGGTTTCAGAATTTGGGCCTAGTTGAAAAAGGAGTTCAGCAATGCTGAGGCCTTGGCTTTGCAAAGAAATCTGGAATCAGAAACAAGATGGAGGATTCAGGAACAGGGCGCCATGCGGAAATCAGGATGGAGTCAGGAATCGGTGTGTCCCTGTGCTGTGAGGTTCACTTATTTATCATGGCAAATGACATCACTAAAGTTTATGGTAGGGGCAGACTTACTACCCACACCCACAAGGCTATGATTGGGCAATAGCACAGTTCTCGCCTTGCTCTTGGCTGGTTGGATGACATAAAGAGTTGTCATGTTTTATGATATGATCTGGAAACCTCCCATAGTTATTGGGACCAAAATCTAACTTTCCCACAAATACATATTCATGCCCTCTAAGAAAATTGGATACATAAATTACATATTTCGTGGGTCACATTTACATCCAACTCCCAAGTCGGTGGGGCTTGGTGTTGCCTTTCTGTTGAATTTTGGCAATTTTAATCATAAAGGTTTGTCCTAACATTTCCTAATTCAATACATACATGTGCAATCACCTCTAGAACATGGTTACACAATATTAGATTTTCAGCATTAATAATTTCTGCGCAATTGGTCATTTTTCATAACTTCAGTTCCTTAAGCAGTAAGAAATCCTACCAAGTTTGCAAATGGCTAGCATAAGTTCAGATTTATATTACTGTACTTTACTTACTTATTCTTGCTGCCAAGTTAAATGTCTTGAAGTTCAGTGGCAAAATAAGCATTTTAAACCCAAAAATCACGTTAGGTTTTTTTTTTCTTCCTTCCCAAGTGTGAGCAAATGGCAAGTCCTTTGAAGTATAATGAGAAGCCTCTTCCTGGAGAGTCCAGCTTCCTGCCCCTCCCCTGGAAGGATGAGTGTTCAAGCCTGCTATTGTCTTTGCCTGCTGCCCAGACGAATGTCTAATGAGGTCTTTTGTCATGAGTATGCAAGGCCTCCCAACAGCAATTAGCCTTTCCTGCCAGCAGTGAAGTGTCAACCTTTCCCAGGCTAAGGACTGTCAGAGCAGAATTGTTTTAAAAAAAAATAGTTAATTAACTCAAGACTGGGTTTAACTTTAAGTTTCACCTAAATCTTTAATTTAAACATATAAAATAAACACAGTTTATAGGTAGATTTTTAACCTTAGCAATCCTTTGACATTCTTAAAGAATTAAGCGTTTAAACAAAAACATGCTTTCACAACAGGCGATTTTGCACTTCATTCATGAAAAAGCATATTAAACTGAGTTCTGTAAACCAGATTTTCCTCTGCAGCGCATACCCATTTTAGTCAGCACTAGTTCTTCCCTTGAGTGCTGGGATTGTTTGCAGTCTGGATACATGTATCCTGCCTTTGTGTAGAGTTTCTCTCTGCACAACTGATTCTGTTACTTGTTGCAAAATTAGCCACATTTTTCCCATGGAAAAGGAAAACAAGGGTTCCTGGGTTGCTTTTTCATTAGATACATTTTATAGAGCTGTCAGTAAATGAGGACCGGTTCCTCTGAGCCACACTAGATGATCCTGGGCATTGTAGTACCCTTTTAATCTCAATAATTCAATGGAAATGAATGGATCTAGCGCCAAAAACAGCACTTTTTAAGGTTGCAAAGCTAACATTTTAAAAGGAATTTTCGGTTTTCAGCACAATTCTGCTGCTTTGCTCTATAATGAATGTGGCAGAGCCCACTGGCATGCTCCTGCAGTGAGAACTCTGTTTTCACCACCTCCGACTGTGTGTGTCATGGTGTGAAGCCTTTTTCTGGTTCTGACCCAAAAGCAGTTTTGAAGATTTTGGCGCGCACAGGAGTCATCGCATCCATTTTGGGCTGTTTCTTTCACCATTTGTAAAGCGATGCAGTGGGGCACATTGGAATGGGTCAAAATATCCCACACAGCAGACAGCCCATTTACAGCGTACTTGCTCAGAGTGCGCAGGATCGATCCCGGAGGACCTACAGCTGGTGGTTCTTGTATGGTTTTGGTCATAATCACCTTCAGAGTTCTTTGTTGCATGAGAAAATTGACATATTGTTCTGCATTCAATGATTCTGTTGAGTCACGAGGTAGGGGGTGACACAACTTGAAATCCACAGGATTAAACTCCTTGCCTGGCTTATGTATTATGGTGAAGTGAAAGTCCTGTAATAGTAGACCCCATATTATTATGTGGGGAGGCATCCTGCAATGTGTTTTTCCATAGGTGGTCACTAGTGCTTGATGGTTTGTTAATTAATTAATTACAATGGTGAATGCCTTCCCCATACAAGTTCAAGCCCTTCCTTTCCAGGCTCAGAATATCTAATTTCCATGTCCGACAGATTTTTGCTGCCGTATGCAACCACCGTTCTTGGTGTTTCTCTTCTGGGGCAGTGCCGCTCGAAGATGGCCCTTACTCCCACCGGTCTAGCATCCATTGTTAGTCCAGTGCACAAATCTGGGTATGAAGTACACCATGTGCTCTGCTAACGCTATGTCCTGCTTGATCTGTGCAAATACGCCCTGGCACTCTTGAGACCACTGAAAGGAGCGTATCTGTGTTGTGAGTTCTCTGAGTGGTGCACCAACGGTGGTGAAGTCAGAGAGATACCTGCTGCATTAACTCGTGATTACCAGGAACAATCTGGTGTTGAAATTCCTGTTATAGCAGTGATCTTACTTAGGTCGGGACTCATCCCTCTTCTTGAAAATATGTGTCCAAAGAACTTAAGTTGTGCATTTTCATGATTCAGTGTTAGCCCTGCCTCCACTAATGCAGTGCACACCTTATGTAGCGCTTCATCATGCTCCTCTGAGGTGGGCCGAACACCAGTATGTCATTGTTGTAATTTAAAAAAATATTTCATTGGTATAAGACATGCATGGTATCAAGAGAGATGATTGGTGTAAGACAGACATGTCATCAAGAGACATGACACAGACAACAGAACTTACATTTCAAGAATACTTAATTTAAATGTCAGAATGGTGTAAGGCCTAACTTGCCCTATAACTAAGGTAGTGATCTCTCCTGCCTAAAGATAATTAAGGGAAGTCTGTGTCTGTAGGTTCAACTCAAAGGTCTGTCTTTGTCAAAACCTGTGCCTGCTCTCACATCTAGAAATAACGTGGTGTGGGGTTCTTTTTAGCCAACAAAATAGTGTTCAAAAGTAAAGTCTCAGCTGTTCTTAGCTAAAAGTTCTTCTTGGGTTTCCTATCCCAAGTTCAATACAGTTCCATTAGCTGCTTGTCTCAACAATGTCCTACCAGATCTTGAGGTTCCCTTCCCCAAGTTCAATACAGTACAGTTCACACCAAAAGGGAGGTCTTGATGTTCCCTTCCCCCAGACAGCGTTTCTCAGTTCTTTCAACTCTAAAGGTTCCCTTCCCCAAGATTTCAATGTAGCACTTATACCGATTTCCTCTGCTCAATGTTTAATACGAGAATGCAATAGGTCCACTTGACCCACCTTCTGGCTTGTTTTATCAATTCTGTCACAGTTGTTTGTGGCTCAATCCCAATGTTCTTTGCTTATTGTCATTTTGGTCTCCCTGGCCTAGGCGCAGTTGTCAGACCACACGGTCCACCCATTACAGGTCACGCAACAAGGAACCCTAGGCTTCTCCTTGAGTTGATTTGTGATGTCTGTGGTCTTCACAGTGGGTAATTCCCTGGTCTAGGCACAGTTGTCAGACCACACAGTCCACCCATTACAGGTCACGCAACCATATGTTTCCTTAGCCTTGCTTGGCCCCCTTCACAGGCTCTTCTTCCTTGGGCTTCTGACTTCTCACACTTGTATTCTCTTTGGTTAATGTAACACTCTTCTGCATCAGTCTTTGCATTGCCACAGATTTATGATTCTTTCTCAGCTTGTTAGTTAGAATACTCAAGTAATTGTTCAATTTTCCATTTGCTTTAGTTCTGCTCACAGTGCTGTTCATATATGGTCTGACATTCAGTCAGTCCAACTTCAAATGTTTGTTCGGTATTCAATATGCTGTGATCTTATTCAAATGGCACTCTCCATTCAGTTTGGTATTCAATATAACGTGGTTTTACTCAAATAGTAATTTCCATTCAGTTTGGTATTCAATATAGTTCACACTCACTGGCGCTCATGGGAAGTTACATGCCTGTGTTCCCCTGGGAGCGCTCCTGTCTTTTCGTGTCCTCTGACACTCACCGGCTCTTTGTGTCTTCACATTGACAGTCCCTGCTGCTCCAGGTTACCTTCTCCATAGCGGGAAGCAAACCGCCATGTTCGTCGGATACGTCCCAGCTTCTTGTTTCACAAGAGATGCGAACAGTGTTTCCCTTGCTCCCGTTTGGCTCTGCAGCTCCAGCTGCCTCTGGGTTTCAGCACGGATGGCGTCTCTCTCTCTCTCTCTCTCTCTCTCATCCATTTGGCAGCCCCATCTGCCTGCCTTACAGTGTGAAGGCTCCCGGTCCTGCAACCACCAGCTGTAGGTCCTCCGGGATCGATCCCGGAATTCAGACTTCTGGGTCTATTTCCAACATGGCAGTTCTCCTCCTCTCAATGACTCATGATTACCTTCTTTATACACCTTAGTTCTATTAAGGGGCCTCAGGTGTTAGTTGTTGACTTGTCTTGCCTGATCATATTGAGCCCAATCAATGAGACATGGCTGACATTCAGTACTGGGTGCTTTCATACTCCTCTTTTTCATCTCAGTACTAGAGTGGTTTTTGTGATGGGAAATGTGCATTACTCCTAGTTGCTTCTTCCGCTTCTCAGTACTTGGTGGGTACTTACAGGGAAAAATAGGGCAATATTGGAAGTAGCCCATGAGGGCTGAGGGAGGAAGGTGAAATCAGTGTTAGGGAAGGGGGACTAACATGTCTTGCCGTCTGGCCCCCTCTCCCCGATCCCCAAGGACCCTCACTGAGGTGATCCTCCCTTGCTTGTCCACCCCCAGAGTCGGGATTCAAAAGAGATGTCCCTTTCCTAGCCACCTGAGCAGAAGATCCCTGGGGAGTGGTTGTGAGAGTGTCTTTAGGTTGCTCACATTGGGCAAATTAATTCCTTATGCTTTCCTGAAATATCTAGGCCGATGAGGAGATTCCAAAATGTAACTTCTTGTACCTGAAGAGCCCAACATGCATGGCAAATGTGGTTATACAGACCTTGTTAAGATCAAGCTTTGATCAAATTTGGGCTCCATTCAGTAAGCTAATAATGTTGTTGAGGTGCATACGGGGTTGCCTCTCACAGCCAATGGCTTTGTTTGCCTGTCTTTTGTAGATGCATATGTGTATCGCACCAGGTGTGCATTTCTTGGGAACAGACACTATATGAGACACCCAGGGGGTAGGGCCACTCGCTGGTTCAATTATGTCCTGTTTGAGCAGGCATTGTACCACTTTCTGTAGCTGTGCTTGAAGGTGAAAAGGTATTCTCATTTGGGTGCTGAGCAACAGGAGTTACAGATTCAGTGATGTGGAGCGTTATCGTGTTCCCTTTGAGGCATTCCAGAACTGTGAACAACCCTGGGAATGTTCGCATGCTGGATTTATCATGCTGCATGGTGTAGGTTACTGTGGATGAGGGATGACACCTAGCGCTTCATTTATAGTTTCACATATATAGATAAATGTTTCTTCAAAACAATTTTTCTTTTATTCTATACAAATCTTTAAAAACAAATTAATTTACATATATTAGTTACAAAAGCAAAGTCCATACATAATTTCAAAATTCTCGGCTCACACATACAGATATCCCCACCATCTACTCACACTCCTTCTATCTACACGCACTTCCCAAACTTCATACACATGTGACCATCTATATCGGTCACCTCACTCAGTCCACAAAGCTTAACAAAATTTGGTTCCCCTTGCCCATTATCAGGTAACTCAATCTGTATATCGGTTTCGGTTGTCATGGTAGGATTTCGTAAATTGTGTCCGTTAATTAATGCAAACTTTGTCAGGACAAAAAAAGGAATCTCAATATGTCCTATTTCTCATGGTAGGGTGAGCCACACCACCTATAAAAACAACAAATAAAAACCATTGGCGTCTACATGTTTGTCCTCCACCCTAAATCAGACAGTACTTTTAATTCATTTTCAATGACTGTTAAGTAGTCACGTGATCTGACTACACCTCCACATAGCATTTTATGGGAGTAACCCAGATGTGTGGACGTGTCCAAACTTCACTCCTAGGCTTCAACCAGATCTTTCTGGTCACTCCTATAGAGTCAAGTAATAAAAAAGCTCGCAGTGGTCTGAAATCAACCACATAGCAAAAGGTACAAATCAATCTCAATCTTAGAAACCAATTTTGATGCCTCTAGTTGGATGCAGCCAAATATTATGAATTCTGTTATGCGTAGCTCTCAACTATTTGTATCACAAAGGCGGGTGAAAACACCCGATTTTGTTTTTGGCGGGTGAGAGGTCCATTGAAATGAATGGGCATGCTGGAGGCCTGGCGGGTAAGTCAGCTGTTTACAAGGCAGGCGACGCCCGCCAAAAGCGTGTGAGTTGAGAGCTATGCTTATGGCAGTCACTATTGATTGCTTCAACGTGTTGTAACCAATGGCTTCTGCTCTCACATAGTTATTGCCATTCCGAGGGTGTTCTTCCCCCTAGACTAAACATCCATATATTTCTGTATAGCTTTTACTATTTTGGGATCAATACATTTCTAGAATTCAATATGGAAAAGTAACTCGCATCCTATGGGACAAATAATTATAAAATGGTCCTTAAAGTAAGATCCTGTCGTACTTCCAGCACAAGATGCATCTATAAAGTCTCAGTATTTTCACTTTCCTCATGTCTATATCATCATGTATTTTCTCTTCAACTCGGAATGTATCCTCTGGTATTAATTATCAGGAACCATTATTCCAGGACATCTCGAACGATTATACCTTATTTGCATGTAGCAAGAATCTAAGAGGTAAATGTTCCATGTCTCTCTCAACATTTCCTATGTCAGAATGTAGCCATAATCCTGCAGGCTTTTTATTTGTTAATTATTCTCTGTCTCAGTTGCCGAATGCGGACGATTGCAGCCTTTTGCACACAGCTACCTTGACCCGCCCTCCTTACGCACTGTGGCGTTGCCCCGTGAGGGTATGCGCACGCGGCGGCGTGACGTTGCATGTCGCCGCGTGCGGCTTAAATAAACGGGGCGTTCCCGGCCGCCGCAGAGCGACCGGGGAGCCCGAAGCATACGGACGTGTCCTGTGTGAGGTCTGTAGGCGGAGGGGCTCACGGGCACGCATGGGGGCACCCAGAGACCCCCAACAGTGGCGACGAGTGTTGCTGGACGCCCGGGCCCGCCGGTGAGAGCCATCCAGGATAATTTTTCCATACGTCGGAACATCCGCGGATGTTTCGTCTCACGCTGTGGCCGCGGACCATACACGCGGCTGGCGGCCATTTTGCACACGTGGCTGCAGAACTTCCAGGAGCTCCGGTTTGGAGTCGGAAGGTGATCCGAGCCAAATTTTTGGATATGCTGACTGCGGGCAGCCTAATCTGCAGGCCCATGCCTGGGTTTTGATGTTTTGGCCAATTTTGGGTCTCTGACGTCGTGTAGTAGCTGGGAGA
Source organism: Ambystoma mexicanum (assembly GCF_040938575.1). Lineage (NCBI taxonomy): Eukaryota > Metazoa > Chordata > Amphibia > Caudata > Ambystomatidae > Ambystoma > Ambystoma mexicanum. Next base: position 469,223,023 of record NC_090923.1, read on the forward strand.
CGGACTGAGGTGGCTGGGCCTTCTCAGCCCACTCCACTTTTCAAGCTCAATTTTTGGAACCTCCGGTTCAGGAAAGTTTCTTTAACCCCTTCATCATCACGAGGGAGGTGGCAGCGTGGGGCGAGGTCCAAATTGCGGCCCTCGTGTCTGGAACGAGGGTGCCTGTGCGTTTGGGCCTATGAGTGATATCGACGCCCTGGAGGGTGCGGCTGCCACGACCTCGGAGGATTCACAGGACGAAGGATTGGCAGATCTATTTCGGCAGAATCCCCCACAGCCACCCCCACCTGTTGCGACATCTGGACTGCCAAGACCTGCGGTAGGTGCCACTGCTCAGCCACCCCATCTGCCATGGCCCAGGCCAGGGCGCAAGCGGCCCTGCAGCCCATTCCGGAATTCGACACGGCGGGTCCCCCGTCCAGCCTGGGCCCCCGGTGGAGAAGATGGATCGGACGCCTGGACATGTACTTCCGGGCCACCCAGGTAACTGACAATGATAGTATGGTGGCTACGATGTTGTATTCGGCCGGAGCCGCCGTCCAGGAGATATTCGAGTCGCTGACTCCGGTGGACAACTCCTACGACCAAGCCAAAGCCGCTCTCCTCGCACACTTCATTCCCCTTGCCAATGTGGATTATGAGAGGTTCGTCATGCTGTCGGCCAGGCAAAAGGAGGATGAAACTCTCGACACCTTCTATGGTCGCCTGCGCCGCCTCTCCCAAGGGTGTGCGTGGGGGGATGCGGAGGACATGATGCTGACCATGCTAATCCAGGCTTGTTCATCGGGCAAACTGAGGCGGCAGGTCCTGAGAGAGCCTGGCCTTACCCTACCCCGCATTCTAGAACTGGGGCGGTGTCATGAGGTGGCCGAGGCCCGGGCCAACAAAATGGAAGCTGGATCCCGCGCCGCACGGCCTGAAGAGGTGTGCGCCGTCTTGCGGGGCGGCAGAGGGGTGCGGAGGCCTGGTGGAGCTCCCAGAGACAGAGCAGGAAAACCCGTGGAGTCATGCCAAAAGTGCAGCTATGACCTCCCCCACTCATCTGAGTGTATGGCAATAGGGAAGATCTGTGGACGCTGCGGGATACCTGACCATTTCTCGAGGGTGTGTAGGGCGACCCTACCTGTACTGATCCCGAGAGGACAACCCCGACTGTGGACTCCTCGCCAGAATCGCCCGCCCAACGTAGCTCAAGTGGAGCAGGCGGAAGAGGATGCGCCGGCGGAGGAAGCTGAGGAGGAGGACGAGGAAAATATTTTCTTCGTCTCCAGCATGGAAGTCCTAAAAGGGAAAAGCAGGAGACAGCCGAGATGCGTCGTGAAGGTGAACTGCTCGCCGGTCCCGGTGCTGGTCGACACTGGGGCATCAGTCAACGTAATGGCGAGAGCACATCATGCCGCGCTCAAACCACCACCGAGTCTGGCGACGCCGAGAGCCCGCATCTTTGCATTTGGGGGGCGGGAGCCCTTGCCACTGGACGGAGCGTTCGTTGCAAAGGTGGAGCATGACGGGTCCATGATCAAGGCCCGCTTCTACGTGACTCCAGTGAGCAGCAACACCCTGTTGAGTTGTGCGGCAGCGGAGGCTCTTGGCATCGTGAGTTTCGCATACTCAGTTTACCTAGAGGACATAAACGACCTGCTGGACAAGTATGCTGCCATCTTTAAGGGGATTGGGAGAATGAATGGCGACCCGGTGAGGCTCCACATTGATGAGTCGGTGCAGCCGGTGGCTCTGAAACATAGGAGGATCCCTTTTCATCTAAGGGACCAGGTTGACAAGGAACTAGACAACCTGGTGAACCTGGACATAATCGAGAAGGTGGAGGGTCCAACACCCTGGGTGTCCCCCATCGTAGTGGCGAGGAAACCTAAACAGCCGGACTCTGTCCGGATCTGTGTGGACATGAGGTTGCCCAACAAGGCCATCAGGAGAGAACGACACCTGACCCCGACCATCGATGATATAATTGCAGAAGTGCAGGGGGCCAGGTTCTTCTCCAAACTGGACCTACGAGCCGGATATCACCAAGTTGTCCTCCACCCAGAGTCCCGTTACATCACGACATTCACTACTCACAGGGGGCTATATCGATGCAAGCGGCTGAGCTTCGGAGTATCATCAGCAGCCGAAGTGTTTCAAAACATAATTCGAGGCGCCCTCGCAGATCTGGAGGGCGTCCTCAACATTAGTGACGATATTCTAGTCTTCGCCAAGACTGAGCTGGACCATCTGAAACGTCTTGCCAAGACCCTCGAGAGGCTGCAGTTGCTGGGGCTCACCCTCCATAAGGACAAATGCGAATTCCTCCAACCGACCATTGAGTTCTTTGGGTTCATATTCAAGGAGGGCGGTGTATCGCCGGACCCGAGGAAGGTCTGTGACATCAAGACGGCGCGACCGCCTGAATCGGCATCGGACGTGCGAAGCTTCCTGGGTATGGTGACATACTGCGGGCGCTTCATCCGGAACCTGGCCTCGAGGTCGGAGCCACTCAGGGCCCTGACAAAGAAGGATACAGCTTGGCAGTGGGGCCCGTTGGAGCAGTCGGCGTTCGAGGACATCAAGGGCGCCCTGACAGCAGATGACACAGTGGCTTTCTTTGACCCGGCCCTTGAGTCTGAAATTGTGGTGGACGCGAGCCCGTTCGGTCTGGGAGCGGTGCTCACTCAAGTTGGCCGAGATGGAGGAATCAGACCAGTGGCCTACGCCAGCAAGGCCCTCTCTGAAACCGAACAGAGATACTCCCAGATAGAACGCGAAGCCCTGGCCATCCTGTGGGGCTGTCGGCACTTTCGTCTGTATGTGCTGGGAAGACCTATAACGGTGGTGACGGACCATAAGCCGCTGCTCCCGATAATGGCTGGATCATCATCGAAGCCGCCGGCCAGAATCGAGAGGTGGATGCTGGCCCTCTTGGAATATGGCGTCACCCTGATCTACCGGCCGGGTGCCAACAATGCGGCTGACTATCTATCCCGACACCCGGAAGGTGGTCGAGGATCAGTGCAAGACTCCTGCGCCGAAGAAGCCGACGACCACATCAGAATGGTGGTAGAGGGTGCCACTCCCAACGCAATGCCGCTACCCGAACTGGAGGCTGCCGCGGCCAACGACGAATGCTTCCGAATATTGAGGAGCTCAATGCGGTCGGGATCCTGGAAGTCCATGCTGGAGCTGGTGGCGGGGCGCACTCAAGAGGCCAAAGTGACCCTCGAGCAACTCTGGCAAGTGAAGGACGAGCTGTCCTTCTCGGAGTCAGGCCTTCTGCTGCGGGGCGATCGCCTGGTGGTGCCGGGGTCCAAAGTCAATGAGGTTATCAATCTGGCACACCAGGGACACCAAGGAGCCGCCAAGACGAAGGCGAGACTGAGGCTGAAGGTGTGGTTTCACGAGCTAGAGAGGAAGGTGGACGACTTTGTGGCGGCCTGCGTGTGGTGCCAGGCGGCCTCCCCGGTCCAGCGGGAACCTGAGATCGAGGTAATGTCACGAGGGACCCGGCCGTGGGAGATCGTACATGCGGACTTTGGATCCACAGCTGTGGACACCCACTTCCTGGCCATTGTCGATGAATATTCCCGATACCCCGAGGTAGAGTTCGTCGAGTCAGTGGCGTTCGAGCACGTGGTGGGAGCAGTGGAGAAGATCTTTGCCACCCATGGGTTTCCAGTAACCCTATGCTCGGACAATGGGTCCCCATTCCAGAGCGCACGGTTCTCGGAGTTCCTGGAGAGCTGCGGAGTGATACACAGGAAGGTGTCCCCGCTGTGGCCCCGGGCGAACGGGGACACAGAGCGGCTGATGAGAACACTCAATAAGACGTTCCGAATAGCCCAAGGGCAGGGCCAGCCCCTACAGCGGGCACTATACCAATTCCTGAGGGTCTACCGCACCACCCCACACGCCTCGACGGGGGTTGCCCCAGCGGAAGTTTTATTCCGACGGTGCCCCCGAGGCCTCCTGCCGGAGGTACAAGAAAAGGAGCCTGGTGTGATAGACAACCAACGGGTGGACGCGGAGCGACAGACAAGGACACACCAAGAAAATATCAGGCGGGGTCTCCGACCGCAGCGGCTGGTACCGGGTGACGAAGTACTGATCCGGAACCGGCATCCCCATGGCAAGCTCTCGCTCCCGTATGAACCGGAGCCACTGGATGTGGTTGCAGTAAAAGGGTCAATGGTGACGGCCTCGGATGGGAAATCGGCCGTCACTCGGAATGTGAGTTTCTTTAAGAAGCTGGGTGACTCTCGAGCCGAACTCCCGCCGGATCCGGATGAGACGGACCTCCCGGATGAAGACACCCCCCGGGGGGAAATCTTGGGGTCGCCAGATCGAGGGACTGGAACAATGGGAAGTCCGGCGGTGGAGGTAGGCGGGAGGTACCCCCAGAGGGCTGGGTGAGGGAAACCTGCCTACCTCGGTGACTATGTGCTAGGACCGATTGACTGTGTTCCGAAGTGAGGGGATTCGGGTGGTTGACATTAAAGGGGCATGGGCTCTGAGTTTTCAATTGTTATTTTGTGTGCAGTGCAATATCTAGAAGTGTGTGTTATTGTTGTTCCTCCCGGAAAAAGGAGGAGTGTGGCGTTGCCCCGTGAGGGTATGCGTACGCGGCGGCGTGACGTTGCACGTCGCCGCGTGCGGCTTAAATAAACGAGGCATTCCCGGTCGCCGCAGAGCGACCGGGGAGCCCGAAGCATACGGACGTGTCCTGTGTGAGGTCTGTAGGCGGAGGGGCTCACGGGCACGCATGGGGGCACCCAGAGACCCCCAACACGCACTCTCTCACAGTGGCAATCGGCAAAATGACTACACGATTGTCAATCTGCAATGACTACCATTCGTTTCGTGATGGATTATACACATACAGATGTTTATTAGCAAGCTTTATATTTCTGACACAGGAAAAAAACTCTATGTTTGCTCGATCACTTGGATGATTACTCCGACATGGAAGCTAAACGCCCGCGACACCTCAGATCTGCTTTACATATTACGTGCATGGTCATAGAAAGAGGACGACATGGCGTCCTGACCATCGGCATGTTGTTTATTAAATAATTACGCCGTAATATACTCGATACAACTATTTGCATTAGTGCCACAGCTTGTTATTTACAAGCATTTCATTTTAGATAAAATAATTATTTTTTAGATAACTTTGTAGAATACCTTTTTTCTAAAAACAGAAATTCCTTCGCACTAATGCAAATAGTTGTCTGGAATATATTACGGCAAAATTATTTACCACCAACCTCGTAATGAGGCTGACTTAAGTGGGACTTTACAGTTGTCCTGGACTGAGGAGGGTTCAGGTCAGTGCTGTATGCAATTAAAATATGATCTACGTAGTGTATGTCATACCTCTCATTTAACCCTCATTTCTTCGGTGTTGCCTAACTGCAATGGGATTACCTACCATAAACTTTGCTTTCGCCCACTTGCAGACTCAGGTTAACTGATCAAAGTGAGGGTGTGTTTTTTAGGGAGTCTTAGGGACCTAGTGCACCGAGTAGGCTGATGGGGGTGTAACCTAAGGCATAGCTCTCAACCCACACGCTTTTGGCGGGTGTCACCTGCCTTGTAAAAGGCTAACTCACCCGCCAAGCCTCCTGCACGCCCTTTCATTGCAATGGGCGTCTCACCCGCCAAAAACAAAATCGGGTGATTTCACCCGTCTTTGCAACAGAAATGGTTGAGAGCTATGCCTAAGGGGGAGTAAAACAAACAACCTTACATTGTGTGAAGTGTTTATATGCCTATTTTATGTATAGTATACACTAGGTGTGTTTTTTGGTACTACTAGGCTCTGATATCTGACATGAATGAGGAACATTGCACTCAGACAGAAAATGACTTCAAAGACATGCTATGTTCAGACCAGACATCTGTAATGCTACAAAGCTTCAATAAGATTGCATTTTGGAAGAGAGGGCACCTGTTTATCAGAGCCAATGTGCCCACTGACAGTCCATTCCTTGAGAGACATCTCCAAGAATGTGCCAGGCCCAATGGTCCCTTTGAAAGTCTTTGTGGGGGCCCACATGTAACAAGATTTAAAGTATAGGACACCCGATATGACAGGACAATAAACCAGAATACTCATTGGCTGAAGGGTTTGTTGACAGCCAGGGCCTTCATTGGATTTGGATTCCATCTGACATTTTTTATTGGCCCATCGGGCAATCAGACAATGCCCTAAGAGACAACAAGCCTGTGTGGTCCCTTTTTGCCCACTTATGCCAAATGTTGGGCCTGTCTGGGTGTTAGAATAACCCACTCTCCACATTGCACTAAAATACAGTTAGGGCAATGTGCTTAGCTTGCACTCAATTGCTGTACTGTTCTGTTGGAGCCATGCCGTAATGTTCAAGCTTTCAGAAATCCCATCTGCCCTGATGTGCTATTCCTACTCTCCCTTTGTTCTACTCCCCACTCTTCTCTTCCTCCCACTTGCTTTCTTCTCTCCCTCTCACGCTCATCCCTTCTATTTCTTACTCCTACTCTATTCTGCCCTCTACTAATCTTGCGTCTCCACTCTACTACTCTCCCTCTCCACTCTACTACTGTACTGTCTGCTCTGTCTCCCCTTCCAAAACTTCTCCCACAATCATCATTCACTCTTCCAGTGATCTTCACATTTAATTTCATTCAGCCTCTTCTCCCACTCTATTCACCACACTCACTCACCTTGCATGCACTCTTACACCAAAGTACCACTTTCTCCCACCAACAAAGATCTCACCTTGTACACGCTTTCAACAATCCTCCTCCATGCTTCTCTGGACATTCTTCCTAAACATGGTCATTAGTTCCTCCTACTCTATTGACCTCATCCAAAGAACCCACACTGCCTTGACTCCCAGATCCCTTTTTATCATTTCCTTTCACCTTCCATTGGTTCTCTCTGTCAGCTTGTTCCCCTGGGAACCACTGGCTCCCTACTCACCCAACAGCTGGATTACAGGTACACAAAAACATATAGCATGCTTTAAGCCATATCCAGTGATAATGTCACCAGGGAAATGGCAGCCATGTGGCATCCATTCCCTAAAAATGCACCCCCAAGAAAATACAGCACTTTCCCCAAAGACTGTAGGATTGGAGGTAATAATATATAAGTATACCCCTCCTACAATATTTGCGGAACGAATTTTACCGGGCTGGGAAAAAAGTTGACTTTTCCTGGCAACATAATCACATGGAACCCTTTAAGCCCTGCCCCTTCTTTTTACATGGTCTGCCTTCTTTCAGTAATGGCATCTTGCTCAAATTGTAGTAAATTTCATAATTTGTATGACCAACGCTGTTTGCTAATGGCAGTTCACTATAGGGGTTATTGATTTCAGAGTTTGTATCAGCTGTGGCTGGATTGTTGGTTCAACGTGTGGACTGCTCAATGGTCCTGCTGAAGATGTAATGAATTTCCCAGTTCACGTCACATGGAGAATATGGATTGCTGGTTTTCTATGTGCACCTCTCCACGGTCCTGCAGTTCCTTGCTGGCTCTCTGCTGGTTGAGATGCTCGCTCTCGCCTCAATGTCCACGTCTTCTAGATGATGTAGTCCTACGAGACAAACAGAAAGACTGGCCTAGCATTGTACATAACAGATATGGGGCAACAAAACGTGGTACTTTGTCCCTTCTACCTTTGCCTGGCTGAATAAACTAAGACTGTGTTATGGGATATTATGTTCATTAAGATGGCACTGAGAGTATTGTCAATGCCTTTCTATAGTAACATTGTGGAAACTGCTAATGAATGCTCAAATACATTTGCAAACTGAGCAAAAATGTCTTGATAAAGGGAATTGTAGGTTTGACATTAGGTCTAATGTGTACTATGGTTTTCAGCTGTATTTGGTGATAGGTTGTGCCAACCAAAATAACTTAACCAAATAGGTTAACTATTATACTGACAGTTTGATCCCATACATTAGTACTGTGAGAAACTTGAAGGTGTCTCACCTGCTAGTCCCCAGAGATCTGTCATCCAGGTGGCCAGGACACAGCCAGTACTAGTGGATCCAGTTCCTGGGGCTGGACCAGTGGGGGAGGATCACCTGGATGGTGGGGGGGGGTCTTCGGGGAGTCCAAGTGGAACACAGAAGATTGAGGCATGGTACTCCCTTCCGTGTAACACCTTTTCCCCATCCTAACCCATAGGATATTTAGACGCTCTACCCCCTTCCTTTTAGCGACACAAACACTTTCTTACACCGTAACAAACAACGGACTAACACCAGCCGTTTACCTGACGTGTCCCAACACACGGGTCAGGCAGAGTCCGCCAATTGACAATAACCATGCATAACTGAGGGCTCCTTACCTTCCCCACAGGGTTAAAAGGCAGAGCATGAGAGCACACTACGAGCAAGGCCAAAAGCAGAAGGAAACAGCTACACCGAACGGGCAGTTCAAACGGAAGAGAAAGACGGCGAGACATGGAGGGACGACAAAGGGGGAACTGCCTTTGCCCTTTTCAACTCAGAACCGCAAAGCTTCCAAAAGGGAAATCATAAGACCAGGAGTTACAGCTGGCGTGTGAAGAAACAAATGTCAACGATGCATGGGGGCCTCCCGCATTGATAGCATAGGCGGGGAGGCACAATGGCTACCGTGGTACCGTCTTTGACTCCAGAAGCAAGACAAGCCAACGGGTTCAACAAAGCCGGTGAGTCGGAGGAAGCTGATAGCAAACTGAACTGTGTTGAGCCCAAGGTTGCAAGTGGCAACGTTATATGAATGCAAGGTACTTGAGAAACAAAGAACTTGTGAGTGTTTGAACTTTTGCGAAAGCCCAGACAAGTGCCAGCTGCAGAGTGGTCAGGCGCTGCAGGAGTGCTCATTCGAAGGCCCCTTTTGTTTTGTATTGAAACTGCAAGTACCAGAAGGCCCTAACAGAGGGCGACGTGAGATGTCAGAGTGGTCCTACTAGGGTCACGTCAAATCCCTTATACAATTGAAAGTCTCTGACCCATTGCCAAGAGAAATGCATGAATTATGTTAAAGATGGCTATGTGAACCCAACAGAGGGATGCCGAAAGAAAGCTAGGGGAAGGGAACCCTTGCTTTCTGATGAGATAAAGCAAAGCATGAACTGTGTTAAAAACTCATGAACTGTGTTAAAGAAGGCCATAGTGAACCCGACGGAGCGGGCACACTTTGCAAGGAGGATCAGAGCCCAGCGGAGGCAGATCCTGGGGGCGAAGAGCAATCGTTCAAGGTGCAAGACCACTGAATGAACTTTTGTTTGATTGTTGTTTTTGATCCAGCAGGCCTTCTAAGGTAAGAGACTTTGTAGAAAAGAGACTTGGCCCCTGAAGGTTCTGGTATTGTTGAATGGAATTGCAAACCTTGTGCTGGAGAGGCCCAGGAGTGTGCTGTGCTCAGGAGTTCCGCCTTGACCCGTGCTTAAAATGTGGGGAAGGAAGACCCAGCCATACCATCCTGACTTATCATTTTGTGGACACTTCTTTCTTTTCTGGTAAACATTATCCCACACTCTTTTTGTAATTTTGTGGTAAGGATTGGCAATAGTTCTTTTTAGTATAGGCCCTTTTTATTATACAAGACGCAACAAAAACTGCCTATTATTATTTGATGGTCGTAGCTTGCTCGCATCTAAGATTTAAGTTTAGATTAGGCGTTTATCTCACCCATTATAAAGTTCAATAAACACCCTTGAACTGTGATCACTTGTGTCTGTCTTTACTGTTGCCACCGTGAGTTCATTACAGTACCAAATATTGCTAGCTCACAGTCCTTTAAAATATACCATTAATCACAACCTTCCAAACATTTTGAAGGGGAAAAAACCCAAACCAACAGTAGCAAAATCTTTAAAATTCTATCTACTCTGTGTCAATGTTATTAACATAGTATGTTTTAAGATGCAGCATTAGCCTCATTTTTGGTGCCCACCTCCAGTTTTGATCCCAGTTCGACTCTGCTATCTGAGTATCCAGACAGCTCAACAGATATTTAAAGCAGATTCATAAACCAATGCACATGGTTGATCGAATAGAAGGTATAACAAAGTATTGGTTTCAAGACTTCCATAAGACATTTGCTGCACAAAACGTGCCCATGTTAAAAAGGTCAGAGGTCTTTGAATGGAAAGGTCAGAGACGAATATGTGATGTGTATATTTTATTTGCACCCGCTTAAGGGTGCTCAGCCAATCAGGAGGCTGGAACAGTGGGCAAGAATATAAAAAGGCTGCCCGCTGTTCCAACTACCCAAGGCTTTCCCCAGGTGGCGCTTTTCTTTCATTTGAATTTTTTTTCCTAATCTGGGGAAGCGACAGGGAGGCTTGCCTGATTGCGACCCCACGTTAGAAAAAAACATTCCCCTTCCCCCCACCCCAACTTACCTGTGGGACGGCAGCCTTGCGCTTCAGTCTCCGATGCTCATCCTCTCTGGCTGCCGCCATTGAAATAGAAAAGAGACTGGGTCCCATTTCGGATGATGGCAGCCATTTTGGAACATGTTTTCCATGGCCACCGTCATCCACAAAGCAACCTAGTCCCTTTTCCATTTCAACGCTGACGGCCATTTTTGTTCTCTAATGGGAGATGGGCTTGCGCAGAACACGTCACCCATCAGATGAAGAAAGAAAAAGCTATCCGCACCCCGGTAAACCCCAGGAGCAAATAGCTTTCACGCCTCGGCTGGGGGACGAACATGGGGTTTAATGGCCGCAGCCCGAGCTGAGGTCATCCCTTCACTCGAGCATAGTAAAGCTCGGGCTGGGGGGCCATTAAACACCTTGTCCGTCCCCCAGCCGGAGCTTGAAAGCTAGAATATGAGTTCTCTACATTTAAGATTAAACTAAATATGTGATCCTTTATCAGGACACCATATTTGTTTCTCACTTTGGAGCTGTTTTGGGGGGAAAGGGACGGTGTATGGAACCTGGCATGACTTTTTGCCATTCAGATTTTTCCTCTGCCATCATGGTGACAAGGGGAGAAGTGGAGGTTTCATGGACTAGTAATAGTTCTAAAAGGTGCAAGAATTCTATTAAACCTAAAATTGATCTGTATGGGAAACAATAATATGAATATAGACAACAGCAGGTCATAAATAAAAGAACAATAAGAGGGCAACAAACACACAAAGTATAACATTTTCTTTTGTTGAAATCTTTTATATATTTAATAACAATATATTGACACAATATAAAAGTTGACATACATAATTATAAAAGGGTGCAGGGGGTGAAGGCAGGGAATGCTGAGCTACAGAAGTAGGCATGGGCAGGTTGTCGAGTGAAGGTGGGAGGGCACTGTGATGAAGACCAAAGATGTGCAGGTGCGAATAGTGTAAGGAGTGTTGGCATTCCAGCTCCAGTTCTTCCTCTACAAGGCACTTGATTTTTATTTATATTTATTTGTATTTGTGTTTATTTGAAGAACAGGAATGGCAATTCTGAACAGAAATAACTTTCAAAAACACATTTACAGATGTCGGAAGCATTCCCATGAAGGGTGCCTGTATAATAGCATAATGATGAGAACAAGGAGTGAGCCAGTTTATGACAGTGTAAAAAATAAGGCATAGACTAGGGAAAAAACAAAAAAAACAAAATGTATGTATAGAAACAGGTGACTTACCAAGATAAAATTAACCCATGGGGCAAGTGCTCAAACCTAAAGATGAGTAATAATTAAATATACAAAATTAAATTATTAAGTGTCGCTGGAGGCAGTGCTGGGGCCAAGTAAGGAGGGTGGAGAAAGGGCAGGGGCAGAGCCATCTTTAGCAAGTAAGTGAAGTTTAAGCTGAGCCTTGAGGAGATCCACAGTTGGTCAGGCTTTGATTGTTTTGGGCACTGGGTTCCAGAGAGTAGGGAGCACGAACGGATGTGAGAGGATGCAGACGGAGGGGATATGGGCTGATGAGTTTGAGTAAAGAGAAGAATCACAGGGAACATGATGGTGAGTAAACTGAGATAAAATCAGGCAGGTACTGAGGAGCAAGACCACTGAAGTTGTGTAGACTAGGAGAAGACATTTGGAAAGAGAGCGGTTGTGCATGGAGAGCCAACCAGCATGTTGTCATTAGGTAGTAGTGGGGGAGGTTCTGGGAAGGTTTGTAAAGAGTGTGGTAGCAAAATTAAGAACTTTCTATAGGGGTAGGAAGGAGCAAAGAGGAAGGCCAATGAGTAGTCTTAAAGAGTAGTCCTGTTTTCTGAGCACAAGAGAGGCGATTAGACTTTTTGTAGAGAGCTTAGTATAAAAAGGGTACTTTTTATATTGTTAAGGAGGTTCATACAAGCAGCAGAGGCAGTGGGAGTGATACATTGTTGCAGTTTTAGGTCGCTATCAAAGAGGACCCCAAGACTGCAAGTCTTGGGTGAGGGAGCAAAAAGGTCAAACGGAAAGTAGACAGAAGAGGGGACGGTATGGATGACATTAGAAGCTGGGAGAAAGATGATTATACTTTTTGAAGTGTTCCGCATGAGGCAGCAGATAGCCATTCAGTTATGAAATGCAGTGAGACAGTTTGCAAATTGCTGGCATGGAGGAGGGATAGGAGACATATTTCAGTGTCATCAACAAAAAGGAAATAGTGAAATCCAAAGGATGAGATAAGTCTTGCTAGGGCAGATGTATAGATGGTGAAAAGAAGAGGTACATGGACTGATCCTTAGGGGACACCGAAAGGGAATTGGGTGGAGTCAGAGGTGAGCGGGTTCCAAGATATCTTATAGGATAAATATTCCAGGTACGAGGCAATCCAGGTAAAATCAGATTTGCGAAACTGGAGATTGAGGAGAAGAGAGGATTGGTCGAAAGAATCAAAAGAGTCAGAAAGGTCCAGAATGATCAGAATAGAAAAGAGTTTGGACTGATGAGAATTGGGGAGAGAGTTGGAGACATGCATGACTGCAGCCTCAATGCAGTGTTTACTATGGAAGTGAGATTGAAGTGAATCTCCAAGGCCAATATCATCAAGGTTCTTAGTGATCTGGTTGATAACCACCCACCCGCTCAAGGATTTTTGTATAATGGGAAGGAGAGAAACTGGGAGATAATTTGCTGGGATATTTGGGTCAGCAGCAGATTTCTTCAATAGGAGTAAGACAGTTGCATATTTGAAAGAGACAGGGACAAATCCAGTGGGGAGAGACAGGTTAATGAGCACAGAGAGATAATGGCAAATGATTGGAACCATTTCAGTAGCAAAAGGATTGACAGTAGTGCAAGATGGGTAGGCACTGTGAAGGATGGGTGCTAATTCAATAGGAGAGGTAGGGGAGAAGTAGTTGAGTACAGAAAAGGTAGCAAGGAGAGGTGATGAACAGAAGGAGGGTTGGGGAAGGAAGAGAGAGGAGGGATGTGAGTGTCATGAACTTTAAAGATTTTAGAGGAATATGAGTGAGCGAAGTCATTAGCAGAAAGGAAGGAGTCGATGGATATTGGCTTGGGAGAAGTGAGCAAATATTAATAAAAATGTATAGTGTGATTGTGAAGGGAGAGGATTAGGTGTGTGAAGTAGGAGGATTTGTCAGAGTCCAGTGCAGATCTTGCCGGCCAACTTACAATGCTGTTTTTGGGCAGTCACAGCTAAATTCACATGCTTTTGCTTGGTGACGCAACTGATACTTTTGGCTGGACAGCCCATTGAAAATTGCCAATATTGGATTCAGGGTCTGTTTCTAGAGAAAACATACATACAAAATTTGAATGACATGGACCCCTTTAAATGGGTAGTCACAGTAAAATAACAAACACTAATATGAGCCCATATCAAAGTCTTACAGTGCTAATAGAAAAGCAATGACACCCTTGAATATGAGTAGACCATAACACACACTACTGTATCTACATATGAACCCTTCAGTGTCCCTATTGTAGAAAAGGGATAGGACGTGTTAGGTAATACTGTACTGTTACAGGAAAAGAGACACAATGTACAGCAAGCAGCTTACCATCCATAATGAAGTGGCCCTTTTTCTTCCTTTTGACCTTGGACTTTCTCCTCTTTGTCCATGTTGGTCCTCACTCAGAAATCTGGACAGTTAACATACAAGATCTGGCCAAATGCTATGTTAACACATTAAAAGGGGAACACTGCGCCTTGGGAACCACAAAGTATGATTTTTGGTTGCACAGTTCTTTGAAATTCTGCCTGGACCATGGGGTGCGTGCAGTGAAAACTTATCCTTGATTGATGGGCTCAATATCGTAGGTCTCAGCAGTCAGCTTTATGGCAACCAAAGGGGGCAGAGGAGCTTATGGTCTTGTCCCAGCAGTTCACTGAGCTGGCTAGTCTCCAAGAGAACTGGGCAGGTCACCATTCTTCCCCAACTGTTGCCCACTAAGTGCATAATTCATTTGTACAGTCTTATAGGTCTTAGCAACAGGTATTGTAACTTATAATTTATCTCTCACAGCAACTTAAAGCAGGCCTCAGTTGTTCATCACAATTTATAGCGCTCTAATCAACTCAATTGTTAATTTTTTTATGCACACAGGATGATTTTGTATACACATTCACAGGAATGGAACATTTAGAATAAAATAAATAACATAACAAAACATTGACATACATTTATTTATTTATTTTCACATTTGTATAGCGTGCTAAGCCCTGAGGCATCAAGGCGCTGGTTACAGATTCCATGGATAAGATGCAATGAAGTTCGATTAATCAGTTTAAAGAAAGGTAGGGACAATGTTAGTTCTGGACTTAGCTGTGATTACATCCTGGCTGAACAAGAGAGTTTTGAGCTGATTGAGGAAAGCCCAGTAATATAGTTCTGCGCTTAGATCGTGAGGCAGGGCATTCCAATTCTTGGCAGCGATGACAAGAAAACTCAGACCACCTGCTCTCTGGACTCTGAATCTTGGAACAGCCATGGTTGTGAGTTCTGGGGGTATGAGGAGGATCTGGCAGATTGGACTTTGGTGAGTTTACTTTAGATGTATTTAGGCAGTGTTTGTGAGACATTTGTGTGTGATGGCGAGGGTTTTGAATATGATTTGCTCACGGATAGGCGGCCAGTGCTCCTTCTTTCTGTCAGTGGTGATGTGCTCACGTCTTGTTATGTTGAGAGCAGCTCTGAGGGTATTGTTTTGTATGACCTGTAACTTGTTGATGTTGCGGTCAGAGATCCTGCAAACAAAACATTGCAGTAGTCCAGTCTGGAATCCGATAAGTGTCCTGACGATGGTCAAGCAGTTGTCGGGGGAGAGAAACTGTCTACAGGCATTAATGAACTTTGAAGTGTAGGCCACCAATTAAGAGATTGTGTTGACTTGCCTGGATAGTGAGAGGGTGGTATCTAGGTAAACACCTAGTGTCTTGACATCCCTATAGAGCAGGATGGAATGGCCATCAATGACAAAGGATTTTTATGCAGCATCCAGTTTGTTTAGGGAGGATTGAGATGCAATCAGAAGGATTTCTGTCTTCTTTTCATTAAGGCATCACATGTAGGTGGCCATCCAGGTTTGAATAGTTTGGTAGACTGTGTGCAGTGTACTCGTGTCTGTAGTGTAGTGGCCTGATATTGGGAGAAAAAGCCAAGTGACATCAGCATAGTTGGTGAAAGAAATGCTCTGTGCATCTCAGATGTGGAATAGTAGCTTGGTGAATATATTGTACAGCATAGGTGATACACAGGAGCCTTGGGGGACCCCACAGGTTACAGCGGCGGGTGGTGTTGCAGCAATGTTTGAGAACACGCTCATCGATATGTTCCATAGGAAAGAGGTAATCCATGCTATGGCCTCAGGTGAGAAGTGTGCTGTGGAGTGCAGGTGATGGCAAAGGATTTGGTGGGCCACGAGGTTGAACGCCACCAAGAGGTCGAGAAGGAGGACGAGGGTTACCCTGCCTGCATCTTTGATTTCGTCTAACTGGTTTTTAGGGCTCGGTAGTGCTGTTTCAGTTCTATGGCCTGGGCGGAAACATGATTGGCGCAAACTGATAATGTTATTAGTTTCAAGGTACGATTGAATCTGAAAATAAGCTACACGATCGAGGATCTTAAGAAGGAAGGGAACTGTAGTGATGGGATGGTAAATAGTAGTTGTGGTCGGGGACAGGGTGTTTTTATTAACATTGGCAAGATTTAGGTTGGTTGGTACCACACCAGATGTGAATGAGGTGTTGATGAGGCGGGTGATGAAAAAAGCGAGTGCTTCTGAACAGTCCGTAATGACCGGGGCACGGTAGAAAACCTGTTGAAAGCGGGAGGGTTTGAGGCCGCTGATAATCTGAGTTACTTCTTTTTCAGTGACTGGCTTCAAGCTGATTAGGTTGAGTTTTTGTAGGGAGGCACTAAGAGCAGGGTAGGGGTTTGGGGGGAGTAGTTATTCAGTGCACTTTTTTAGCAGTATTTTCTTCTGGAGCATGGTAATTTTGTCTAACAGTACATTTTGAATGTCAGTGCACCAGGTACTGTTTTTTATGCTGCTCGTAGCAGGTGGCACAGGTGATTCTAACTCTCGTAGAATAGCTAAATGTCTCTGGAGCTGGAGTTGGCATTGGCAATCCGTACATTAAAGGTAGAACGTTTTGCTCAGCGTATGGACTGTTTGTAGGTCTGGGCTATGGAGGAAAAGTGAGCTTTGTTGGATGCAGAGTTTTTTTCCACCAGATGGCTTCTGTCTCTCGTTTTTTACCCCAGAGCATTGGTTATACGCCTCAACTATGATGGCAGAGTCGCTGGTGGTGGGCTGAGAGTGCGTGATTGCAGTTTGAGAGGCAGGATATTGAAGGGCATGATGTTCTGTGAGTTCCTTGTTAAGGTAGGGGGTAGAACTGTCACCAGGGAAATCGTTGGTTTTGGCAGTAGCATGTCAAAGGAGATAATATTGTGATCCGACCAGGGACAAGGCAGGTTGAATGTGATGGTGATGCCACAGTTCGATTTTGCATGCCAGTCAAGTCAAGTGTACGGCCTTTGGCATGTGTGGGGTCGAGGATATGTTGCGTAAAGCCTAGAGCTTTGATTGCGCTCGGTATGAATGTGGCATTGCAGTCAGTTGCATCATTAAAACCTAGATTACATCACCCAGGATGATAGTCTTAGATGATCGTTTTGCTTTTGTTGAGAGGAGTTGTGTGATGTCTTCTTCAAAGGTGGTAGGTAAGCCTGGTGCTCTGTACATCAAGTGGATAGTTATAGTTGCTGTGTGGGAAAGGGGAAAGGGTTAGTTTAACTGTGAGTAGTTCACCAGATGGAATGTTTGAGTTGCTACACTCTCTACTAATTAGGCTTGTGTTTCTTACGATGATGGCAACCCCCCCCCCTCCTCTGGTGTTGATTCTGTCTTTCCGGAAGATGATGTAATCCAGTGGGATGGGTAAGGATAAGGCCGGGCCTGCTGTTGTATTCAGCCATGTTTCTGTTTTATAAATGGCTGGCATGTCAAGGTTGTTAAGCTTGATGAGGTCTGCAATGTCGAGTGAGAGGGCAAGGATGGGCCTAGCATTGATTAAGGCTCCCTTTAACATTGAGGTAGTTGGCGTGAGGTGGGGGTTAGCATGAGAGTGTGTAGGTTTGAGACTACGGCTGCTGTTGCGGGGGAAGGCTCCATGTGCGGGATGGGTCTAGTGTGGTTTTCAGGCATGGTTGTAGAGGCATGCTCTTGGGTAGGATGGGTGATAATGCCTGTGTCCTGGCTGTTCGTGTGAATGAGGCCGGCCAGAGGAGTGGTATTTAAAGTAAGGTGGGTGTTGTTGTGGGAAGCAATGCCTAGTGAGGCAGGCAGTTTCGATTTTAGTATGGATTTTGTAATGTAAGGCAGAGAGGGTAGTTGCGCCTTATGATATCATAAGTCATTTATAATGCGCCTGTAAACAAGTGTTTCTAGGCGCGATGGGTGCAATGGAGTGGTGTAACGCTCACCTGATTCCCACAGAGGCGCAGGTCTGGCTTCGAGTGCTGATGCTTCTTCAATGGTGAAGCGCAGGACTCTGAAGATGGACAGGAAGGGCCCTCTACTCTGGCTTCTCCGGCTCGCAGGAATATTCCCCTGTGCGTGAAAAGGGAGTATTACCTACTGACTGAGTTATGCTCAAGCCTCCCACTCTCTTCCAACCCTCCACGATACCCTTCCACGATTCCCCGTGAAGTCTCACCTTAGGGTCTGAAAGGACGAGCTCTCCATCCTGCTTCTGACGCAGGGGCGCGTTGAACCCAGTTACTTCACTGGATTGAGGTTGGATGGGAGTTCAGGTAAGCTTGATTATACTGGTAAGGCGCTGTAAAAGTTCTGTTGCAAGTTCAAAAGTTCAAGCTTTCAATAATAATGTTCATTGTCTTTTTTCAGGTGATGAATGAAGATTCCTTTGGAGACTTCTTGCAACAAAGCGCTGATGTTGATGTCTTTTCCCCATAGGGGCTGGGGTTCGGAATGCCGGAGATATGGCGCCGACCCGAAGTGAAACGTGCAGTTCCAGTAAAGATCTGGTAAGTCCTAGATGAGCGCTCAGGTAATGTTTTTGCATTCGCTCATCTAATGTCTTTGTCTTTTTTCCCCATTGGAAGCAGCAAGACCCGAAATGAAATGGGAATGACCCTACAGGTGAGTCTTAGAAGGAAACTGAGCTTTTCCTATTCCCTTCCTTCTCTCACCTCTTATTCTTGTCTTTTTCTCTAGGCTCTGGGAAGTGGCTGTGTATCCGGATGATCGCTGCTGAAGATGGAGGAACCCAGGAAAGGTGAGTGAAATGCAGCGCTGCAGCGATCGTAACGAAATGCTTTTAAAAATGATGTCTTCTCTTTCAGGATCGTCGGTGATGTCTCCGTGGTGCAGAAAAGCTGGTAGGTCTCTTGTCTCCCTTTGCAGGTGACCCAGGATTCTGACAGGCGTGGCTGAAGTCCAGATGCAGGAGCTGACACGGTGAGCGTCCAGCTGCGAGGAGCAGAACAACGCGAAGCGTGAGTTGCTGATCGGGTGTGGTTTAAATAGCTTTGGAAGAAGTTCCAAGTGTGTATCCTTCCTCCGATCAGGTATGTATCCTTCCCCGACCACACCCGGGTGGAAAGTAGTCCCACAGGTAAAGTAGTTCCTATTCAGGCCTCAAGAGGGCCTGGATGTGGCAGCATGGTCTGCATCAGGTAAGTGCAGATTAAAACACTTGAACACATGTCTAGCTTTATGAGCCTGGCGCCTAAGGCGCCAGGACAGAGGTCCAACATGAGCCTGGCGCCTAAGGCGCCAGGACTGCGTCCAAAGGGCCCCAGCTTGGGCCCGCTGGCACTCCCCTGGGGGAAATGATGCCTGCCTCTGGGGTTGCTGGGTCGGACCTGGCTCCTTGGAGGTAGGCATCATGACAGTACCCCCCCTCAAGGCCCCTCCCAAGGTTCTTCCATCCGGGGGTTTGGGCTTGTTCGGAAATCTCCGGTGAAACCTTTGTACTTATCGAGGTGCGTGGACATGGTTACTAGGCTCCCACGATCTCTCCTGAGGTCCATATCCCTTCCAGTCAACAAGATAGAAGAGTTTCGACTTTACCACCTTGGAGTCTAAAATGTCTTTAACTCCGAATTCTAATTCCCCTTCAATTTGAACTGGATCTGGAGACTTGGACAATCGGGTTCCTGGTTGTACTGGCTTCAAAGGTGATGCATGAAAAACTGGATGAATACGCATGTTGGACGGTAGATCCAGTTTAAAGGCCACTGGGTTTATTATAGCTTTGATGGGATAAGGTCCTATGAATCTGGGATTGAAGGTTCGCGGGCCCTTGAGGGGTAAATGTTTAGTTGCTAGCCATACCTGGTCTCCTACTTGGTAAGGAGGAGTTTTACTTCGGTGCAAATCAGAGTTTTCTTTATACTTTTTCTTGGCTTGCTGTAAATGAGTTGCAGCTTCTTTGAAGGCTCGGGTTATTGTGGAATGCAGATGATTTACTGCGGGCATTTCCAGGGTCAGAGGTGGATCTAGATCAGAGGTCCGAGGATGGTGACCATACAAAGTATAAAAGGGGTTTGTCCGGTTCCAGAATGCACTGAATTGTTGTATGCATATTCTGCGATCCAAAGGATGTCTTTCCAATTTAACTCGGATTGGTGTAACATGCACCGAAGATATTGCTCGAGAGTCTGATTGGTTCTCTCGGTTTGTCCGTCGGTCTGGGGGTGGTGGCTGGTGGATAACCGCACATCTATTTGTGCTAGTTGGCAACACTTCTTCCAAAAATGTGAGATAAATTGACTTCCACGATCCGAGACTAAAATGGAAGGGAAACCATGTATGCAAACTATATTCTCCAGGAATTCCTTGGCCAAGGTGGAAGCTGAAGACAAACCCTTTAAAGGGATAAAGTGGGCCATTTTGGAGAATAGGTCCACAATTACAAGGATTGTGTTGTAACCAGCACAAGGAGGCAGATCTGTTATAAAGTCCATTGACAGGGTGTGCCATGGTGCCGGTGGAATATCCAAGGGTTGAAGTAGGCCGGCTGGCTTTTTCTTTTGAGCCTTGTTTTGGGCGCAAATTCCACAAGACAGTACAAAAGACTTTATGTCTTTTCTCCAAGAAGGCCACCAGAAGTGGCGTTTGATTTTTACCTCCGTTTTAGCGATACCAGGGTGTCCTTCCATTAAAGATTCATGATGATGGGCAATAACAAGTTCTTGCATTTCTTTATTTGGCAGAAACAACCGCTCCTGGAAGTAGGGTAAGTCATCCTTAACGGTGTAATGAGGCCCCTTTTGACTCCATTCCAGTAAGGTTGAAGAGTCTAGAAGTTGTTTTACTTGCCTTTGGATATCCTCAATAGATTGCAATGAAGTTAAGCCTAAGATTCTTTGCTCAGGTATGATGGGCACAGGTTCTAAGCTCGAATTAGGTTCTTCCATGCCAATCCGGGATAAGGTGTCTGCTTTTCCATTCTTTCAGCCAGGGCGATAGGTAATTACAAAATCAAATTCCGCAAAGAATAGAGCCCATCGGAGTTGTCGTGAAGATTGAGCTTTGGCCGTCTTTAAATACTGTAAGTTTCTGTGGTCCGTAATTACGGTGATGGTGTGTCTTGCCCCGAGAAGGTAGTGACGCCAAGCCTTGAAAGCAGATTTGATGGCCAGCAACTCTTTATCGGTAATTGCGTAGTTGATTTCAGGAGGAGAAAATTTTCTGGACCAAAAGGCCACTGGGTGTAGTTGGTTAGTTTTTGGGTCTCTTTGCGACAGGACAGCTCCCATGGCCGAACTGGAAGCATCGGTTTCCACTATGTACGGGAGATCTGGGTGTGGGTGCTTCAATACAGGTGCAGAGGTGAATTTGGTTTTCAGGTCCTGGAAGGCTTGTTCGGCCTCAAGAGTCCATTCGAAGCGTTTGTTTTTCTTTAGGAGAGTGGTGATGGGTTGGACTGTTCGGGAAAATTCTGGGATGAATCTTCGATAGAAATTGGCAAAGCCGAGCATGCTCTGAACTCCCTTCACCGAGCTTGGAGATGGCCATTTGAGGATGGCGTCCACCTTTCACGAGTCCATTCGGACTCCTTGAGGTGTCAGGATGAATCCGAGAAACTCAACTTCTGTGGTATGAAAAACGCATTTTTCGAGTTTTGCAAATAGTCTGTGCTGGCGCAGTTTCTCAAGAACTGCCCTAACATGTTTTCTGTGATCAGATTCTGAAGAAGAGTACACCAGGATGTCGTCAATGTAAACAATGACGCAGACATCGATAAGTTCCCGAAGAACATCATTCATAAAGTACTGAAAGGCTGCAGGTGCATTGCACAAACCGAAGGGCATCACCTGATATTCGAAGAGCCCAAATTTGGTGCGGAATGCAGTCTTCCATTCGTCGCCTTCTTTTATGCGCACCAGGTGATAAGCTCCTCGGAGATCTAACTTGGTGTACACACAAGCGTCTTTCACCTGGTCGATAAGCTCAGGGATCAAGGGCAGAGGATAACGATTCTTAATCGTTATTTGATTTAGGGCGCGATAGTCTATACACTTTCTAAGGTCGCCTTTCTTTTTTGGCACGAAGAACAGAGCTGAAGAGACAGGAGACTTGGACGGGCGAATAAAACCATTGGCTAGGTACTGATCTAAATACTGACGCAAATGCAGGTTCTCAGGTTCCGTAAGAGCATAAATCCTACTACAAGGTAGTTGAGCATTGGGTACCAGATCGATCTGGCAATCATAAGACCGATGGGGAGGTAACGTGTTAGCCTGTTCTTTCTGAAAAACGTCTTGGAATTCTTGGTATTCTGTCGGTAGCTGTACAGGGTTGGAAGTTGCTGTGGCTAGACCCATAGCTGGATTTCTTGGATAACAAGTTGGTTCACAATGAGGGAAACTTATCTTCTTTGCTCGCCAGTCAATTCTGGGATTATGTGTTTCTAACCAAGGAATTCCAAGAATTACTTGAAATTGTGGGGCCTTGATCACATCAAACACGATTGCTTCCCGATGTCCATCCTGACCCACCAGTGTCACTTCAACAGTGGAATGCGTTACAGGCCCTGAGGCTATTTCGGTTCCATCTACTGTAGTAATGACATCTTGGGTTACTTTCGGGCAGAGAGGAAGCTTAATCCTGGAAGCCAATTCACGGTCTATGTAATTTCCAATAGCTCCACTGTCAATGTATGCTTTTATAGCATGCAACTGCTGAGGCTGTTTTGGGTCCACGAGCACCATTGGCATGACGAAATGCGTATTCAAAGAGTTAGTTTTCAAGCTCGGCAAGCGGACCCCTACGCTTGCCGGGCTAGGTCGTTTCCCGAATCAGGTGTCACTAATTCGTTATCAGTAGCTCCAACCACCTTCTTAGGTGGTTTAACTGGACAATTTCGAAGAAAGTGACCAGAAGTCCCGCAATACAGACAAAGTTGCATTTGCCGCCTTCTCTCTCGTTCTTTCTGCGTTAATGGTCCTTTAACACCACCGATTTGCATAGGTTCAGATACGTCGGTACTCTTGGAGGTAGCGTGGGTTTTGATCGGTGCTAGGTTTTCATACTTGAACCGATCTGCTTTTCTATTTTGAAGTCTGTGATCAAGTTGAACCACCAAGTCAATGTAGTCTGCGCAGACCTGGGGTGGGTTTACTATCTGAGCTAGAACATCCTTAAGCTCTCCACGCAGGCCTCGATGAAACAATGTGATCCTTTTGCTTTCTGGCCATCCAGTTTCCACAACCAGTCTGTTAAAGGTGGCTATGTAGGACAGAAGATCCTGATTACCTTGTCGTAAGGATAGCAGTTCGTTATCAAGGGCCTGTCCTTGAGAGTGTCGAGCGAACAATCTTTCCATGCTGGCCTGGAACCCTGAAAATTCTGGAGAATGGGATCATCCTGATTTACCAATGGAATAGACCAATCGGCAGCACTGCCACTGAGGTAAGATAGTATAAAGGCTACCTTGGTCTGGTCGTTAGGGAAGGCTCCGGGTCTGCATAGAAAGTGTAAACGACATTGGTTCATAAAGACGGCATATTTCTTGGGATCCCCAGCAAAACGTTCAGGCGGGGCCAAAGGCATGTGTCCAGGTAGATTAATTTGTACCGGGTTACTCAAACCCATTGATGTGGAAATGTCTCCGGAATTAGGTAAAGGAGTGTGCCCTGCCTGGGCCTGTAATAACCTTTTGGCTAGGTCATCAGTTCTTTCCTTAGATAAGATCAGTTCTCTTTTGAGAGCGTTAGTCTCCTGGCGGGCTGAGTGCACCTCTGCCCGTAATTCCCCCAAAAGCTGGGCCAGCTGGTCAGTCTCGGAAGTCTCCATAGCACCCGGGTGGGAAATTGTGGGTAGGCTTCGCGTTCTGTAACGCTCACCTGATTCCCACAGAGGCGCAGGTCTGGCTTCGAGTGCTGATGCTTCTTCATTGGTGAAGCGCAGGACTCTGAAGATGGACAGGAAGGGCCCTCTACTCTGGCTTCTCCGGCTCGCAGGAATATTCCCCTGTGCGTGAAAAGGGAGTATTACCTACTGACTGAGTTATGCTCAAGCCTCCCACTCTCTTCCAACCCTCCACGATACCCTTCCACGATTCCCCGTGAAGTCTCACCTTAGGGTCTGAAAGGACGAGCTCTCCATCCTGCTTCTGACGCAGGGGCGCGTTGAACCCAGTTACTTCACTGGATTGAGGTTGGATGGGAGTTCAGGTAAGCTTGATTATACTGGTAAGGCGCTGTAAAAGTTCTGTTGCAAGTTCAAAAGTTCAAGCTTTAAATAATAATGTTCATTGTCTTTTTTCAGGTGATGAATGAAGATTCCTAAGGAGACTTCTTGCAACAAAGCGCTGATGTTGATCTTTTCCCCATAGGGGCCGGGGTTCGGAATGCCGGAGATATGGCGCCGACCCGAAGTGAAACGTGCAGTTCCAGTAAAGATCTGGTAAGTCCTAGATGAGCGCTCAGGTAATGTTTTTGCATTCGCTCATCTAATGTCTTTGTCTTTTTTCCCCATAGGGGCCGGGGTCCTGCTTGGAAGCAGCAAGACACGAAATGAAATGGGAATGACCCAACAGGTAAGTCTTAGAAGGAAACTGAGCTTTTCCTATTCCCTTCCTTCTCTCACCTCTTATTCTTGTCTTTTTCTCTAGGCTCTGGGAAGTGGCTGTGTATCCGGATGATCGCTGCTGAAGATGGAGGAACCCAGGAAAGGTGAGTGAAATGCAGCGCTGCAGCGATCGTAACGAAATGCTTTTAAAAATGATGTCTTCCCTTTCAGGATCGTCGGTGATGTCTCTGTGGTGCAGAAAAGCTGGTAGGTCTCTTGTCTCCCTTTGCAGGTGACCCAGGATGCTGACAGGCGTGGCTGAAGTCCAGATGCAGGAGCTGACACAGTGAGCGTCCAGCTGCGAGGAGCAGAACAACGCGAAGCGTGAGTTGCTGATCGGGTGTGGTTTAAATAGCTTTGGAAGAAGTTCCAAGTGTGTATCCTTCCTCCGATCAGGTATGTATCCTTCCCCGACCACACCCGGGTGGAAAGTAGTCCCACAGGTAAAGTAGTTCCTATTCAGGCCTCAAGAGGGCCTGGATGTGGCAGCATGGTCTGCATCAGGTAAGTGCACATTAAAACACTTGAACACATGTCTAGCTTTATGAGCCTGGCGCCTAAGGCACCAGGACAGAGGTCCAACATGAGCCTGGCGCCTAAGGCGCCAGGACTGCGTCCAAAGGGCCCCAGCTTGGGCCCGCTGGCACTCCCCTGGGGGAAATGATGCCTGCCTCTGGGGTTGCTGGGTCGGACCTGGCTCCTTGGAGGTAGGCATCATGACAAGTGGCTCGTTCGAACAGGGCTCATTGTGACAATGGTTGCCTGGTCAACTTCTAGTGTAGGGCATACATTGCTCTTGTTGGGACCTGTATCCAGGCGCAGTATGGGCAAAGGCCTGGTGTGCCGTTGAGGTGGCTGCCAAGGGCCTGAGGGGGAGCGGAAACTGATAACAATGGAAAAAAACAATGTGAGATGTTGTGTGACATGTAGGACAGCTACACTGGCCTGAAAAAAAAACAGGGAATAAATAGCAGTACATAAAAATAAAACAGGGTCCACTCTGTTGTGTCTACTGCATAAGGTGACACTAACTTTAGTGGAGGATGCTAGTTCACAGTTGATTGAGAAGGGTAACCCCAGTTTACTGAGGGTTTAACCATGATTTAACCCTGTTTCCCAATTGATTGCCGCAAAATTAAGTGGAAATGACAGGCGCAGGAACGCCTATGCAGTGGGGTATCCAGAACTCATACAGAGGCCGCCGACTTGCAATTTTATAGCAAGCTCTATACAAAATACCCTCTTGCTCTTTAAAAACGCAGTTTTTACCTCCAAAAGTGCAGTTTTACCCGCTCATGAGTGAAAAACGCCATGCCCTCTTAAAACCTTGAAAATAAAAAAGTTGTACATCTAGCTCTTAAAAAATGTAAACTCGTGTTTGTTTTGATCGGTCTGTATGTATTTTTTCAATAATCTCTAATTTAGTTTGCTTTTTGGAACACTTGCATTTTCAAAAAACTACTTTGTTGTGCTTATTGTATGATGTTTTTTAGTTCCCTTTTTTCTTCTTATGCTATGTCTCCAAGCATTGAAATGTAACTTTTAAAAATAAAAATCTTATTTTTTGATGCAACCTATGTTTACATTCAGGCCCACAATGGGAAAATTAGATAGTGATGTCTGTTTTTTGGGATACACGCACTTGAATAAGGAAAATTAGATTCCGAAACAATTAGCAGCTTTGGAACTATTTATTTTTTATGTCTGTGACACACGCCAATGTTGCTTCACATGGGCCCCCCTAATTACTATTTAACTCTTAAAACCTTCAGCAGATCCCGATAGGTGCTTGAAAATATGTGTACTTTAGACTCAAAGTTATAGCATTTTGGAAGGACATGTCCTGTATATCTTGCAGATAAATACATCGGGATCAAAATGTGGCGAAATGTGTTGGTGAGATGGCTGTCTTGGGCGATAAAGAAATCAATATGTACTAATGGTGCTGGCATGAAAAGTCGATTTCCCATGGTGCAGGTATTAAGCCACACAAGAGGATGGGAGTAGACTGAGACCACACCTATCCTCACGCCACCCTCAGCATCATTCAGCTTCCCCAGCAAGTTAAATTAGAGAGCGTGCTCCGGCCTTTGTGTCGACCAAAATGAGCACATTACGAAATGTTGCATTTACTAATGTGTAACGTGAAAACTACCAGAAAGGGCCAAGCGTTTTAAAACGTGTTCAAAGGAATGCAGTGCCCTGCACATATGAACACAGACGGTCTCCAGTGACAATGCTCTGTTGTTGCTGGAAGTTGATTTATAAGGCTGCTAAAAATCAGAAGTGCTGAATGAAAATATGAGACGCTAATGCTTTTCATTTGTACATACAATGTGTAATGTCTTCATAGTTTCCATGGGTGAAACAACAGGGCTCTGTGTGTGTGTGCCCTATCCGGACTTCCCACTTGCAGACAGTGTTTTAGGAACGTTCTGCCAGTTTATTGTTTTAAGGCATTTCAGTGTCAAGAGAACCAAAAACAGGGTATCATACCAGTGAAGACAAATGCCAATGGCCACTGTGCTTTGCAGTAAAATGCTTGCTCGCAGAATTATTTTAAAAAGTTATTTGCAGTTATCTTGAAGCAATTAATATAAAATAAATATCCAGAGGGGCTAAATGAAAAGCAGAGCACTGTAGGCCGAGGCTCTTTATCGCTCTATTTAAAATCATTTCCATGCTGTTGTTTCCATCAAGCTGCCGCGGCGGCGGCCGGCAGATGTTGGCTGTTAAACTGCGCAGACGACATAGTTCATGACTTCTCGGGAGACGGCTGCGTGCCACATCTGTAGCTGATGAAACAGAGTGCAGAAGTGTGGCAGACGAGAAGAAAGTGCGAGTGAGAGCGAGAGCGAGACGCCGCCCGGGCCAAGGAAACGCTCTTCAGCGCCGAGCTAAAAATAGAGGCAAGCCCTCTCACACCGGCGCAGTCTCGTCCAGACTCAGCCTGCCGGTGTCTAGCCTATCGCAGAGAAAGCCTAACGGGGCATTTCCAGAGCAGGGCTCCAGCTTCAGGGAAAGCGAGCGAATCCAGGAAGGAATGTGTTCACACCGAGGAAGCAAGCTGCGACAACATTCCCAATCTGAAGCTTCTCCCTCGCATCCTGGGCTGCGCTCCAAGTTCATCTGGGCCTCGGAGAAAGACAGTGCTCGTGTTTAGACCACACAATACTGTCAGAGCATTAACAGATTAGCATATGCAAAGCTGTGAAGCAACAGGCATCCCCTTGCGCTGACCCCCAGCTTGTAGTGGCTGCCGAGTTCTTTCCGTCCTCGGTTCTGTAACCGAGTGGGCGTCGAGCGCGTGCCATCTGGGTACCACTTATTTAAAGCTGGCAGCCGCCCTGTAATGGGCAAGCTGGCAACGAGGTGGGGGGATAAATTGCATCATTTAGTTAACATTCACTTGCTTTGAGGCTATTAAAAACCCCTGACTGAATAATAGTTTGGTTATTTAATTTGCCAGAGATTACAGTCAGCCAAGTTGCACTACGAGTCCCTAAAGGAAAGCCGGCCTGTAAAACATCCACTTAAAAAAGCCGTGTTACATTTGGAGAGTTGAGAATACCTATAGACGTTTTAGAATGCTGGCAACGTCTTATTATTCAAATCACAAAGAATAAAGACGGTATGTATTTATTTATTTGTTTATTTATTTCATTTGTTGATAGCGCCCGGACCCGGAGGTACCACGGCGCTAGTATCATTCACAATGACTACTCAATGCAAACTCTTCACTTCAGTTTAATTACGCTCAGCACTGTAAGAGGTGTTAAGCACCACCATTTCACCAGCAACTCCTGACATCATAGTCATCTCTGCGTGCAAACCGAAAACACGGATGCCTGACTTTTTTCCCTAGTTGCGCCAAAATCAGCTAACACGTCTCCACTTGTTACAGCCAGCAATTTGACTACAATGGGGTATACATCAAGTTACCCAACCATGCCCAAATCACACAGTTGACGTGCTGCAAGCCGGCAGTCCTCATCACCAGGGAAATCTCCCTGAAAGCCCACATCACAGTCAAGGGTTAAAAGCAGCAGGTACTTTTGAGAATAGGCCAGGCGTAAACAGAAGTGGCGGGGCTCTGGTATGAAGAGGCCATCTTAATCTACTGCTGACAATGCTTCCCTCTGTCAGTCCAGCCCTGACACTTGTGGCCCAGGCTTTCCTGGAGCCATGTGACAGTCGCAGCAGAGCGCCTCAGGCGAGTGAACAACATAGCAAAGTTTCGTGATCAAGCTCGCGCCCCCAGCTGATAGTGGACCTTTGTTCAGAAAAGAAATCAGGAATGGAGCAGATGGAGGGACTAAAGGGTGTACTGCCCTTTACAGAGCTCAAGAACTTCCTCTTCAAGGAATGGCTCCTCCCTAAAACCTAGGTCCAGACACCCTCCACTCCCCACCCTATCTGAGACTCTGTGATATGCTCCTCACTGTTTCCTTCCCAAGTTGCTTGTAGATCCCTTGCTGCCAATTGCCCGCTCTCGCCTGTTATTTTCTCCTGCCCCCGTTTTTCTGCTTCCCTCACTGTGTTCTTCCCCATATGATTGTAAGGCGCTCTGTTGCTTCCGAAGCTAGGAACTCACTCACTAAATACCATAATAATAATAATAATAATAATAGCGCTCAATGGGCATGGATTCCCTCGAGTAACTTGTAACGGTGTATTGAGAAGCCACCCTTAACACTGGAGTTCCTTCACTCCCCAATCAAGGCGTGACGCAACAAACTGTTTAACAGATTATTTTATTCAGACACCTAGTTCAGGCACATATCCTGCCCCTTGGACCCTTCCCCCCTGAGCTAACAATGAGCCAAGAACCAGGCCAGTGTACAGGAAATATATTTGTATTTACTTAAATTAAAAGTAATAGAAGTGTGAACGAAAATGTCAAACACCACTTAATCGGTGGCACACACAATGAACTTCAATCAACATAAGTAAATCACAAAATTGAGTTGAAAAGAACACAAATTACAATTCTTTACTCTCTACAAATTTCACTTCAAGAAATAATTAGCGCTGGTCAGTGAACACAAGTAGTGCTGTGCAATTTCACTTTTCCTGTGCACTTAAAACGCTAGCAGTCGGATTTCAAGACTGGTACAAATACATATGGCGATTATGATTTCACCCACACTTTTGGTTTAAAATAAACACAGGGTGATTTAGTGGTTTGTGTTTCCGAATCCTCCTACTTTGGTCTGTGTTGGGGAAGTCAAACAGAATTTTGGATTTCAGACCCCCTTCCTCCACTGAAAGGCCTGTGTTAGAGGAAAGCTGGACACAAAGATTGGACTGATTTAAGAACAATGACATCCCTCTTCCTTAAAGAAGTCAGGGTCAACAGGACAAAAAGGGATTACCCAATTAAATTATAGGCATAGTTTTTCAGCACACACTGGGAAGTGAACTTTGTTCATTTCGAATTTTAACAAAAACAGTTTTGCCACCGCACCCATTATAAAGAAAGAATTTAAGGAATGCAGGCTCCCGACCTTTTGTTTTCCCATGGCTCAGTTAAACTTACATAGAGAGGCTCGGTTTAATTAAAGTTCAGGACAGCCAGCTGCATGTCAGCACCCTCTGGAAAGATAGGGTAGGGGCCTGGTCAATCCTCTAAAGAATGGCCACCCACTCTCCACCATAGGACTCAGTAAGCATTTAGGCCTTCCTAGCAATAGAAAGCTCCACCAAGATGCACACTAATCAATCTCCTCTGGTGTTTCCTTGCAGCAGTCAGATGGAAGTTGCAGGAGCACTCTTTTGATGGTACATTTCAGCAGCTCTCCCACTTGATCCTAGTGCATTCCCCCTTATATAGCTTTGATGACACCACCAATTTTACAAACTTGCGGGAAGTAACTTGCCAGAGTTCTCGCAACTAGGATTGGCAAGTTACCATTCTCTCTCCTCCCAAATCCAGCCTATCTCAACAGATTGGTTAAAGAGTCTGAAGCAGACATATGGCAGCCCCATTTGCAATCCCCATTTGTCCTCCCGTCAAATGGTTGGTAAAACTAGTTATCTAGCAAAACTTCATAATTTTACTAGAAACTGCCATAACATATATATTTTCCTTTTCAGTTAATCATGGGGAATTAAATAAGATGACAGCCAGGTCTGCACCATGTTGCACGGTCGTTTGGGAATTTTCTGCCATTTTCACAGAAAGCATAACAGTTATGAACATGTAATTTCCTACCCATATTCCTAATTTTATCCTTCAGCAGTTCACCAACTCTTACATTCGGGACATTTTCAGATCAGCCAAGAACCCAGTTTAACTGACCATTACAATTCCCCTACTCATAGGTGCATGAATTTTATATCTCCAAAATTGCCTGGAAATTACCTAAGGAAATGGTACATAAATGAAGAAAATCCATCTTGTGGTTGCTGGGAAAAAGGCCTAAGTTATAATAGTCCTTTTAAATTAATTGTACATCTGTATGTTCAGCAAATGGGAGATCTGCTTCATCCAGCCATCTCTCTCCCTGTGCCAGCCTTTGACAAGAGTTTCTTTGTATGAGTCTCTTTAAAGTTGGTTGTTTTCTCTTTGAAGTGGCAGCGCCATTTTCACACATTTTAGTCATGCTCCAGCCAAGGGGAATTGTTCCACTATCACTGCCTTCAGAGCCAGCAAGTCTGGGGAACAATGGGTTTTCCGCCACTTTAGCAGGACATGCTTTATTGTAGTTGTAATTCAATGGGGGATGTAACATCCAGACTTTCAGTGGGGGGATTTTATTGTGAAGTTTGCCCACCCACAAGCCAAAGGGGCAGACTGGAACTTTTAATGACAACAAAGTGGGATTTTCTTTTCAAAAGTTAGCAGAGGTACATTTTTCACATTTAAACTGCAAGCACCCATGCAAAGCTGTTTTTGTGTCAGTGTTTAAAAATCCTGTTTTTCATGTGAAAGGGACCTTTGCTTCCTTCTTCTTTTTTTAATTAAAATGCTGCTTTTCCTTTGGTATTGACAGGTAGGCCTTTTCCACATGGATCTTCAATTTTACCTGGAAAACACACATGCAAAGCCATATTTGTGTCAGTGTTGAATAACACTGCTTTTCAGGTGACATGGACCTTCAGTCTGTGACCTTTGAATGCACCCCACATGAACCACCTGTTCTTCCATGACTCTTTGTTGTGGAAGAACAGGGCAGAGTGGGGTCTCATTAGGCACAATTTCCTTCATTAGGGAGCAGGCACTGCAGCCCCCCCTTCCCTCTTTGGTTTGAAGGGTGTGGTACGGCACCCCTTTTCTTCCTTCTTTTCCAGGGTCCCTGGGTTTCTCACTGGACTCCCCTCTTGTCTCCATGCTGGAAATTAAGGTGGTTAGTTCTTTAATAATAGAAAGAAAAAAAGAGGTTCAGTACTTTTTTCACACATTTCCCCAGAATATTTACATAGAATGGACAACAACAGCATACAAGTATAAAAAGTCATTTTCGCCATTTCACAAAAGTAAATCACTCCCTGTTTTATGTATATATATATATATATATATATATATATATATACATATAGATTTTTCATCCTTCCTTTTCATTCTTCCGAGGGTTTCTCTGCTCGACTTTCATTTGGCTCCTCAATCATTCATAAAGCATGTCTGGGGTGACAGCTTTTCAACTGATTGATGTGGACCCATTTTCTTCTGTTTGTTCTCCTTTTGGGATCTGAATCTTGTGGGCACAACGCCAAAATGGGAGGAATGTCCACTTCTTGGCCTGATTCTTTTGAATATTTTACAGGTAAACCTTGTCACCTACCTCATATTCTTTCTTGGTGGTCTTTAGGTCATAATAAGTCATCATTCCTTCAGCCAACTTTTCTAAATTGTGCTGAGCATAAACAAAAGCATGCTGGAGGCGCTTCCTTTAATTATCAATTTACTCATGAGTAGTGGACGCAATTATCAGTGTTTGCACCTGTGTCCTATAGAACAGATGCTGCGGTAACATCATTTCTCATCGGGTCATACGCTCAAATGGAGACACCTTTGTTGCAGAAGATGGTGAAGACCTAATAGCCATCAGGACAAGCAGTATTTGGATGTCCCAACTAGGTCCAGAGTCTGCCACAAACTTCTTTAAGATACTCACAATTGTTTTTTGTATCTCTCTACCCACCCCTGCTTGAGGGCAAGTGGTAGGCAATGGGGAGTTTTCTTTTTACCCCTAGAATCTCCCTTATCTTTCCCATCACCTCACTGGTAAAATGTCTTCCTCAGTCTGACTCAATCCCATGTTGGAGGCCAAAACAAGAGAAGATATGGTTGATCATTAGTGCAGCAGCTGTCTGCACCTTAAAATACTGGGCTGGAAGACATTCTACGCACTCTGTGAACAAGCATGTCACAGCCAACATGTATTTGTTTCCTCTAGAGGAGCAAATCAATGGCACGATGATATCGGTTTTGCAGTGTCATTCCCCTTTTTTGTAGGGGAGCTGTGTGTGTGTGAACTGGATTAAAAATCAACACCCAAATGACACCCCTTTAGGTAAGTTTTGTGGTCCGGGCCCATGTGTGGCCAGTCGGCAACCTTGCGCAAGTTTTGTAATGTCATGTGAAACCCTCTATGACCGGCAGTGGCCGTATCGTAGGCATGATTCAACATCAGGCTTCGGAATGACGTCGTAGCACCCACTGGTCACAGCAGATAGGGCTCTCCTACCAACACACCGTCTTGGATCTGTAACATCTTGGAAAACTTCATCAACACCCGGAGATCCTCTTTACCAATATAATCCGACGCTGATAGAGGAAAGCTCACAGGGTCTTCAAGGTGTCGATATCATTTCCCAATTATTGGGTCCTCTTTCTGTGCAGTGATCAAATTGCATCTGGGGTATCTTTACTCCACTGGGCATCCGAGAGTTTGCTGTTTGCATGAGTTTGTGACCGGGTGACAGCGGCGACTTGAATTTCACCCAGCAGGGATTGCTTTTCTATGAAATCCCCCTGCAGACCTCCAGTTTTAGCCAGCTGGTCAGCCAGGTCATTCCCAGTCTCATCTGGCCCCTCTATTTTGGAATGAACCCTTATTTTCTTCCAATAGATGGTCATCTCATTGGAGGTCACCAGATCGTCAATTGACTGTATCAGTTAGGCATGCTTTAAGGGTTTCCAGTTTATCAACCCTTTCCTGACATAATCAGAGTCAGTGATTATGACCAGTTCATTGAGTTGGTGGTGCACTGCAGTGATGATGGCTTGATAAACGTCCATCAACTCTGTAACCTAACTACTTTGGGGGTCCTATTTTATCATTCACCCAAGCATTCCCAATTCCAGCCACCAGTTCATTTTCCCTGTTGCTACCAACATGGTAGGAGCACCCATTCACATAAACTGTGGGTATTCAATGACACGTCTCTTCTTCATAGACCTTGGATGGGTAAGTTAACTGTGCCTCCATGTTGTTGTTGGTCTTTAGACTTTCGTCCGTGAGACAGTTTTCTTGAGCACAATCATGTAAATCCGCCAACCCTTCCACTCCTACCACTTATCCAGGAAGTGGTATGAGTGGAATTCGGTGGCCGTCCCCCGGTCCTGAGTTTAGTTGGTCAAAGGCCTTTTTGGACAGGAGGGTGGCTTGGGATCCAGTATAAACCAGAGCTGCTAATTCACACTGACCCTGCACCTTGACCGGCGCATAATATCGGCCTTCTTTCTCCTCCAAGGTGCAATGAAAGTGTGAGTTATTTGACAGCCCGGTGGTCATTTTCTTAATATTGAACTTCGACACTGTGTGATCTTGTCAATTTTCTGTGTCAGAGTTCGGGAATATGTTAAAAAAAACTTTGCAACGGGAGTTGATGGTGAATCCTTCTTTTTCCTCGTCTCCTTGGATGTCCCCCGTTACCTGTAACCTTTAAATTACCCTACTTCTCTGTTGGCCTTCCTCTCCCTACCCAGCCATAACCTTGCTAATGGTTTGTATCATCTATTATTTTTTCTTGATTGTATAAATTTCAATGTTAAAGATACTGTTCTATTCATTGCAATTGAATGTTGAAAAAACATCAGCCTTGAGAAAGACATAGTGTCGAAACACATGTTGGCTGAACCACACTATTCATAGAACAATAATAAATCAAACGTTTTTGTTGAACAACCCATATGATCACTGGAATCGTACTTATTACTGGGGAAATTACCAGGAAAAGCGCGGACAACAGGAACCAATCTGCTAGTATCACAGTTCTCAGAACCTGTTTGGAGAAAGGACACCCCATCTGTTTCAATTCTGTCTGGCTCACATGTTTGGGGTTGAATAGTTTCTGGTTCTGAGTTGGTCTCCATACTTACCCTGTCCCACTCAGGGTCTTTTGGGACCCATCTTTCTTTGGAAGGGATCCCCCTGTTTTTGAAAGAGAAGGTCTGCTAATTTGAATCCTCCAGGGATTCTTCTCTTTCAAAGGGGACAATCCAGAGTTCCTCCACAAAGTGGGTTCTTCTTTGGCCTCTCCTACTTATCCTTTTCTTTTTGGGTTCTAACATTTGGGGGTAGAATAGCCCTTTAAGGCTGATAGGTTTTTAGGGTTCTGTTTGGATGAGAAAGGAAGCTTCCTCTGGAGCTTGGCATCTCCCCCCCACCCGGGCCCACACCTCAGGGACCTGTGGTTTGCCAGAGGTTTGCTCCCATCAATTACCCCCTTGGGCATCAGACCTGGGTGTTGGGGAATTCTGGGAAGCAGGGTTACGTTGAGAGTTGGACTGAGCCTTCAGCCTGCACCCCAGATCATCTGTCAGTTGCTGGACCTGTTGCTCCCGTTGCAAGACATTGGCCCGCATTACAACTCAGGCGTTAAGGGTTAACGCCACCGTTAACCCTTAACGCCTGATTCTGATTTTAACGCCTGCTTTTAGCAGGCATTAAAATCCATGGTGCTAACCCGCCATGGTGCTAATTACGCCGCCGTAATTTACGGCGGCGTAATTAGCACCTTCCCCACTCCCATTATGCCCTATGGGGCAAAAATGGGAATGGGGAAGGGAAAATGGGAAATGGGGATTTACCGCCCCACTCACCTTGGAATGGGGCGGTAAATCCGCCATCCACCATCCATCCGCCATCCACCATGGTGTAAACGTAGTTTACACCATGGTGGTAAAGTTGGTGCACTTAGCACCAAGGTTGTAATGACCTCCATTGTCTGGGTGGTAGGAAGGTCTCTAGTCATACCTCAGCTGCTCCTCCTGATAATGGTAACTGCCCCTTCTCCCAGAGTAGCTCAGGTACAGGAAATTTCCCCTATAATCTTTCATCCTGAATCTCCCTTCTCCCGGGTTCAGGGATCTATTGCCCTGGAACTGGGGAGAGTGAGGAGGATTGTTTTGGAACTTCTGGTTTGCGGGTTTCTTGGGAAAAAGTTCAGATTGGGAGGTGGAGTGATACTTCTCTCCTGAGGGAAGTTGGGAGGGAAGTTTCCCGGGGTGGTAGTTACCTGATAAGTTCCCCCCTTGGGCTGGGGGAGTGTATACATACCCCAGGATTGGTATAGCTCCCTTGTACCCTGGACATATATAGGTGGCAGGGTCAGAGGGATCATTGTTCTGGGGCCCCTGCCTGACTACCATTCGATTGGACCGGGTTGGGGGCTCCCTTCTGCCTTCCATTTTGCATCTTGGCAGGAGGGTTACTTTTAGGGCCCCCCATCTCCAGATACAATGGAGGGGTAGTTTTTACCTCTGCCACCTTTGCAGCAGCAAGGGGGTTATATGGCTTGGGTTTTTTGGCAGTGTTTGTACTGTCAGCAGGCTTCTGGACCTCATAGATCTTGGTGGTATGTCCAGTCACCCGATCCAGGGTCCTATGCCCGTGAGTCATTATGTATTTGGGGAGAGCATGGAAATATGTAGAAATGAACTCCCTACTATTGATGTGTACCCACCGGGAAGTCTGAACAAATGCACGCTTTAGCTCCTGCACAAACCCCCTGGTTGATTGATGTTCCCCACACTGAATGTTTTATGCAGCCTCATGGGCCTCTTGTGGCTTCCTATGTGTTTGAATTTATTTTCAAAATAGCCGCCTTAGAGGTGGACCATTTATAATGATTCTGGTCCTCCAGTCTTGCAAAGAAACTGAGTAAACAGGTGAGAAAGTCCATTTAGCAAATGCTATACAATTCACATCATTTCCGATCTGGAATGATGCCATCATTTGCTCATAATGCCCCGAGTGCTTCCATACCGAACATTTTGTATTCTTATGATAGGCAGTCAAAAGAACTTTATGGCCTTTATCTGTCAAATCAGGTTTTTAAGAAAACCCTTCTTCTGTGTCTCTGTCTTTTCCTTCTTCTGCACCGGAGCCTGCACACCTTCTGGCTCAGAGCTGCTACTGGTACTCCTTTCCCTGTCTTCTAGCCACTCCTTATCTCTATGAAACTGGGAATATCTCCCAGAACCACAGGGTCTGGACTCCTCCCGCCTGGACCAAAGTGAACTGTAAGGAACTCATGGTGGCAATAGTAAAGAAAGACACAGGTGATCACAGTTCAACGGTGTTCATTAAACTGTAAATGCAGGGCGGAAAAACGCCTAAACCTAAATCTAAGATGGGAGCAAGCTCTGATTATCAAATAGAAAATAAGGCAGTCCTTGTGGGATATTGTCAGAGTAAAAGGCCTATACAAAAGAAACCTATTGCTAAATCCTTACAACTAATTACAGAAAGAGTGTGGGATAGGGTTTTCAATAAAGAAAGAAGTGTTCACAAATAATTAGTCAGGATGTGATTGCCAGGGGTCCCCCTTCCCCACGTTTTGAGCATGTGACGAGGTGGATCTCCTGAGCACACAAAGAAAGAGGGGGGGGATTTGCCCCATGAGCAGAAAAGGAGGGGACAAAAGACCAAAATAACACCGTAGATCCCTTACTGCTATGTATCAAAATCAACATGATTAAATTGTTCAAAAAAGTACCAAACTCTGGTATCATGCATTTTTATGAAATTCTCTGAAAACAAAAAGGGCAAATTTCTAGAAAGTTATTTGAAATATTTATTATTTAGACAAAGAAAATCCTGATGAGCATAAAGGTTGTAATAACAAAGAAGTATAACAGAAATTGTTAAAACACTCACAGTTGTAATTCACAATTTTGTTTAAAGAACAGAAAACAATCAATTATTCTTTTTATGAGAAACAGAAAAAAATATTTTTTAAAATAGGTTCTTCTTTGTTGTAAAGTCACAAAGAAGAAATAAAAAAGGAATGGAGTACTAGTGGAGAGAAGATATATAGACGGTTCTTAAGGTAAAAAGTTCTTCCTTCTCTACACAGAACAACCGTATCCTCTCAAACTCTAACTCCAATATTCCTAATGACAGGTCTGCCTACGTGTAGGTGTCAAAAAAATTTTTCAAGAAAAATCAAGGTTGACATCATCACAACAACGTTTCGGCTGAAATGCCGCCTGTCTGGCCATAGTTTCTTTACATAGTTGAAAGTTGCCTTCCTCAGGGCGAAAGAACCTCACAACAGTTTAACCCTGGGTCAGGATCCATCATCGGAAAAGAGAACAAATGTTTGTCTGGATGCATTTTCCTTATTTGTATTTTCTTTATACAGCTGAACTGGGCCTGTCACAGCATCTATTCAAGGATTACCTCGGCCATCACTGATGTTTCACAGGTGCATTGTTTCTACTTTTTGAGCAAATGTCAATACATCAATCAACACCTGGGAGGTCATTTTAAGAGTGTTATAGCTGAAATGTCTGTCATTTTCCAGCATTGGTCTGAGCGCGAGGATGCTTCATCTATTTTCACACTCCAGCTGCAAGTTTCTTCCTAGAGCTTTGATGTGGCCAAATTCACTGAATAAAACCACTTCATAGATTTCTTTTACGACATTTTCACAGCTGCTGAATGCATTTTCCTTATTTGTATTTTCTTTATACAGCTTAACTGGTCCTGTCACTGCACCCTATTCAAAGATTAGCTCGGCCATCACTGATGTTTCACTGGTGCATTGTTTCCCAGAGAGAAAACTCGACTGCATAGCTTCGCCTCCTGGAGGGGGGGGGGACAACAGAGAGAGTCCAGCCTGCCTGGAAGTCCAGCTCCAAACGAGGATATTGTCAAAGTAAAAGGCCTATACAAAAGAAACCTATTGCTAAATCCTTACAACTAATTACAGAAAGAGTGTGGGATAGGGTTTTCAATAAAGAAAGAAGTGTTCACAAATAATTAGTCAGGATGTGATTGCCAGGGGTCCCCCTTCCCCACGTTTTGAGCATGTGACGAGGTGGATCTCCTGAGCACAGCACACAGTCGAGCTTTCCCAGCACGAGCCAACAGTTCCGTACCAGCTGTCAGGTTATTCGATGATTGAGTCTCTTTTCAATAAAAAGTATCTTGCCTTCGAGGGCCTGATGTATTCGACAACAAGCAAACAAACAAAAAGTTCCTTTCCAAATGGACTTTGGGTGATGACTTTTCACCCCTGGATCTCCCTCGGTCGGGCTTGGACCCAAAAGACAAGGCAGACAAATCACTTCCCTTGGATTTACAATACTTCTTGCATTGAAAAATCTTATTTTTTTTTAAACAGTTCTTCAGGCTTTGCCCGTTTTTGAGGGTGTCCCTCGGCCGAGTTCACTCTTGCCAACTTCTACAAAACATTTCACTGTGGACACCCCTCGGTCGGGTTCACTCCGGTCAACACACTATTCATAGGGACTTCAGGTCTCGCCCTTTTTTGTTAGAATCTCTCTGCTGGGTTCACTCTTGCCAACTTTTACCAAACAGTTCACTATGGACATCCCTCGGTCGGGTTCACTCTTGTCAACATACTCTATGGGACTTTAGACTTTCCCGCTTTTCGTTAGCATCCCTCTGCCGGGTTCACTCTTGCTAACCTTTGCAACACACTGTTGATGTGCTAATTTCACCATGCAGGATTCATCTCCCTTTCTTTCACAATCATCTGTCGTTCAAAGACTTTCGACGGTACACATTATTTTACAAGACTCCTGTATGACCACTTTGACCTCTTTATGCCTCTTCCCAAGGCCTTCGGTAGTTTCTAGCATTGGGTAACTCCCAGAGTTTCCCACGTGAGCCCCCACATGGTGCTGGACTCCTCTGTTGCTGGTTTTCCCCCTTTTTCATCAATAGTTCCTTTAAACCTTTAAAGTTCAAATTAGCCGTTGGCTACTTCTCGTTCAACACAGTTTTTTTTTTTTATTGACTCTCCCCTCGACTCACCGGCTGTGATGAACCAATTGCCTTTCTTTCTCTTTGGAGTCAAGGTTGGTACCCCGGCTTGGTAATCAGCAGAGGAGGGTCTTGTGTACCGTTGACATCTCCAGCAACACACGTTGGCTATTGTTTACGGTCTTATGATTCCTTCTGCAGAGGTTTCATGGGCCTTGATTGGAAAGGGAAAGGTCGGTTCTCTCCTTGTCACCCTCTCGGTATGCGCCATCTTTCTCCTCCTCTTGAACTGCTGTGCTGATGTAGCTCTCATGTCATGCAGTCTGCCTTGGTCATTCTGTGCTCCAACTTTTATCCCTTTGGGGAAGGGAAAGTGGCATCAGGTGTTTATGATTCCGGTCGATTACTTGACTTTGCCTGACCCTTGTTGTGGGACATGTCAGATAAATGGCTCTGGTATTAGTTAATTGTCTTTTGTGTTTTGTAAAAGTGTTTGTGTTGGAAAAGGGGTGTGGCAGTGTTTTGTAATATCCTACGTGGTAGGATGGGGAAAAGGTGTTGAAAGAAGAGGGATATCACATCTCACCTATCAGTGTCCCATTTCCACTCCCCAAGGAACCCCTATCCAGGTGATCTTCCCTCACTGGTCCACCCCCAGGAACTGGATTGAATAGTGATGGCCATGTCCTGGCCACCTGGATGACAGATCCCCAGGGACTAGCCAGTGAGACACCTTCAGGTTTCTCACAGAACTGTCAGGGTCAATCTCCCTGGAGTTCCTTTTAGGCCCAGGATATAACCCAGTTTCCTCATCCCTTCTATCAGGGAGTCTGGGGAATACCCCCCCTTCCTCTGTATATACAGACGTTTTTAGAATGCTCTTCTTAGGCAGAGGGTCTGGCTTTTCTCTTTCAGCGAAGAGAGCAAGGTGGTCTCTTTGTAGTCATATTTTCAGCCAAAATAACTCCCTGACTTTCTCCTCATAAGAGTTTTCATGGTCTGAAGTACTTACACTATTTTATATTCCTTCCTAGGACACACTGGTCCGCCCCTTTCCCCTCTGCATGATATAGATGAATATTCATCCTTATCAGACAAGGACTGGCCTTCTGGATCAGTTGGGCTAAACCTGGTTAAGTCCAACTGACTCATGTTCCCCAGTTCTTTGTTGGTGGAATACATGAGGTTGTAATTGACAGGTCTGAGGCCCCTGATGGGATGGGAATCTCACCTTGTTCAGTGAGCCATGTCCCATTTCCTGATTGGTCAGAATGCCTAAGAGCCTGTTTGTAATTCTCAATTTCGTATGTGAGACTCTCACCACTGCTTCTCTCGGTCCTTATTTTCGGTTGGTATTCAGAGAGCTGGCCTTGCAATTCTGACACTAAGGCCTGATTAATATCATGCACCCTGCTCTGAGCTACCAACCAATCTTTTGTTTGCTGCACCTCATTCTGACGTGATTAATTCTCCCTCTGTGACCCTTGTATGCTGTGTGCATACTCGAGCTTTTCCTTCAGGAGAATAATCTTGTTCTCTTGCTTATCCCTACAATTCGCTTTGTAACTCATTCTTTTCTTCTATAATTCTGGTCACTTCCTGAGAACCTGACTGTTCCTTTTCTACCTCCATTTGCAACTGATTTAAATGGACGTGGTTATCCAGATTCAAGAGGTCATTTTGCTGAATCAGCTGCGTCCTCTGTTGTTTCAGAGTACTTATACCTTGGTGCATTTCATCAAACTCCTTTTGTAAGTCAGTTTCTTTAATGATAAATTGACTAGTTTCCCTTTGTCTAAATCACTTTTGAAGGCACGTTCTTTGGGTGCTTTCATGTGAGGTATGTGTGCAATAAGAACAGGCCATTAGGTATTCGGAAATTATAGGATTTTCATCCTTAGAAGATGAGTACTGTGTCTCTCCTAAAGGAGTCACCACTTCCCCCTGACAACCATCTCCTCCCATGTGATCCTTCCTAACGTTACCACCGCCAGGGTTAGGATAACGTAGCGGCTGCCTCCCTCTGGCCACATGTGAGGAGTTCTTAGGCTGGGGTTTTGTGATGACTCTTTAGGAGTCATAATACCTGTGCATCGGGAGTATTCTGCCTCCGCCCAGTGACAGAGACAAGAGTATTAGTGTAAGAAACTGTGAACTGTGCATCGGAAGTATGTAGGAGATATTTATGGGACAATCAATCATTGCAAATTTATTAAGAAATAGGAACATTTATAGTTGCACAACATCACACGACACGCCATCTTACTCCGTGACACAAAACAAAGCTTCATTACAAACATGTTGAACCCAATTTTCTGCTATGTGTTACCTAAAGCTCAACAAGCCCCTTGCAATTTTCTTTTCAGGTCTCGTGTAGAAAAACACAAAGTTCAAATAAACTCTTCAAATACTTTTTGTTGTCTACAAAAATCCCTCATTAAAAAGAATCATGCAGCACCTTTACACATGACCGGACCATACGCTTGGCAATATACTTTACATGGAGTTTGATTTAAATAACGTGCAACACTTGTCTATTGGTCAAAGAAATTTGACGCATGCAGTGCTATTCATTTTGATCTCCCTTCACACTTGACAATGCTAGCAGTGTTGGAGCACAACAAACTTTTAAGAACAAAACACTTTTTATGTAGAAGGAACCCTTTTCCTTCACCACTATGCAATTAAAAATCTCTCTTCTACCAGGACTCACTTTCCCACTTTCTGTAGAGGGCATATTTTTAAACCAGGGACTTCGCTCTATTTAATTTGGCAAGACACATTTCTGCCCCAGCACAAACCCAGATATTTAGTTTACCATGGAAACCCCTCTGCTTTAAGTCAGGGTCTGGGAAATGGGGAGCTGTAGATCATTTTGTTTATTATGCACCCTCCACTTCCTGGAAATCTGGGCAATTAATTTAACAGTCTATGGGCCTAATTCACATAATGTTTTCCAATGGGGTTTTCCATTATAAAACACTTCTTTGAATTAGGCCCTATATTTTTATCCACACTGGAAGTGATGTTGTTGATTCCAAACCGCATTAAAAAAACTCCTTGTGTCATTTGGCTACAGGGGAATTAATTAAATAATTACTTGGTAAGTAA
The DNA here is from genome assembly GCF_040938575.1 of Ambystoma mexicanum. NCBI lineage: Eukaryota > Metazoa > Chordata > Amphibia > Caudata > Ambystomatidae > Ambystoma > Ambystoma mexicanum. Next base: position 469,265,811 of record NC_090923.1, read on the forward strand.
ATGCTAGGTAACATTCTGCTAGTGAGATAGTACTTCAAGTATGAAACTGTCCATTTTATGGCTAGTACCTCAAGCTCAATTGTAGCCTAGTTCCTTCCCCAGGATATAATTTCCAACTGATATAAAGAATCGGATGCTCAAAGCCATCATGATCTTGGGAAAGAACAGCCCCCAACCCAACATGTGAAGCATTTGTTTGTGAGATAAATTGTTAGTTGAAAATGGCCACCTTTAACACTGGCTCACTGTACAGAATTTTTTTAAGTCTCTCAAAACAGTTCTGGTCTTCTCGACCCCACTTTACATTTTTGGATTCTGCGTTCTTAAGCTTATCCGTGATGCAAGAGTTAATACAGCAATAACTGGGAAGAAACTGACTACTATACCCAACCAATCATAAAAAAGCCATTAAATCTTTCTTTGTCTTAGGCACTAGGGTTTCTTGCACAGCTTTCAGCTTTTCACTTTGGGGTTGGACATATCCTTTTCCCACAAAGAAATTGAGGTACTTGACTGCTAGCTGTGCCAAGTGAAGTTCTAGGGATTTGTGGTAAGGCCGGCCTTTCTCGGTGCCCTGGTGACTAAATATAGATGGTGCATATGTTCTTCCCATGTCCCACTATGGATAATTATATCATTGATATAAGCTCCTCAGGAAGAGGGTCATGGCCGATGGATGTGATCTATTAGACTTTGAAATGTGGCTGGTGCCCCGTGAAGGCCAAAGGGTAACACCTTGAATTGGAATAGTCCAATAGGGGTGATGAAGGCTGTTTTTTCCTTGTACTGCAGATTGACGGGTACTGCCAGTAACCTTTTGTCAGATCAATCGTGGAGAGCAAAACAGCAGCTCCCAATCGATCAGTAAGATCGTCCATCCTTGGCATAGGGTAACTGTCGAATTGGGATACCGTGCTCACCTTCCTGAAATCAATACAGAACCTCCACGATTGATCTGGCTTGGCAACAAATACCTTCCCCTCCACCCTCAAGCACACCCTTGTGCACCCTCTCCTGAAAAAACCTTCTGCTGACCTGTCTTATCTAGTCAACTATCGCCACATTTATATCACCCCCTTCTTTGGGGAACTCTTGGAGAAGCTGGTCCTCCCCCAACTGACCCAACACAGCAAATTGTTGGTTGCCTCCATGACCATCAATCTGGATTCTGAGCATCCAGAGGCACGGAAACTGCTCCTCTGAACACTTGTGAGGAACTGCTTGCATCTCTTGATTCCATCTCTCCTGCTGTGCTGGCTACGTTCTACTTGTTCTCTCTGCTGCATTTGATACAGTCAACCACTCCATCCTCATAAAACAGCTCTACGATACCCTCAGTTTCTTGGATTGGGCACTGGACTGGCTGACCTCCTTCCTCATTGACCGTCCATCACAGGTTATTCTGGGCTCTTTCTCCTCCTCCACCCCTTTCTCCACCTTCAGCGTCACCCAGGGCTCCAACCTTTCTCCTTGGCTCTTTAACACCGCTTGCACACCTCATTTCCACCTTCTCTCCTCGCTTCCAGTGTTATGCAGACGACACACAACTTTTCTTCCAAACTTTCCTCTCATTCTCTGCTTGTTACTTCTTTCATTCCAGAGTGTCTATCCGCCATTCAGTCCTGGTGTATCTCCAATGACCTCTGCCTCAATGCCAGCAAGACTGAGATCCTTCCTATCGAGTCTCCTGCCGCCTCTTTCTTCCCCTCACTCTGGCCATCTTCTATGGGCTCTTCCCCCTTATCCTTCACCTGAAGTCAGAAACCTTGGAGTCATCTACGACTCCTCACTTTCCTTCCTCTCCCACATTCAGGACCTTGCCAAGAAGGCTCACTTTCAACTCCACCTCCTCAAAGGAATTCTTCCTTTCCTCACTTTCCCCCAGAAGCTCAATGTCTCTAGAGCTCTGGTTCTCTCTATGCTAGATTACTGCAATAGCCTCTTCCTTAATCTACCCTCTTGTTCTCTATGACCCCTCTAGTTTATCCCGAATAGGGCTGCAAGACTTATGCTTGGCTTCAATCCTAGGGACCAAATATCTCCAGCCCTAAAACCTCTCTACTGGCTCCCGGTTGCTGCAAGGATCAAATTAAAATCCCTCTGCATCATCCATAAGGCTTTTTGGGGCCAGGTAGCATGCTACCTACAACTGACTCTCACTAAATACTCTCCCTCTAGATATCTACGTTCCTCCGGCACCAACTCACTGCTTGTCAAGCGCTTTGCTAAACTGCGAGCTAGCCGACGCTCTCTTTCCTCAGCACGCTCCCTACTATGGAACAGCCTTACCCTTCTTCATCTTGAGCCGGGTCTCCTCATATTCCAGAAGCTCCTAAAGAACCCCCTCCTTCCCTTCCTCCCTCCTCTGCTAAACCCAACAGTTGCTGAGATTGCTGACCAGGGCCTTTATGTGTTCTCCTGGTTCCTGGACACCCAAACCCAATCACCTTTAGCCCCCGCATGCTCCCAGCACTTGCCTTGGCCCCATCTGGCCTATGCCACCACTAACCTGCACTTATTTATGGACAGCTGTCCACGCTCAGCAAGTAACTTAACAGCTGCTTACACCCTAGCACTTCGCTCCTTGGTACACCTAGCACTTATCCCCCATTCCCAATCTCTTCTCTCTCTCTGCACTTGCACGGTCTGAAAACTGGCAAGGCCTAGTAGGTTTGCCTCTATCGTTCATTGTTATATTTGCTTTTTCATTCCCATGTTCCCTCCCTGTTGCACAATGAATAAAATGAATACACAAGTAAATACTAATGGATAGGACCAAGGACTCTGGAATGGTTCAAGAATGTCAGCGTCCAACATCTTCTCCACCTCCTGCAAGACTACACCTTTTCTTGCTTAAGGTATCTGGTAAGGTTTTAAATGGACAACCACCCCCTGGGGTGTGCAGATTGTGATGAATCAGAGATGATTCCCCCAGAAATTGCGACCTGGGTCCCCTCTAATGTGGCCAGGGAAAGGCAGATACTTTCTGATCCTGACCCTGGGGTGATGTTCTGCGGAAGGGTCACATGGGGAGGAACAGGTAGAGAAGAATGTGATAATCCTTTCAGTGGTAATGACCCACACCTGAGGGAGACTGAGAGGCATAAATGGCCCGCTCAGGTGCAGGCCATAGAGAGGAGTAGTAGTAGAAGGTGGAGTGAGGGCAAAACTCCACCGTGCAGGGGTTACAGCTAAAGGAACATAGAGATGCCAGAACCACTCTGGCTTGGAGTTACGGATGCCGGTTCTGCGATGTTCTTTTCCTTTGGAGACCTGCAGTGCAGAGAGTGTGCAGTGGGAATCATTACAAATACAAGTTTTCTCCCAGACGATCGTTATTGCAGTGGTTGCACAACAGCAAGGGTTGATTTTCCAGCATGGAATGCTCCTGTTCTGCGCCACACATGCTGCGGAAAACCAAGCGAGGAGGTTTTCCCTGATGTAGGAAGCAGAAGAAACCAGAAACCCGAGAAGAGAGAGGCGAACGGATGCGCACAGTGAAGCCGGTGAGTTCACTTAAGCATTGGGACCCCCGAGCTCTCTCCGTAACCGCGTGCTGGCTAGCAGCAGGTCTTTTGAATACCGAACTAATGTAAAAGCAGTAGAGTGGCAGAAACTTCAATATTCATCATATCGAACTGATGTAAAACATAAATATAATTCTTTTGCATACCAAGGGAATGTGAAGTGGCTAAAGCAGTAGAATAAGAGTTTGGCAAATCAACCAGCCAACTATAATGGTTAATTAAAAGGTCAGAATAATTACCAACAACACAAAGGGGTAACCTTGCTAGAAAAGGACATACATATCACTGTCAAATGAAAAAGGGGACGTTACAGACCCAACTTGTTTGTAAACCCCATTGTCAGAAGAGGAAAGAGGCAATAGAGGGAGCTCACCTAAATAAGCATTGCCTAAGCCAACCAGGAGCAGAAGTGAGAAGGAGCCATTATAAGAACTTGGTTAATGCAAGAGGGGGAAAACCACAGTAGCAGGAAGGCTCCCCTTCTTACAATATGTTACATGTTTTCCTCAAAGAAGTCATAGAAGTTGTTCTTGATCAAATTATAGTTTTGCTAGACCTGGCAAGGGAGAACACAACGACAAAATCCTCATCCTAGAGGTAGAAAAAATTATCCTATCTTTGAAGCCTTCAAACTGTAAAGGTGAGATCTGCCCTGCACAGCTAATAAAAGACGCTGCTAGAGAACTCTCCCCATTTATAACCAAACTGATAAACGCCTCATTTGCTACAGGTACTATACCTGCCAACCTCAAGCAATCTTGGGTGCTACCACTCCTCAAGAAACAGACACTTGATCCCCTCATTCCTACAAACTACCGGCCTATTACCACGGTCCCATTTTTACTAAAAATACTGGATAAGGCCGCCTACACTCAAATTCAGAAGCATTTAGAATTGCACAAACTCCTGGGTAACAGACAATCTGGTTTCCGTCCACTGCACAGAACTGAGACTGCCCTAATTGACCTTAAGTCCCAGATAGACGAGTTGAGAGACAAAGGTAGGACAGTACTCCTGCTTCTACTCGACCTCTCCGCTGCATTCGACCTGGTCAACCACAAGGTCTTATGTCAGCACCTTGACTCTGCAGCTCACTTCTCCACGGACGCTATCAAGTGGATTGAGTCCTTCTTGAGTGAGAGGACCATGAGAGTCTTCTCCCCCTCAGCATCAGCCGATCCTACACCCATCCTATGTGGTGTTCCCCAAGGATCCTGCGTCTCACCTACCCTCTACAACATCTTCACTAAGCCGCTGTTCGACGATCTGGACCAGCTGGGTATCACCTATACTAACTATGCAGATGATACTCAGATTCTCCTACCCATTTCTGGGGATTACGGTACGGACATGGGCCTAGTGAACAAAGTTTACCTTATCATCCAAGCATGGATGGCCACACACGGTCTATGCTTGAACGATGATAAGACTGAACTAATAATATTGGGTTCGCAGGCCAATATTAAAAAACTAGGTCAAGAATACTCATCTTTCAATATTGACGGCAATACTATTAAAGTCTCCAATGAAGTAAAAACCTTGGGATTCTACTTGGACTCCACACTATCCTTTGACAAGCAGGACAAATCCCTTACCTCGGCTACGGCTTACACATGCAAACCTCTTAGAGCTGGTAAACCGTTCCTCTCTGACAATAGTTGTCTGATCCTGGCTAGAGCTCTTATACTCTCTAGAATCGACTATTGCAATGCCCTCTACATTGGGGCTAACAAATCCACCATTGACAAGCTCCAAACGCTACAAAATAAAGCCTTAAGAGCAGCCCTTGGCATAAATAAGAAAACCCACATTTCTGCCTTGAGACGTCAACACAAATGGCTCTCCACATCCAATAAAATTCTTCTAAAAACACTCTCTTTGACACACAAAGCCTTGAACAATGCGGCCCCTAGTTACCTTATAGACAAACTTCAGAGAAGAACTTCTCTCAGACCCACTAGAAGTGGGAACGCCAACTGCCTAAATATCCCCAAATACAAACTTACTACCATCGGGGGTAATGGCTTCACTGTTAAGGCAGCCAAAAGCTGGAATTCACTGCCCCAGGAGTTGAGAGCTGACCAACCATATCCACTCTTCAGGAAAAACTTAATAAAACACATCACTGCCACCAATCCTTAGCTTCCCTTCACCCTCTCCCCTGAGGACACTTTCCTGCAATTAAGAAACAGTATATCTTGCTATATTCTTTCTTTATGTAAATACTGCAGCCTATGTATATGTAACCACACAAGCTCTACATCCTCAGTGCATGTACCTTTGCTTCAGGCCTATTGTTCATATTGTATATATCCTGTAATCATGCAAAAAGTGCTCATCTTGCTATATGTAAATTCAGTAACCTGTGTATACGTAACCATGTAAGCCTTGCATTTCCTTGTCGTTGCGCCCTTTTACTTACGAGTCTGGTGCGCTTAACAAATGAATAAACAAACAAACAAACAAACAAAAGACCCTATAGTATGGGCATAGCAGGTTAGTGATCGAAGTACTGTGGTGTATTTAAAAGTATTGCAGAAGAAGTGGCAGAACCACAGGAATATTTTGTTGAACAGTTATTGAAGCCTCCTGGCAAAATTGATATCACTGAAGCAAGTGTTGTATAAACTGTTGCAGATTCATCTAGCATTGTGGGACCAAAGGTTTTGTGAACTATTGCAGAATTAATATGAGAAAGACATTTGGGTTGATCCTATGGAACTATGGAAGTATTCTTTGTTGATAAGACGTTATTTTGAGTTCTTCATCACAAGTGGAAGGAAGGAAACCTTGTTGGATAATCGTAAACTGTTGGGTGAATTCAAGTTGGAACGTTTTGTTGTTAAATTGAAACATGTGTTGTCAAAATTGAAACTAAAAGAACTGAAGTGGAGCTTGGTTACAATACAGGATTTCCTTATGTTTCTAAACTGATCAACAGAATGCTGCTGAAATCTGGGGAAGGGGAATTCACACAGATTATAAGGAGAGAGTGGTATCAAGTTGTGAACCTTACTGATGCATTTGCCTTGCCTTGCCTTGTCTCAACTGCCATATATTTTCTTGGTGACTTATTTTATGTTCAAGTGTGAGTGACAGAATCCTATTGTTAGAGTGTTTCCTTTAGTTTATTTTAGGAAGAGAAATCTTTGTCAGGGTAGGGATAGAGAGGTGTTTATCCATCCTTTTGAGTTAATAAAAAGGCATCTTTTGAAAAATCTTCACAAAGTTGACATTTCCAACCACTCACATGTGGTGTCAGCAGTGGGATCGGAATCAATTGACACAAATTGAGGAACCCTTACATTTAAGAAACTTAGTAAAAGAGCCTCCACTCCTACTATAGCTACTGAGCGCAGTCTATAGGCTTTAATATACACAGTAGTACAGGGGAGTTAATTCAACCAGGAGACCAGGCTTTAATCCCCACTGACATGATCCTTATTCCTCCCAAGGGTACTTATATCAGACTTGCCTCTAAGTCAGGCATTGGCAGGAGTGATTGACAGTGATTGACAGTGAATACAGGGAAGATGTTAAAATACTGATGCAAAACAATGGGAAGAAAGCATAACAAATTAAAGCAGGAGAAAGGATTGTTCAAAGCATATTGGAGAAGGCCCTGTTTCCAAAACCAAAAGAAGTCAAAATTAGTGATCAGACAGAGAGGAACTCAGGGTTTTGGGGAAGCAGATCTCAAACATGTGGTAAAACTAAACACTGAGGCAGAGGAAGAGATTATTCTCAACATGACTTTTGCACAACGTAATGATCCATTGTTAGCAGAGCCCTTTAATCAAGTAATGAGTGTGGAAGAAAGAAGGGGAAAGAACTGCCAATTCTATTTTTGAAAAAACTGGGCTATTATATAGTGGGATGTAGATCCAGCAGGTACACCCAGAACCCAAATTGTGATTCCCAAAAGCCATCAAAATATTGTATTAGAAATGGCTCATGCATATCTAATAGGGGGACATTTTGGAACCGCAAAACCCCAAGCACAAATTGTGAATACAATCTATTGGCCAGGAATTTATGCTGATATGAGGAATTTCGTCAACACCTATGCCTTGTGTCAGAAAACTAGCACTCAAATTCCTCCTCCTGTCCCCATACAACCTTTACCTACTGTAGAGGTTCCCTTTTCTAGAATTAGGATGGATATAATTGGACGATTGAAAACCTCAAAATTAGGTAACAAATATGTATTAGTCATTTTGGACTATGCCACCAGTTACCCCAATGTTTTCCCATTACAAAATAATACATCACAACAGATTTTGAAACACTTACTCCCAGTCCTTTCAGAACCGGGTTTTGACTGATCAAGGGTTCACTTGTATGAGTAAATTCATGGCCGAAGTAAAAAATATTCTTCAAATTCAGACCCTACATACCTCCATTTACCATTACCAGACAGATGAGTTAGTGGAAAGATTTAACCATACCCTGAAACACATCTTAAAGAAATGGGTAGAAGCAGACAGGAAGAATTAGGACATTATACCATGGGCGTATTTGCCATCCAGAAAACGCCTCGGGAATAAACAGAAGTTTCCCCCTTTGAACTGTTGTATGGGAGAGAGCCCAGAGATGTGTTAGATATGCTATGTGAGACCTGAGAGGAAAGGGAGAGGGATACTATACTGTTATTCCAAACTGCCCATAGACTGAAAGAACATATGACGGAAGTTTGAAATATAGTACAAACCAATATGGCCCAAGCACAGGAGCATTGGAAGGAATGTTATAACAAAAAGGCTGTGATGAGAGCCTTTTCTGTGAGGCAGAAAGAACAAGTTACTTCTTACCTTGTAACGTTCTTTCGATGGGATGTTCCTCTGACGTATTCCTTATCTTTGATAGATCATCTCCCAGCTTGCTGGCCTCGGAATGTTTTTTTCAGTAGAGGGTGTTGCGCGTCGACGTCCCTCGGGCCGATGTCCCTCGACAGCCTCCGTATTGGCGTCGACGTCACCACGCGCATAAATAGACTTGCGCAGCGTCTGTTGCTCAGTTCCGTTTTGACGTTAACAGTTGTTTTACATGAATTGGCTATTGACCTTGAAGGAGTGTAAGCTGCAACCACAAGGGAAGTATTACTGCGGGGATGGATGGGAGGGGCGATAAGGAATACGTCGGAGGAACATCCCATCGAAAGAACGTTACAAGGTAAGAAGTAACTTGTTCTTCGAAGGGATTGTGTCCTCCGACGTATTCCTTATCTTTGATAGACTCCCATAGCAGTGGTGTGCAATTGGAGGTGGGAGTAAAACGCCATGTTTCCTTTTAGGATTGAACCGAATGTAATACGGCTTTGCCAAACCTAGTCTCTTGACTAGAGGAGGAATCCAGGTTGTAAAATCTTGTGAAGGTATGTGCGGACGACCATGTGGCAGCCGCACATATGTCTCAAACTGGAACCCCTCTTTGGAGGGCCGAGGAGGCTGCGAAAACCGTGGTTGAATAAGCCCTAAGATTTTGAGGAGGCTCTTTCCCTGCCAGTTTGTAACATTCCAGAATGGCTAAAATAATCCATCTGGAAATGGTTTGTTTTTTATCGGTAGTCCCAACTTGTGCCCTGAGTAACCCACGAACAGTTGGTCTGCTTGCTAACCCTAGTAAGTCTGCTGATGTAAAAGCTTAAAGCCCGCCTTGGGTCCAGCCTATGTAGCCTTTCTTTCTCTTTCCCCGGATGGGGAGGCGGATAGAATGAAGGTAAAGTAATTTTCTGAGTGATGTGGAATTCAGAAACCACCTTTGGGAGGAAATTAGGCTTTACCTGTAGGACAACCTTGTCTTTATGAAAAATTGTATGAGGGGGTTTACAAGATAGAGCTTGTAATTCGCTCACCCTTCTAGCAGATGTTAAAGCCACTAATAAGACAGTTTTAAGGGTGAGAAATCTTAGCGAACAAGAGTGGAGTGGTTCGAAAGGAGTACCCATCAGGAAATTTAAGACTAAATTTAAGTCCCATAAAGGAACCTGGAAAGGTCTTGGAGGGTAGACATTAGTTAATCCCTTTAGAAATTGTATTACTAAGGGTAATTTGAAATACGAAGGCTTCTCCGCAGTGCGCTTGAAGATCGATAGCGCTGCGAGATAGCCCTTGATAGTGCAAACTTGAAGGCCTGAATTTGCCAAGTAGAGTAGAAAGGATAACACCGTTGGTGTACCACATGAAAAAGGGTCGATATTCTCTTCTCTACACCAGCTGCAAAACTTGTTCCAACGGCAGCGGTATAAAGACTTTGTTGAGGGTTCTTATGTCTGGATGGAGAACCTGACATCCCTTCTGTGAGAGAAGATTCTCCTTGAGTGGAAGACGAATTGGAGGGCAGATGGACATGTCCAGAAGGTCCGGGTACCACGTTCTCCTTGCCCAGTCTCGGGCAACTAGGATCATGGTTCTCTGGAATCTTCTCAACCTCCTGATCATTTGAGGAATGACAGGGACTGGTGGAAATGCGTACAGGAGTGGAAACTCCCAGTCCACTACGAACGCGTCCCCTAGAGCTCCTCTCGGGGGAAATTCCCTTGAACAAAACAGATCGCACTTCCTGTTGGTTCTGGTGGCGAACAGATCCACTTGAGGGGTTCCAAAAAGGGCGAAGATCTTCTGAAGGACTTCCTGGGCTAGATCCCACTCATGGGAGACTGTGCCCTGCCTGCTCAGAGCGTCCGCCATCAAGTTCTTCTCTCCGGCTAGCTGAACTGCCGATAGAGAGATTCCTTCTTGAATTGCCCAAAACCAGAGCTGCATTGCCTCTCTGCACAGTGGCAGTGATCCTACGCCTCCTCTTTTGTTGAGGTAGTGCATGGCCACTGTGTTGTCTGTCATTATCAGGACATTTTTCCCTTGTACAGATGGCAGAAAAGCTTTCAGCGCTAGTCTGATTGCTCTCAGCTCTAACAGGTTAATATGTAGTCTGGACTCCGATGGAGACCAACGACCGCTGATGGTCAAGTCGTTGGTATGGGCTCCCCACCCCGTGAGTGAGGCATCTGTGACTACTATTATCTCCGGCCATGTTTGCCATAACAGTTCCCCCTTCAAGATGTTTTTCTGGCAGGCCCACCACTGAAGGTCTCGAGCCACCTTGTCTGGAATCTGAAGGAGGTCTGTCATTCTCCCTGAGAATTGCGACCACTGATTTCTCAGTGCCCACTGAAGAGATCTCATTCTCAGGCGAGCCTCTGGCACAAGGAAGATGCAGGATGCCATGAGGCCTAGCAACCTCAAAAAAATCGAAGGCTGGGAGACGTTGGGCATTTTGAAACTTGGTGACCATCTGCAGAATATCTTGAGTCCTCACCTCTGGTGGCAAGGCTTTTCCCAGGGAAGTGTCCAGGACCGCTCCAATGAACTGGAGTCTCTGTGATGGTATCATCTGTGACTTCTTTAAATTGAGGGAGAAGCCCAGTTTGTGAAGGAAGTGGCAGACATAATCTAGCTGGATCTGAGCTTGTTCCGAAGATACAGCTCTGATTAGCCAATCGTCCAGGTAGGGGTAGACGTGGATCCCTTCCCTCCTTAGACTTGCAGCCACTACTGACATTAGCTTGGTGACGACCCTCGGGGAGGAGGTCAGCCCAAATGGCAGAACTCGAAATTGATAATGAGAGCCGCCAATTGCGAACCTCAGGTATTTCCTGTGTTTGAGATGGATTGGCACATGGAAATAAGCATCCTGGAGGTCCAGAGATACCAGCCAGTCCTGGAGCTGGAGGGCCTGAAGGATCTGAGACAGAGTTACCATCTTGAACTTGTCCTTCCTGAGGAACTTGTTCAATTCTCGTAAGTCCAAGATAGGTCTCAGTCCTCCGTCTTTCTTCGGTATGAGAAAGTAGGGGGAGTACCAGCCCTTGTTCCTCTCCACTACAGTTACCGGTTCTATGGCACCTTTCCCTAGCAGGTCTACAATTTCCTGCAAGAGGAGCGGATCTGGAATTTTCAGAGAGCTGTTCCCCGGTGGATGACTCTGAGGGATGCGTAGAAAAGGCAGGCAGTAACCTTGGGCAACTGTCTCCAATGCCCAAGCATCTGACGTAATAGACTGCCATTACATCAGATGTTGAGTTAACCTGCCCCCTACTGGTGTTGTGTGAAGAGAGTCCTCAGAGCGGTTTGGAGGCGGCTGATGCAGATGCCGAGGGTAAAGAGGCACCTGCTGCTGCTGCGGCTTTTGTGTTTTTACCCCGTCCACCTCGGGTGAATTTCTTCTAATCCCTTTGAACCGGCTGCCCTCTGCCCTTTCCGAATGCGGAATGGAAGCAAAAGGACTTACCTCTCCAAGAGGTTGCTGAGGGGCGATATGGTGTCTGACGGATTGCAGCTCCTAAGGATTTTGCTGCTGCCTTTGATGTTTGTAGTTTTTCTAAACTGTCATCCGCCTTCTTACCAAACAAAGAAGAGCCGTCAAAGGGCATATTCAAGAGTATGCTTTGCACATCTGGAGCAAAACCAGACTTTCGCAACCAAGCAAATCTCCGGGTTGTTATACTTGCCACCATGGCCCTGCTGATACTGTCAGCAGAATCGATGCCAGTCTGAAGGGATTCGCACATTGTGTCCTTACCATCCTTAATGATGTTGAGGAACGCTTCCCTTTCTTCTCCCTCCGTGAGGCAGTCAGCCGCTGATGAAGCACACTCCCAAAGTGTGTGGCTGAACCTTGCGAGCGTACAAGTAGCATTGATGAATTTCAACTCCATGCTACATGCGGAAAATACTTTTTTGGCCATAGGGTCATATCTCTTATCATCCCTGTCCTGTGGAACAGTAGGGTAAGCCGATTTACTACCTGCTGAAGTAGCTGCCTGAACAACCAGACTATCCGGATTTGGGTGTTTGGATAAATATTCAGGGTCAGCAGAAGACACCCGATATTTAGCTGATAATATTTTGTTAACTGCCGGGATTACCTCAGGTGTTTCCCATTTTGCCAATATTCTCCTTTGTAATGCCGCATGAAATAGCACCACAGGATCCTCCTGTGGACCTTTGACCAAGATGTCTGTGAGGTCGTCTTGCTGAAAAGCAGGTGAGAGTGTGGACCGTCCCATAAACTCTATTATCATTGCCATCAAGGTTCTATAAGGGGTTTCAGCATGTTCCCCTGGGTCTGGTGTGGCAAATTCCACTTCTGGGGAAGTGTCCAACCCACTTGCTTCCTGTAGGGTTTCATGGAGGTCTTTCAACCTACCTTCCTCAGAGGTAAATTCCTCGGGTGCAGGAGTTGCAGATCCCTGCAACTCAAAAGGTCTTTCCTGATCCAAATCCTCCCCTTCTTCATAAATAGAAGATAAGACCCTGGAGTGATCAGGTCTTGAAAATGGTATAAATCCCATTTTCAGAGCAGAAGGAGCCAAATTTGTCATGATTGGCTGAGACGCGGACATTAAAGGCTTCGAAGCCATCGAAGCCATCGAAAAAGGCGTCGAGAAAGGTGGTAGAGGCCTCGATGAACTCGAGAGTATCGAGATTCTACTCGAAGTTGTCGACGACATTCTCGTGCTCGAGGCTCTGGGTATGGCCACTGGCTGCGAGGTGGCAGTGGGTTTATCCTTTCTCGGCGTCGGCGTCGAAGACGGCGTCGATTCGACTGACCTGTGCATCGAAGAACCCTTCGATAACGGCGTTGACGACGCCGATCTATGAGTCGAAGGGATCTTCGACGACGGCATTGAAGACGCAACTCTGCCTTTACTCGAGGGTTTGTGACGCTCTCGAGTGGCTTCTTTTGCCGGGTACTGCGACGCACAGCTTTTTGATTTTTTGGGTCTTTCACCCAGGGTATCACCCTCAGCAGTCTTCGAGGGGGTCGAGGTCGCTTTCTCGAAGACGCCTAGCATCTTTTTCCTGAATTCCTCCCACTCAGCCTGAGAGCTATGTTTTGTGGGGCAGGAGACCCTTTTTGGGGAAACGGAAGAAGACGAAGACGAGGAAGGGGATCTTCGACGTCTCTTTTTTGAATGCTTAGATCTCGAAGAGTGATGGGTAATGCTTCGAGACCTAGAACGAGAATGTCTTTTGTGATGGCGAGGAGACGAATGTCTCGACTCTGCCGAGGAAACTTTCGAAGAAGTTTTAACTGCCTTACTTCTCTCGAGCTTCCCCTTACGCTCCTTCAAGGCTTTCGCCGTCATGGACATGCAGTCCTCGCACTCCGAAAAATGGTGCTCGATTCCCAGGCACCACAAACAGATCCTGTGAGGATCCGTCAACAATATTTTCTTTCCACAGTCTTGACATTTTTTGAAGCTGGACCGTGGAGTCGTCGGTTCGGGTGAGAAAGCCATCGAGTACGAGTCGGTATTCACAAGGAATATATTGATATATTTGACTGAAGACCTGAGCAACGATATTCCGAGGCCCCACGAAGCGCGGAAAAATGGAGCTGAGCAACGGACGCTGCACGAGTCTATTTATATGCGTGGTGACGTCGACGCCGATATGGAGGCCGTCGAGGGACATCAGCTCGAGGGACGTCGACGCGCAGCGCCCTCTACTGAAAAAATAATTCCGAGGCCAGCAAGCTGGGAGATTATCTATCAAAGATAAGGAATACGTCGGAGGACACAATCCCTTCGAAGTATTGGTTCTACTCCCGCCATCTGAAAATAAGATGCTTTCTAGATAACATGGACCCTACGAAATCTTAGAACAAATGGGGCCTCATAATTATAAAGTTGCTAAGCCCGACAGGAAAATCAAAACCCATATATATCATATCAATTTACTTAAAGAATGGAAGGAAGATCAATTGAAAGGTACTTCAGTTATTTTGACAAGTTTGTTGTCCACTGACTTACCCCACAACCATGAACAAGATCTATTATATCTCTTACATCAATTCCCAGATGTGTTCAGAACTGAACCAGGAAGAATAAAATGAGTATACCATTACATCCGAATTCCTCCTGGACAAGAAATTAATCAGAAATCATTTAGAATCCCTGCAATCAGAAAGCAAATTATCCAAGATGAAATAGAAGCCATGATAAAAACAGACATTACTGAACCATCACAAAGTCCTTTGTCCTCTCCTATTGTATTAGTGGCAAAACCAGATAATTCTTGAGATTTGGCATTGTCTTTAGGAAAGGTCATTGAGGTATCACAGTATGACAGCCCCATGCCCGGGATAGATGCCTTGATTGACATATTGGGTGGTGCTGTATATCTTTCGACTATTGACCCAACAAAAGGTTATTCGCAGGTACCAGCCAATCCCATGCATATACTCGACACACCCTTTTCTACACGCCTTCGAGTTGTTTCAATACAAGGTGCTACCTTTTGGACTGCATGGCACCCCTGCCTACCTTTCAGAGACTAATGGACCAGGTTTTGAGGCCATATTTGTCATTCTGTTGGGTACACATTGAAGACATTATGATTCATAGCAAAACCTGGCCTGAACATTTGTCACATTTATACCAAGTCACCAGGGCATTACGGAAAGCTGGACTAGCTGCGAACCCTAAGAAACGTCATCTGGCTAGATCTGCAATAAAATATTTGGGTTTTCTCATAGGGAATGGACTAGTTCAGCCTCAGACTAAAAAGGTTAAAGCTGTTATGGAAACATCAGCTCCAAAAACGAAAAAGGAGTTACAAGCCTTCTTGGGCTTAGTTGGTTTCTACCGTAGGTTCATTCAATCGCTCTTCCATCTCGGCCCCTCTTACTGATGAGCTTAAAAACACAAAACGCCAAAAACTTAAGTGGCGTCCGGAAGATCAAAATTGTTTTGACCAGTTAAAACAAACCTTGTGTAGTGAACCTATTTTGAAGGTGGCAGACTTCAATAGACAGTTTATCGTACAAACCGACACCTCATATATTGGTCTTGGGGCAGTTCTATTATGATGGCATAGAACATGGAATTGGAAGCCTTAGCCATCAAATGGGATATAACATATTTGAAATACTATCTGATGGGTCGGAAATTTAGATTAGTCACTAACCATGCTCCCCTAAAATGGCTAAGTCTGTGAAAGGATACCGATGCTAGAGTCGTGCGCTGGTTTTCAGATTTACAGATTTTTTTTTTTTGGTTGAGAATCGGAAAGGAAAGGAAAAAGGACGCGTTGACTTCCTTTCTCGATTCCCAATAGATGCTGAAAAAACAGTGACATTAAGGGAAGGGCATGTGATAAATCAGAGATGATTCCTCCAGAAACTGCAACCTGGGACCCCTCTCATGTGACCAGGGAAAGGCAGATGCTTCCTGATTCTGACCTTGGGGTTGGTGTTCTGCGGGAGGATAATGTGGGTGAGGGAAACAGATTTAAAAGAATGGGATAATACTTTTGTATAACTTCAGTAGAGAGCCTACTCTTCTGGTGACAAATTGTAAAATTTAAGAAGTGGATAAAACTGATTTTCACATTAGGGACTCCAAGTCCCAAAATTCCCAAAGTACTGGGACGACGAAGAGGGTGGCAGAGGCCAGAGAATGTACGTTGCAGCCTATTAGTGGTAATGACCCACACCTGAGGGACACTGAGAAGCATAGAAGGCCCTCTGAGGTGTAGGCCAAAGAGAGGAGGAGTAGTAGCAGGTGGAGTGAGGGCAGAAAATCCACAGTGCAGGGGTTGTAGCTGAAGGAACATAGAGACGCCGGAACCCCTGTGGCTTGGAGCATGGATACCATTTCAGAGTGGGTCTTTTCCTTTGGAGAGCTGCGGTGCAGAGATCGTGCAGTGGGAAGCGTTTCAAATAAAAGCTTTGCCCCAAAGATCATTATTGCAGAGGTTTTGCAGCAGGAAGCGCTGTTTTTACAGACTTCCAATCTGATGAGTTTGTGGTTGCAGATGTAGCGCTGCAGGAAGTGTGAAGCCAAGACGCCTTCCCTCCAGTGAGGCCGACTCCGGTGGCAGGCGAGCACCGGAGAGCCTCAGGAGAACAGAACGCTCCTGTTCTGCTCAGCACAGGCCGCGGGATACCAAGCAAGGAGGTTTTCCCCCGATGTCCAGAGCAGACGTAGCCAGGAACCCGAGAGCAGCGAGGACAGCGGATATGCACGGCAAAGCCAGTGAATTCACTTAAGCGGTGCAACCCCGGAATGCTTCGTGGCCACCCAGTAGCTTGCAGCAGGTCTTTTGACTATCGAACTAATGTAAAATCATTAGAGTAGCAGAAACCTCAATATGAAACATATCGAACTAATGCAAAACAAAAATAATTCTTTTACATACCAAGGGAATGTGAAGTGGCTAAAGCAACAGAATAAGAGTTTGGCAAACCAACCAGCCAATTATAATAATTGTGAATTAAAAGGTCAGAATAATTACCAACAAAACAGAGGGGTAACCTTGCTAGAAAAGGACATAAACCATCATTGTCCAAACAAAAAGGGAACGTTAAAGACCCCACTTGTTTGTAAATCCAATTGTCAGAAGAGGACAGAGGCAATAGAGGGAGCTGACCTCAATAAGCATTGCCTAAGCCAACAAGGAGCACAAGTGAGAAGGAGCCGTTATAAGAACGTGGCTACTGCAAGAGGGGGAAAACCTGAGTGGCAGAAAGGCTGCCCTTCTTACAAAAGGTGTACAGAAGGAGAGGAGCAGAACCTGAATTGCATGTGGTAAACAGGAGTGTGAAACAAACGGCACCAATATGTTACATGTTTTCCTCAAAGAAGTAGTAGAAGTTGTTGTTGATCAAATTATAAAGTTTTCTAAGTTGCATGAGGATAACACTAATCACAAGTGTAGAAGTTCAGAAGCAGAATTGAGCCCTGTTCACCTGGATGCTGGGTCACTAATTCATTCAATATTTGACCCTCTTGAGTCTTTTTCAAGGTGCGTGGTTTGATTAGGTAGTCATAGCTGTGAGCGATGACAGGAGATCCAGAGTACTATTTGCTATGGTTGGGCCCTGTCTGGAGGCCAGTTGCATGTGCCCTGGTTGGGCTAGTTGGATAGAAGTCCTCTCGACAGATTGAGGCAATGCACCTGTGGGTCGAATGGCTTGTTGGTGTGTCCTGTAAGGCCTGTTGGGCTTGTGGAGCTGTGGCTGCGGTGATTGCGATCTTTCGAAAGATCTCCGGCATCACAGCCAGAGCTCCACAAGCCAATCAACCAACAGGCGCACAGCTTCAATCTGTCCAACGGACTACATCTCAAAATAAATAAAAACACTGATAAGCTAAATCATGCGGCTTGAATCCATTTTTTCTTCAATTTCCACATATTGTATGAATCAGTGACACAGCGACCAGGCGAACAGGGCTCAATTCTGATTCTTAACAAACCACTTGGAGATGGAAGGGCACCATCTCATTAGAACCACATCACTGGAAGCAGGGTCTCGCATTTAGCTCAATGATCCGCGCAGTGATGTACCCATTATAGTGCTCTACACCCACTTCACAGTTACTTGTAGAAGTAGTAGTAATTTTGTTATCCCTGGCAAGGGAGTACACCAGGTCAAAGGACCCTATAGTATCAGCCTTTCAGGTGAGTAGACCAGGCAGAAATCATTGAAGTACTGTGGTGTGTTTAAAAGCCTTGAAGAAGAAGTGGCAGAACCACTGGAAAATGTTGTTGAACTGTTATTGAAGCCTCCTCACAAAACTGATAACTGTGTTTGTCAGAATCAGAGAAGGGAGAGCTCACCTTTAGGTCTGGGTTGAGCAGATAAAGGCGAAGTAGCAGTCTTTCAGAGTTTTGTTTTGGTTCTTGAAGGTACGGACGAGACTCTCCCGAAGCCACCCTGCCCGTGCATCAGAGCACTGACAGGATGACCCCAGGAGAAACCCACCAAGTATTTCAGGAGAAAAACCCTCCAAATGAAGGAAAAAACCTGATGTCTGTGATGGTTATAGCACAGGTAAAAGTAGCTCCCAGGTATTCACAGTCACACGAACATCAACCTAGCTAAACAAATCAACATGACCGCCTCAGCCACTGCCTACACCGGTAAACTTATCAGGGCCTGCAGACCACTGATCTCCCCTAGCAACTGTCTCATCCTAGCCAGAGCACTCATTCAATCTAAACTGGATTACTGTAATAGCCTCTATGTAGGTGCCAACAAAACAGTAATCAATAAATTGCAAGTTTTACAAAATAACGCACTCCGTGCCGCCCTCAATATTCCTAGAAGGGAACACATCTCCGCCACCAGAACTGCCTGCAAATGGTTGTCCATCCAACAGAAAATTGATTTGAAAACCATATGCCTTACTTACAAAGCCCTCAATCATCTTGCCCCACCCTACCTCTCGAACAAATTTACACTAAGACAGAACACTAGAACCACCAGATCGTCCAACTCATTACAACTAACAGTTCCCAAATACTCCCTCAAAAGAGCTGGAGGATCCAGCTTCCCAACCTTGGCATCACAACTCTGGAATTCCATCCCACTGGATATTAAATCCACACCTACTTTCCAACCTTTCAGAACCAAGGTCATTTCCTGGTTAACCAACAAATAACTGTCCTACCACATATATATGCACTCCGAATGTCCAATTTTATGTATATTGTTTGAATACTATTATCTATGCCCTATCAATACTGTACTATTGTCTTTTACCTGTAACCTGATGTTCAAAGCGCATATATACCCCCGGGTCAAGAGCGCTATATAAATAAATAAACAAACAAACAAACAAACAAACAAACACAGAAAGGAGAGTAGGGGTGGTACTCTGGATGGAAGAGGGAGCACTGCAAGGACAGTGCGGGCGGTCTCCTGACTGCAGGATGGAAGGAGAGTAGCGAACAAAAGGAATCAGCGGAATCCAGAGGAACAAAAAGGAAGGTAAGGAGGCAGGAAGGAATGGGAGTCAGACAGAACTCACAGGAGGGAGCGCTAGAGTCAAGGATGAAGAATAGGTAGATATGATGACTAGGAAGGCTGGATCCAGGAAATGAACGAAGTCAATGGAAGGCAGCAGAACGAACAAGCGCTTAGCTAAGAGTGATTCTTAGCGTTGAGACATGAAGAACAGTAAGCATGCGTGTAGTATGTAGCATGAAAACCAGAAGTGGAAATGAATCGGCAGCTGTAGGCCAAAACACTAGAGCGGCACACACCAGAGCTGCACGTAGCGCTGCAGAACACCATCTTGGAGGGGGCTGGGCAGCGCTGCAACCTAGATGGCAAACACCAAGTAGAACACAATGACCAGGGATTGCAGATCTTGATAGTGTTGTATAAACCGTTGCAGATTCATCTAAAACATTGTGGAACCAAAGGTTTTGTGAACTATTGAAGAACTATTATGACAAAGACATTTGGGTTCCTAAGAAACTATGGAGGTATTCTTTGTTGATACGAAGAAGTTATTTTGAGTACCTTGGTATAAGTGAAGGAAAAAACCTTGTTGGATAATCTTGAACTGTTGGGTGAATTCAAGCTGGAACTTTATGTTGTTAAGTTGGAACTTTTGTTTTCAAAATTGAAACAAAAAGAACTGAAGTGGAATTTTGTTACAAGACAGGATTTCCTTATCTTTTGGAACTGTTGAACAGAATCCTGCTAAAATCCGGGAAGTGGAATTCACCCAGATTATGAGGAGAGACTGTTATCAAGTTGTAAACCTTACTGATAAATTGTTCCTGTCCCATCTGCCATATATTACCTTGTTGAGTTATTGCATGTAAAAGTGTTAGGGACAGAATCCTTTTGTTAGAGTGTTTCCTTTAGTTTAATTTAGGCAGATAAATCTTTGTCAGGGTAGGGATAGAGAGGTGTGTATCCATCCTTTTGAGTTAATAAAAAGGCACCTTTTGAAACATCTTCTCAAAAATGTCTGCCACACATTTCTGATGCCTCACAGGATGCATTGGAAAACCACTTTTAATCTTCCTGGCTCATCTTTAAAGACATCTGGAAATTGTTACAGCAGAGTTTGTAGACCTTATTTCTGGATTTGTGACAGGTGGGGAGCAATCATCAAATTATTGTTTTCTGACTCCTCTGTTAAGAAACTTGTCAATACCAATGTTATGGTTTCTATGGGATCCTCTTTCCATTCCTTCATAATATGTTAGATATGGTTCTTAATTCGTTTATCGGATTGTGAGATTCGATAATTGTATGGCCCCATTTGTTCAATCACCTCATAAGCTCCATGCCATTTAGACAACATCTTATTCTTGGATGTTGGCAGGAGAACAATAACTTTCTGTCTAATAGAAAAGGGTCTGAGTTGAGCCTTTTTTATCATGAGAGGTCTTTTGGTTTTCCTGGGCCTTAGTCAGGTGCAATTGGACTAGCACTCTTACAGTAGCCCTATGTTTCTTTAACCATTGGGCAGTCAGAGTGTGGTAATGGGGGTCCTCCCTCTCCTCCCAGGTCTCTCTTAACACGTCAAGGGCATCTTGTGGCTCCCTAACATACAAAAGTTAAAACGGTGAAAAGCCTGTTGATGATTGTAGTGTTTTCGGGACATCAAAAATGCCCCAAGGTATGATAATATCCCAATGGTTGCCATCTGCCTCAACCCATTTCCAACTGACACTTTTAATGGTTTTGTTGAAACGTTCCACTAATTTGTCTGTTTAGGGGTGGTAGACAGAGGTCCTAAGAGTTTTAATATGTAAGAACGTTTACCTCTGCCATTAACCGACTCATGAAGGTAGTGCCTTGATCTGTTAAGATCTCCTTCAGGAAACCAACTTGTGATAAAAATTGAATTAGGTGTTTCAAAATCTGTTGTGACATATTATTACGTAATGGGAAGGCCTCTGGGTATCGGGTAACATAATCTACAATTACTAAAATGTAACAATTTCCCAACCTAGGTGGCTCAAGGGGGCTGACTATGTCCATACCTATACGGGAAAAGGGTATGTCAATGATAGGCAATGGTTGAAGTGGAGCTGGGAGAGGTAACTGAGAGCTAGTCTTTTGACACAGGTACAGGTGAGTACAATGCTTTTAAGATCACCATAGATTCCAGGCCAATAGAATCTACTCATCACCTGCCCCTGTGTCTTAGCCGTTCCTAAGTAACCACCTGTTAAGTGGGAGTGGGCAATCTCCAGCCCCATCCTCTTGTGACTTTTAGGCACCATAATCTAGGATCTAGGAGTGCCATCAGGGCTAAGATCACCTTCATAGAGTAACCCATGCCTTAAAAAGAAGAATGGTCCTCCTTTCAGTCTCCCCTCTTCTTCTGATACCTCATGTAAAAAAGCATCTAGTGGCAAGGGATCCTTCCAATGAGCGAATGCTAAGTCAGGAATGATCTCAGATTCCTCGCTAAGGGGTTTGGGTTTTACTGCCTCAGATGTAATTGAGGGATCTTTATCTGCACCCCCAACAGTGGTTTCACCTCTCACCGTTTTATCTACTTCCTTGACTTCCTCCATTTTGGAAAACAAATCTCTCTCCAGAAACCCCTGATCTATTTTCTCCCCCACCTTTATTTGATAGGCATGTTAACCATTGTTTTGAATTAGGATCTTCACATCACCTCTAGGTCGGGATCCACTATACCTGCTAGGATGTCTATGCCGTATTGCCAGGCTAAGCCAAACTTAGAGCCTAACCTAATATAAGCAGGGGGGTATTAGAACTAGGTCCATGGGTATGAGGACTCTGTCTCCAGGTTATACTAATTCTACCCTGCTACTGTAGCTACTGATGGATCAGAGGCTCGGCTACTAAGTTTAGCATTTTTGAGGGTTCCCCATTTTATGTCAACTGATCCTGACCCCACCCTGATATCATATGTGCGGAGCCAGGAATGAGACGTGGACACAGAGAGCTCATTGTGGTTGTTCCAGACCTTTATTGAAACAATAAAGGGTTTTGAAGATGCCTCACTGTCCCTAATTTAGGAGGTATTTTGCTACCTCAACCAAAACTAAGGGTCCGTCAAGTGTCAAGATGTCCAACGCAAAAATGTCCTGTGTCCGAAATCCTATCCTAGCTCCCACATTCTAAAACTAACTCTAAGGTGTAAAGGGGAATTGGGCCTCATTACACGGTAGGCGGTAGCCATGGCGCTATTAGCGCCATGGCTACCCCCTTACCGCATTCCGGGTCTGTGTTCCCGGAATATGGACTTACTGGGTCATTCCGACCCTGGAGGACCCGGTAAGTCCCCATTCCGGGAACCATTCCCCATTCCCATTTGAGCCCACATAAGGTTCAATGGGAATGGGGAAGGAGCTAATAACGGTACCGCATTTTGCAGTAACGTTATTAGCTCTGAAGTCCCTTAGCGGGTCCCTTCCCTAACGCCTGGTAAATCCAGACGTTAGGGGAGGGACCCATTAAGGGACCTCGTAGTAGGCCTGTAAGGGATTACCGGCACCGGTGCCCTTACCGGTGCCGGTAATCCCTTACCGCCTACCGTGTAATGAGGCCCATTGTCTTTTTTTCAAAAAGTTAAACAAAAGGTATAACTCCGGCAAAAAGTTTTCACTTATCAATGCTCACAGTTCCAAAGGGAATGCTTCCCTTCCCAAGGATTTTCTTCAACAAAACAAAACAAAATGTTCAAAGAAATAACCATGTTTTTTCAATGTTCACAGTTCCAATGGCGATGTCTCCCTTCCCCAGGATTTCACATTCAATACACTTCAATTCTTAAAGGTAGGAGTCTTCCTTAAGATTCTCCTTTCAAGATAACAAAACTTGGGTGTAAGTCCCAGACTCGCAAAGCACCTGATATTCTCCCCTGCCACGTTCTCTTTCACAATTCTTTATGGGTGCTGTGAAAACCTGAAGGTGTCTCCCTGGCAAGTCCCCGGGGATCTATCATCCAGGTGGCAAGGACATGGCCATCGCCATTGGATACAGGTCCTGGGGGTGGACCCGTGAGGGAGGATCACCTGAATGGGGGGTCCTTGGGGAGCAGGAGTGGGACACTGACAGGTGAGACACAGTATCCCGCTTCTTTCAACACCTTTTCCCCATCCTACCACGTAGGATACTCCAAAACACTGCCCCCCCCATTTTCCCACATGAACACTTTCGCACAACACGAAAGACAACGGACTAATGGTGGAAATGGAGAATGTATAGTAGTGGTTCAGACAAATTGATTCATTAACTCTCAGACTCTGAGGAATGGTTCAAGGGTTTTTATTTTCAAAATAGCAAACACACTGTTTTTATTCTGGTCATGGTGTGAGCATGTGTTTTAGTGGGCTCCCCCCTCTCAAAATCCAGTGGGCTCCCTCCACTCTACCCGAGGCGTCCCTAACCTGAGGTTTTCCAGCTATTGATCGGTAACACCTAGTATCTAATCGCTAGCTACAGGTGGTGGCCTAAAGGCAGCAATGTGTATCTATCTGACTCCCTCAGTTATTCTCCTGGGGGGGTCCTAATCTAGCAGTCCCCAGGTTTTCTCAATAGGAAAGACAATGTT
This sequence comes from Ambystoma mexicanum, assembly GCF_040938575.1. NCBI lineage: Eukaryota > Metazoa > Chordata > Amphibia > Caudata > Ambystomatidae > Ambystoma > Ambystoma mexicanum. The sequence continues at coordinate 469,289,685 of NC_090923.1, forward strand.
TCTCGTGCCAGTAACAGACACCAGGTCCGTTTACTCACTCATGCGCTCACTCTCTTTTCTTTCTCTAACCCGCTACTTCTTCAATCACACGGTCTACACTACTCTCACTCACCCATCTCCTTCCTTTGCTTTCTCTGAGATCATCCGTCTTCTTCCTCTCACTGCTCTCCTGTTCTGTCCCTCCAAAACACACACTCCCTCCTTTCAGCTTTTTCCTCACCACTCTCCACATCTCTCTCCTCACCGGTCTTCCCTCCACACTCTTTACCTTAGCGCTATACTACGCACAAACCCATATTTGCACCTTTGTGCATTAATCTTACCAAAATCTCTCTGCCTATCTCTTCCAACTTCCCCCTCCTGCTTCAATTCACCCTAATCACTACTCCCACTACTGCCTTGCACTCTCCCCACACCCTTCTTTAAATCCCTCCCTATCCCTCTCACTCTCTCATCTGCCTACACTTCACCCCTCTCTATCTTTTTTCTCTCTTTCTCAATCTCCTCTTACATTCCCCATTACCAGACAACACTCAACTGGTACAATTCTCTCTCACAACCTATACCTCACCTGCACTATACACCAATTCTGACACCAACCTTTCTACATTCCTGTCCACTGTCCGGCCTTTGCCTCTCAGTCCACCTCCATGCCTCCTGACCTCATCCCTACAACCCATACTCTGTTACTCATTCACTCTCTTTTTATATTATTCTTTTCGTGATTCTATCTCCCCTCTTCCATTGCTTCTAGCACTCACCCGACACTATGGGTGAATCTGTGACTCTTCTTTCCCCAGGGGCTGAGTTACACAAATGAAAAGCTTTAAAAACAACTCTTAGAACTGCACCTTTTTCAATCTCCGTTTGAAGGGTAGCAACAAGGTGCTCAGGCTGCTTGTTTTCCTTGTGGTTTTCTTCCTGTGCTTGTGTGATTAGCTGCCAATATGCTTTGGGGAAGATTGCTGTGTCTCTCCTGCTTCTCTGCTGCCCCCATCTCACGTTCAATTTCTGTTGCCCCACCGTTTATTTGCCTGTGGTCTGACTGGGGTTGTTAGGTTGGGTATTGGTTGTCTCATCTCCTTTTGGCAAGAACAATTCCTTTCCATTGGATTCCTGTTTTCGATTCCATTTCCCTGGTTCTGGCCCAGGTTTTCTTGGTTGCGCAAAGGTGCATTCTGGGAGTTGCTGTCCTGAAAAGGACAAAAGAGAACTCTGGGAGGCATTGTGTGACAGAGGGTGGTACCCACAATATCATTAAATACATGAGTTTGGGTTTCAGGGACTGGCTATCCCTCCCCCAATGCACCCTCACCACCTCTGAGTGGGCTGCCAGAGTGATATGTAGGGGTCCATGGTCTCCCCTGACAGGGTCCCTGTCACATAATACAAAAAAGGGCATTTTTTCTTTTTTTATTGAAAGACTTCAGTTTAAGACACAAGAATTAAACTTTTGTTACATACATTCAATTCAATTTTCTTCTTTCTCACACATTTCATCACTTTAGTTTGAAAACCGCCTCCCGGTGAAAGAAAAGTAGATGATAGAAGTTTCGCTTCACCATCAAATTAGTTATGTTCAGCGTAGAAATGACACTTTGAATTAATAGTCTCGCAGCTCAGAGATGTTTCATGTAGGTTCAATTGCTAAAATAGCATCCATGTAATTGACCACTGCACAGGTGAGTTGTATGTTGTATCCTGACACGAAACCATCAAGCATCAAGGTCATCGTCCAGAGGGACAAAGGTCCCAAGATGTTTGGTTCGTTGATCACGAGTGCCTGTACAGCGAATTAATAGATGTTCAGAAGATTAAATTTCTTGTCTGCAAAATCGACAAAGATTATCCACCACATCTTTGTCTTGTCATCGCCATTTTGTTTCTTTTGTTTTCAGGGCATTTCATTTGAATCTGAGAAATTGATTACGATGATGGCACGACTGGCAGAGTAATAGATATCTTGATGGACTGTTCAGTTTGTTGCTGACAGCACCTAAATAAAGTGCAGACTGAAGATTGTTACACTGTTCTAGATTGACTATCCAGGACCATGTTTCTAGTTTTTTCATTGCAATTTGTGGGCGCTTCAACAAGTCTGATAACTTAATGTCTGCAGCGGACATGATGTTAGATAGCCGGCTGTTCCATTCATGTAGAAGACCAAACTGTGGCCGGTAACCTCCGCCAGTAAAGATCTTGTAGGCTCGGTTTGGAAGACTCAATAACATTTTGCGCAAGGCTGCAAGCGATTTCCACAAGACCTTGGAGTACAGTGAATTACATGCTAATTCATGCCTTATCATAATCATTGAGGTGGAGCGTGGGCAATGCTGACCCTTTTATGAATTAGATGGGTGAGTTGGTGAGAGAGTTATCAGACCCATTTTGACCCCATTTCAACATCAGACCATGGGCCTCATTACATGTTTTCCGGTATTCTGCCAGTAATACCGGCAGGATACTGGCAAACTGTAATACCTTTTCCGCCACTTGGTCTGCCGGAATTACCGGCAGATTCCAAGTGGCAGAAAACCTGGTAAATTCCCATTCATGGAGTCCCATCGTTTTTTGCCAGAAGGGTGGCAGATATACCTCCAGCTTAGAGCTGGAGGCAAATCCACCACCCTACCGGCAAACTTGGAGTGTGCCTGTGCAGTAATGTGCAGTAATGCAGTAATACCAGCATGTTATTACGGCACCGGAACACTCATAACGAGGCCCATGTCTAAAAAATGTTTTTTCTTCTTCTGTTGGTAAGTCATTTAAAGCCAATTTACCCTTAGTTAATTGTAATAAGAGTGGTAGTTTGGGATGTAAACTGCAACTGATATCCCTCATAGATTTTGATGAACTATATATTTCAACTATTAACAGGGGGGATCCAAATAAACTAACAAAGCTTATTTAATCAGAAAGTTCTTCCTCTCCTGCCCATTGATTAGTTATTCACCTGTGGAATTCACAGTCTTAGCCATTTAAGGTGCGCTACCTACATGGGAGCGTCGGGATTCCAAGTCCAAGGAATGAGGGGTTGGTCATATAGGTACAATATGCTCGTAAATCCGGAGTGTGGACCTGTGGGAAGGTGGCAGCATGAAAAGGTGGACAACTACTCTGTTTTTTATTGGGTTGCTATTCAAACCCATGCTACCAGTGATAGGACCTACCTTTTGTTCTCCTCATTTTCCTTTAGCCACTCTAGTATGCAATATGCCTCCTCTATCTCATTTAACATATCTTGGTCTCCTTCTTCTATTAGTGTATGTTCTCACTAGCCTTCAAGCTCTTTCTTCCATTCTAGCACAACTTCTCATCCCTTTCTTCCAGTTATTTCCTATTCCCTAAACACTTCTGTAGACTTCTTGTCCGATTGCTCACTTTCTGTATTTCATTCTTTGCCCCTACGGGTAATGGTTGTCTCCCAGTCTTAGTTCTATACCCTCTTCCAGCTAGTTAACCCCTTTGGACACTGTTCACAACATACTCAAACTCTCCAACCCTCGGGGAATCTTCTTCACCCATCTAGGTATTAACCTCTCTCTTTTCACTCTTACTCTCTAGGTCAGTCATACCTTATTCATCCCTTCGTGCTTCAACCTCCTATAAGATACTGCAATACTCTGATAATTCGCCCTTCTGATCACTTTCTTCACCAGTCTTCTAATGATTTCCAGCTCAATGGGTTGTAGATTTCAACCACATCTCCCTCAGTTTCGCCCTCTTTGGCCACCACTCTCCCACTCCTTGCCTCTTGGACCAGACTTTCATGTACCTTGATCTAGTCTTCTGGGTCTCTCTTCCAGCTACCAGGTTTAAGTGTTAGCTATGCTGCTGGACCTCTCCTTCAGTTTCCTGTGTCCAGCTTAGTCTCTTGATCTCATCTCCAACCTTCTCCAAACAGCTCCTGTCTTCCGTTACTAGTGTCCAATTCATATTTCAAACACCTTCTCGGCCAGATTGAGCTTGTGGGCTTTTGTAGGGCTCTGGCACTGCCTCCCAGTCTCTCTCTGGTGAAAGTGTGTTAGCTGTGAATAGGATTAGCTGAATGGCTCTAACCCTTGTATTGCTTACAGCTTTGATGTCAGATTTTGTATTGGCTCGTCCTTGCTCTTCAGCGGTCCTCTCTCTGATTACCTCACACGGACACAGTATCACATTGATTTACAGACGCCAAAATAACTTTTAAAACACTCATTGAAATATGAAGGTGGCTAGGGGATAAGTGGTTCAATGGGCTGGGAGGTGTTGGGGTAGGGGTAAAAGTATAGGGAAAGGGGAGGGTGGGGGGCAGAAATCCAAAATAAGGAATTCAATACTTTTAAAAAGTATTTTCAGCATCTGAAATTACTTAAAAAATGTTTGTCAGCAAACAGACCTGGAACCCTCATACACTACCTTCCAGCCTCTCCTTGGGGTATGGAAGGCAAGGTTTGTCTCTTTGGGCAGCTGGTGTATGGATTGGAGGCTACTTCTCTGAGGTGTTTGTTTATCTGCCTGAATGGGCCCCAAAACTATACATACTGGGTTAACCATCTTGAAACCTGTCTTAGTGATACTCAGGTGATGTTATGGGGAGTCTGGCTTTTCTGTGCTGCATGACCATGGTGTGGGGTAGGGTTGATATTTCTCTGTCTTTTTGAACTGCTGCATTGCAGGGGCGGTTCACTGTTTCTGTAAGAGGGAAGGTGATGGTTGCTTGGACTAGCCTGCACTGCCTTGCTGTAGACCCGGGGAGCATCAGAGTTTCTGTGGCCAACTTCAGAGCCTGTTTAGTGGGGTTCAGTGAGGGCAGGTGACCCCTGAATACTCTAACTCCCCGAGAACAGTAAGATGGTACGGCACAGGCTACTGTCCTCTGCCTTGGGCACAGTTGCTAGTGAGGGTGAGTAGGGGTCTTCCCCATTCCACCCCCAGACCTCTCATCATCTACCTTGGGTCAGTACACATCCTCCTCGGTCACCCCTCCTAGAACCAGGCAGGTAACCTCATCACAAAAGGTAAGAGGAGGTGACAGTTATAAGCTCTATAATATATAGTTGTGCAAAGAGGTAAGTGGAAACATAGGAAGAGTTGGCTGAATGGAGGACATGGAAGAGAATTGAGATAGTGTGGAAAGGTAGGAGTGACAGGAGGTTGCAAGAATAAGGGTGGGGCTGGGAGAGATAAATCGTGGACACATATTTTAGTGATTTTGTAGAAGTAGAAGTAGTTATCTACATAGGGGATGAGTGGTTTTTAGAGGGGGAGAGTGTGGCCTGAAGGGTCATGGATAGTTTGTGGATGGGCAGGGGGTGAGAGCAGGGAGGATGTAAGGTGAGTTTTGTATGAGGATTTGAAATAGTCAAAAGCAGTGATGAGGACAAAGAGAGAGTCATTATAGGTAAAAATAATAATAAGAGCAGAGGAGTCTTCTATGCATCCGCCGCATAGGTAGAGGTACATGGTTGTCCTCAGCTCTTGCAAAGATGGGGAAATCGATGGTTGAGAGCAGGTTATGATAGGGTGAAGAAGCAAACAGTATAGTGACAGCTAAAGGAGGTAGACAATGCATGTTCAACTCTACTAAGGCAAGTTTCATAAAGTGGACAAGAAGATGAAAACAACATTGACAGGTGGATCTGACTTAGTCAAGGTAGGGAACTATGGGCGGGGTATTTGAATTTCCTCTTGGTAATAGTTGAAAAAGGAGAGAGTGAGGGTGGTACAGATGGTGAAAAATAAGTGAGTAGTCTGAGGGAAGAGTAATACACAGAGTAGATGAGTTAAAAGTCGAGGATAGGAAGATGAGATAAAGGGAGGTCCCGTGAGTGTGAGCAGCTACTTTATATAGGTTGATCAAGAAGTACACAGAGAGAGTGGTGTCTAGCTGTAGTTTATGGGAAAGTGGAAAGGTTGAGGACACTTCTTATGATGGTAGGTACATCAGCTGGGAGTGTTTCAAGTATAAAGTCTAATTCCGATAAGAGGCTTAGGCTGTAGGGTCCACTGTAGTTGAGTATGATGTTAAAAGGGTGGGAGCGGGAACTCAGAGATATATTTGAAGCAAGCGTGAGAAAAGTTGGATGGGGAAGAAGAAGGGCTGATGATGCATCCCAGATGATCATTACACCACTACCATCACTGTTTTTAGTTAGTGGAGGGGAGTAAAAGAAGGTGATGAAATCAGTGTGGAGGGCAGCCAATGCGCAAATGTCATGGTGCAGATCCAGGTTTTGGTTACAGCCATCACCGAGAGTTTGGAGTGATGCAGATCAAAGTGGTCAGTCAGGAAAATGTATTTTCCAGAGGGATTAAGCATTCAACAGGCTGAGGGTGAGGTCAGTAAGGCGACAAGGGTAGAAGAGGTAGGTGTTGGAAGTGTTAATAAAAGACAAACACAGCAAGATCGGAGTCAGTGGGTGTGAAACAGAGAAGTGTCTAAAGCACCAGGTAAAGGGAGAGCAGATGATGGGGGTAGAGAGAGGGTTGTACAGAAGGAGTGGTGGGACATAGTATTAGGGTAAACATGTACAAAGAGGAAAGAGAGCACAGTGAGAAGGGGAAGCGAGACAGGCAGAAGTACGATGTGGTGAAAGAAGTGAGAGGACAGTAGGAAATGATTGATTGATTGATGGATTGATTGATTGATTGATTGATTTATTGTTTATTTATAAAGGGCGTATACACATGTGTTTCAAAGCTCAACCGTGCAAGGGATGGGAACACATAGGGAAAGACAGGACAAATGATCTTTCTAGGCATGGAACATTCACATTAAGAAGACGAACAGAAGGAAGTTTGTGGGGGGTAGTTGAGGCCAAGCACACCCAGTCCCATCAGAACATAAGTTAAGTGCAGAGAAATACCACTCTCATGGGTCGTAACCGAAGTGCAGTAGTGCTGGGGCAAGTGCAATACCCAGGGGCAAGTGCAGGAAACTGGCAAGGAGAGCTTGGGAACTGTGAGGCTCTGAAGGTACACAGTGCAGCCAGTCAGTGAACCGAGCAGAAGTAGAGCGGAGAGAACAAAAACGGTGGTTAGCAGGGGAGATGGAGAGAGAAGGAGGAGGTGAAGAGGAAGGGCTTGAGGAATTTCCGGAACTTAAGGAGATCTGATTCAAGATGGAGAGAGGCAGGGTGGCTGTTCCAGAGGGAGGCACCTGCAATGGATAGGAATCTCCCCCCAAGTCTCTGCTTGGAGAAGTGGCGCACCCACAGAGAGTTGGCGGAAGACGAGCGGAGGGCTTGAGAAGGTGAGTATTTAGGAAGAGAACGTTGCAGATAGAGAGGGCTCAGGACCCAGAAAGCCTTATGGACAATGCAAAGGAGGGTCTTGAACTTAATCATTGCAGCCACAGGGAGCCAGTGAAGGGATTTCAACACTGGAGAGATGCGGTCCCTAGGCTTGAGGCCAAGGATAAGTCTTGCAGTTCTGTTCTGGATGAGTTGAAGAGGAAAGAGGGTAGAAGAGGGAAGGTTAAGAAATAGGCTGTTGCAGTAGTCCAGCCTAGAGAGGACCAGGGCTCTGGAGACAGTGAGCCTCTGAGGGAAGGTGAGAAAATGTAGAATACCTCTGAGAAGGTAAAGTTGGTAGTGGAACTTTTTACAGATACCCACGATATGAGATGAGAAGGAGAGAGTGGAGTCGAAGATGACCCCCCAGATTTTGTCCCCAGTAAGGATGCGGCATAGGGGGGAGTGCACAAAGAAGTGCAGGGTGGTGGTGCTTAACCTGCTGTTCAATCAACTAGTTTGTAAGCAAAAAATCATGAAAATGAATGCTGTTAAGCCATTAGTGACCAACATTAAGAACAAATGCAGTTAAGATGATAGTGATCAACAGCGGTGGTGAATAACACCATGAGCAGCCTGAACCTTTACGATAACTAGATGGATTAACAAAGATTTGAGGGTGTATACCATCTAGCCCTTCTAGTCCACAAAATATGTCAGTCATTCTAGGATTGATTAGATAGTATTGGATAAATCTTCAAAGCCTAAATTGGATATGGTCGATCACACCTAATTAAATTTTCTGCACCTTCAGAAGGGTAGGCTCCCAAGCAAATATGGACAGTACAGCAAACATTTTAGCTAGACGATTTGGCAGTTTAATTACATAAATTGTATGAGAAGTGTTTTAAGAATAACATACAAAATATAAATATTGTTTGGGATTTTCATAAGGCCTATATCAGAGGGCAGAGAATAGTGAGAACACAATGGAAAAAAGGAAGCCTGCAGACTCTGAAAAAGGGATCACTGTACTTGAACATTGTTCTGATGGATTTCTAGAATCTGGCCTGGTGTAGGAGGCTGTCCTAGTTAAAGTGAACAGAGCAATTCTGAGAGGTTAGCCAAAACCCAATCAAGGTAGTTCTGGAGAGCAGTCAGGGCTAGTCTCAGGAGAGTGTGAGTGGGGTCAGTGGTCCACAATGAGTCCTCACAATGAAGCACACAATAATTCAATTTAGACTGAGAAGTACAAAAACATTATATTTATTCTAGTCCCAAAACACACACTAGGAAAATGAAACAAGGTATTACACAACACTCAATCATAAAGATCTTTTACGTTCTTAGGAATGCATTCAATAACTTATTCATCAAAAAGGAGCTAAGTAGTGATGAGGTAGAATGGAACCAAGTCACAAGAAATATACCCTACCTTTATTAGTTCAATCCTTATGATGAGTCGGGCCTTGTGCTCAAAAGTTTCTTCTTAGGAAAAGGGTCTTATGTTCAAAGAGTTCTTGTGTTGGTGAAATGTTCGAGAGAGATATTCAACAAAGTTACTGGTAAGAAAAATTATGTTTCTATCTTTCAGATCAGCTGCTTTTAGTTGTGATGATCAAAAGGCGATGGAATCGAATAACCAATGTTTATTCTACAGCTTATTTTAAGTAGAACGGGGAGATGAATGCATTGCGATTACTTACCCTCAGACTCAGATGACTTGGGGGGTTGACTGGGGGTAACTGGAGGTATGCTTTCCCCCATTGGTTCCAGTGAGAAGTGCCCTGCAGCTGAGGGTGCAAGGATTCTTCTGGTCGGTTCCAGGAGCAGAGTGCAAAAGGAAGAAATGCAGAAGGCAGACCTTTTTGGGACACTTCATAAGATGGGAGAAGGTGAGTTCCAGGACAGCCACCACACACAGGTGACAGCAGGAGTCCTTCCAGTCGCACTTGAAAGAGACCTTCCAGAGCAGGAACCCTTGAATCAGGGAGGCTGCAAATTAGCAGGAAGGTGACTTATACCACAGGCTGGAGACCAACACAATTCTGTTAATGACTGTGGAACAGTGACTATTTTCCTGAGGTAGCCCACTGGAGAGCTGGTCAGTCCTCCGGATGATCCAGGGACACTTTTAAAGTCTCAGAATGGCTGAATCGTCATGAATACATCGAGACTGGTTGGCCCCACCAGTCCAATGTTTGAAGCACTGCACAGGGCTTTCGCAGATCGGGTAGTCCAACCTTCAACAGCCCAAACTAAGGAAGGGAATACCAAAACAATTGTACAGAATGAAATGCTGGCACCAGCTTGTCTTTTGGCACATAGAAAAGTAACCAAAAATCCCAAGTGTATAAGACTAGGGTGATACAAAAGCATCCCCACTGCACTGCATTGTAAGATGCAATGACAAAAGGGAAACCGTCTGAAGGACTGATCAGTTTCTCCATAACAAAATAAGCAAAAGGCAAGGGGAATGAAGCTGAAGGCTTCACTTCCCTGTAAAAAGCCAGGACAGGTTAAAAAACAAACAGAAAATGTTTGGGGGTTCATAGAAATATGGAGGGAAAGATGCTAAAAGGAAAATCTTTCCGAACAAAGATGTTTTCATAACTACAGCCGCTGAGGTCTGCAAACACATATGAACTGTATGTTAAAATGGTTGAAACTCAGTAAAGGGGATATTTGAAAAGAACACAACAAAGTATACGGAAACGTTTTTAGAAAAATTGAAAATGTAGATAACAACTGAGTTATGCTTTTCTGGAAACCAGACAAGTAAAGCTAATGAATCAGAATCTGATAACCAAGGTTAGAGGTAAACATTTAGATCAGGAGAGAAATCCACACATTATTCCACTAAATCTATTTTAATAGGAGTAGCATGATTTAGGATTACTGTTATTATAGCCCAGTCAGAAATGGAAAATGGTGGAAGCAATCTACACTGAGACAATAGTAGAGATGATAAAAACCAATGAGAATGATGAAGACGCAGTCCCCAAATGGTCTGCCAAATGACTTGTAGAGCGCATTGGTAGATCTCATCAATCGAGTCTAGGAGATTTACATTTTACTGGTAAACAAGTCTGGTTCAGAAACATTGGGCATATTGCGAGGAATATAGATCCTTACCCCTGATAAACAGTGATAGAAAAATGTATGGAAGCTGTTGGCTCGCACAATGAACACACATTTGGACAGTTTAATACACGAAGACCTGAGAGGAAAATCACAGAATGACTCCATCAAGACCTCACAAATAAATTGGTGGAAGAAATAGATGCAGATAATTATATGGGCAGTCTCTAGAAATCCGTGCAATAGATGCATTACAAAATGTTTGGCCGTGTCAACTGGCAGTAACCATGGGTTGTGTTGTACAGAAAAGATATTGATGAGTGTTTTAAATCAGAAGTTGCAGCTCTTAAAGACAACCCTAGATTATAATCAGTTGGAAACTTTCAAGGGAGCTTAAAAAAACAAGGAACTTGGCAAGGCTGTCCCATAACTCCACTTCTGTTCCCTGTTATACTGAATCACGGGCACATAGAATTCTGCTTTCACGTGTGATTTTCCCATTTGAATACAATCTATGGGACAAAAAGCTTGCTCTATGTGCAGATTACTTATTATATATACGGTATATCCGTGAACAGGATGCAGAGAACTGGCAAAGGTTATTGTATAAATTGATAGTGTTTCAGGGTACTGGATAAATAAATCCAGGGAAGATATAATAAAACAGAATTAATACAATGGGCCTCATTACAAGTTTGACAGTATAACCGAAGGTAATACGTCCAACTCAATTACCGTTACAATTTTCTAGCATTTAGTTATTCCCCATTTTGTAGCCTCAGTGGACTCCTTTGGGGTCATTTAGCTCAATAATGCTACCTTAAGTGGAAGCAGCACCTGCACCTAAAGCATGGTGTTTTAATAAAAACATATATGTTCACAAATTCATAATTGTACTGAGTGGCAAACAGTTTAAGTTACTTACCTGTAATTATTGTTCTCCAGCATGGGTCTGGCATGGATTCACATGCTCATGAATATTCCCTGTCATCAGGCTGGGAATCCTTTGTAAAAGAAAAAACAGTTTAACTTTCACTTAAAAACTGTATTTCTCCTCTAAACCAATCACTGTCTGCTGGGTCATACTGCCCCATCCAATGGCATTGGCAATCCTATACCTAAGCAACCCCCTTTGGCAGCCATCTTCAGATTTGGTAAGTACTTAAAGTGGCAGTATGACCAAGAATAGCTGCAAAGGTGTCGGAGGGAGGGGTTGCATGGGAATCCATGTCAGACCCATGCTGGAGAGCAATAATTACATGTGAGTAACGTAAACCTTCTCCAGCATGAGGTCTGGCATGGATTCACATGCTCATGAATAACAAATACATAGCAGTACAACATTACACAACCACGGTCGGTGGCAAGGCTCAACAGAAGCAATTACGCTTACCCCTGGAAAAGACTCACCACAAGCAAACAGGTTCCGTAGCACTGCTTCGCCGACTCTGGACTCCTCTCTGGAATCCCTGTAAATGCAGTAGAATTTTGTAAAGGTGTGCATGGACCTCCACGTAGCAGCCATGCAGATGTCGAGCAGGGGCACAGCAGAGAGGAACGCTGTCATGGCAGCAATTGCTCTAGTGGAGTGGACTCTCGGACGGTCGGGCACCAGTCGGTTAGCCAACCAATGACAGTGTGTGATGCAGCCAGAGAGCCGTCGTGAAATGGAAGCCTTCGACAAGGCCTTCCATGGTTCACAGGACCAAAGTTTACGAACAGCTGTGAAGTCTTCCGAAAACTCTTTGTGCGTGTCACGTAGAACTTCAGGGCACGAGCCATTTCCGCTGGCGACAAAGGTTTCGGAACAAAAACAGATAACACGAAAGGCTCGTTGAGGTGGAATACTGATGAAACCTTCGGCATGAAGGAGGGGTACGTACACAGCACCGCCCTCGATTCACGGAAAGTCAGGTACGGTTGCTTGCTATGGCCTGGATCTCACCTACCATTCTAGCAGAGGTGATGGCCACAAGGAAAGCCATTTTCCACGAGAGAAACTTGAGCCGGTCCTGATGCAGAGGCTTGAAGGCGACCTCCATGCGCCTTTTCAGAACCACGTTGAGTTCCCACGCCGGGGCAGGAGGCTTCACCGGCGGGAAAGATCTGAAAAGTCCTTTTAGAAACTCCTTGACGAGTCGGTGGGACCAAAGTGAAGATCTTCTTGGTGAATTGGTGTAGTGGGAGATAGCTGCCAGAGGTATCTTGATGGACGCATGTGCCAGTCAGGGATAGCAAGTGCGGCAGGATCTTTGGGGACGTAACCCTCAAAGCAGTAATCTTCTGTGACTGGCACCACAGAGCGAAATGCTTCCAATTGTGACCGTAGCACTTCAAGGTTGACGACGCCCTGGCTTTGGTGAGGGCCACCCTGCAGTCCGCTGGCAACTCATATCCTCCCAACTCTAGGGCTGCTGGAGTCAAGCCCTCAGTTTCAGCGATCCTGGGTTGTGATGCAGAATTGCGCCTCCTTTTCTGGTGAGAAGATCTGAAACCACTGGCAGCTTGACCGGAGGCGAAGCTGACAGGCTGAGAAGGTCCGGGTACCAAATCTGCCTCAGCCATGACAGGATGATGAGTATCATCCTGCATTGACATTGGGCTTCATTACACGGATGGCGCTAAGGGATTACCGGCACCGGTAAGGGCACCGGTGCCGGTAATCCCTTAGCGCCATACTACGAGGTCCCTCAGCAGGTCCCGTCCTTAACGTGTGGCCAGACCACATGTTAAGGAAGGGACCCGCTGAGGGACTTCAGGGCAAATAACGTTATTTGCTCCTTCCCCATTCCCATTGAGCCCTATAGGGGCTCAAATGGGAATGGGGAAGGGCCTTGGTGAATGGGGAATTACCGCCCCGCCAACCTTGGAATGGGGTGGTAATTCCCCCATTCACCAAGGCAGACTCAGACATGGTTACCGCCATCCGTGTAATGAGGCCCATTGTCTGAGTGTGTTGATGATTCGTAGCAGGAGAGGGAATGGAGAAAACACGTACAGAAACAGTCCTTCCCGCGGGAAGGAGAATGCGTCCCCCAGACTCCTCGGTTACTGGAATCTGCTGGCAAACATCTGGCATTTGGAGTTCGCTGCCATCACAAATAGATTGATCTGGGGCTTGCCCCACTTGACGAAGAGGTGGTCCATCTGATCCTCCCGAAGTAGCCACTCATGGCAGGAGTGCAGTTCCCTGCTGAGAGAGTTTGCAATGATGTTCTTGACTCCCATTAGAGGAAGAGGGACGAGGAACATCCCTTGTCTGACGGCCCAGTGCCGCAAGTCCTGTGCTTCCTTGAAGAGCGCCGGGGATCGAGTGCCCCTTGCTTCCTGATGTAGAACATGGTGGTGGTGTAGTCTGTGAAGATCCTCACCACCTTAACCTTCAGAGACGGAAACAATGACTTGAGGGCCCAGAACACTGCCCATAGCTCCAGGATGTTGATATGGAGATCCTTCTCCTCTGGCAGCCACAGGCCTCTGCCGTGTAGATGTCTGTTGTGGGCTCCCCAGCTCTCCAGGGAAGCGACCGTGGTGATCGTCTGCTGGTATGGAGGGTTTTGGAATCCCATGTCCATGTAAATGTTGGAGCAGGTGCCCCACCATCCTATCGCTCAACGGAACTCGAAGGTGGAGAGAGATCTTGTCTGTGAAGCTTTCGGACACTTGTATCCAGCGTGCATCCAGTAATTCCTGTAGGGGTCGCATTTGTAACCCACAGAGCCAGACAAGGTATTTGCAGGACGACATCATGCCAAGTAACAACTTGATTGCCCGCAACCATGGCCGTCTTTGTCGACAACAGCCGTTGCACCTTTCATTAAATGGCTGCTATCCTCTTCTCCGAGGGTGTAACCAGGCAATAGACTGTATTGAGTCTGGCGCCTAGGAACAGAATATTCTGAGATGGCCTAAAGCAGAACTTTCGAAAGTTGACGGAGAATCCCAAATCCATTAGTAACCGGACGGTCATCTCCATATGCCCGTCAGCCAGCGCCCTCGAGCGGGTGAGAATCAACCAATTGTCCAGGTACGGGTATACATGTATGCTCTGTAGACGGAGATGGGCCACCACCGGTATCAGGCATTTTGTGAACACCCTGGGGCCGACTTCAAGCTGAAAGGTGCAGCCTTGAACTAGTAGTTCTGTCCCTGGACTGCGAAATGTAGAAATCCCTGATGTTTCTTGTCTATAGGGATGTGGAAATAGGCGTTATCCAGGTCCAACAACATCAATAAGTCTCCTTTTTCCAGTTGGCCGAGCGCATGTTGCGACGTGATCATCCTGAACTTTTGGGACTTTACATATTTGTTGAGGCGTCGTAGGTCTAGGGTCGGCCTCCAGTCCACCGTCTTCGTTCTAACCAGAAAGTATCTGGAATAGACTCCGGAGCCCTAGAGCCGTTGGCAAACTAGCTCTATCCCTCCATTTCTCAGCATGGCCCGTACCTCTTCCAGGAGCTGAGGGATGTGCTGCTCCTGCCGAGTAACCAGCAGGATCCAAGGACACCTGCATTGAAACTCCAGGGTCTGTCCTTGGGCGAGAGCGTCCAGTACCCATCTGTCTGGGATGATCTTTCTCCTTTCTCCACTCACTGACTAACCTTGTCAGCCGGCCGACCAACAGGGTGCACAGTGGGGGCCCGATGTCCCGGTCGGTTCATGCTTGCTTTAGGGGCCAGCGTCCTGCTTTGCGGTTGACGGTGGCACTGTCCTCCTCTACCGTAGGCCTGGGAACGGCCCTTTAGGCTTCGAGCGTTGAGTATCTGGTAGGCTGTCGGTACAGCATGGAGAAAACTTTTGAAGACCTGCTCGATTCACCCTTAGAGGAGTGAAAAGAAGAGCGGTACTGCTGGAGAGTGCCCAGGGAACGGACCGTCGCTGTGTCTGTTTTGATGGCCTGGAGGGGCTTGATGACCTTTCCAGACAAATTCTCTCCATTGAAGGGCATGTCCAGCACCTTCACTTGGACCTCCTGATGGAAGTTAGTGGCTTTCATCCAACCTTAGCGACAAAAGCAAACACGGTTCCCCATCTGCTGGAACCCTGTGTCAGCAACGTCCGATGCCACTGTGATGGCATGATCCGATGCCACTTTCCCTTCTTGGAAGGAAGCAATTGCTTCCATCTTCTTATTGTCGATGAGGGACTCCAGAATTGGCC
The DNA here is from genome assembly GCF_040938575.1 of Ambystoma mexicanum. Lineage (NCBI taxonomy): Eukaryota > Metazoa > Chordata > Amphibia > Caudata > Ambystomatidae > Ambystoma > Ambystoma mexicanum. Next base: position 469,305,140 of record NC_090923.1, read on the forward strand.
CCATCTTGTACCACAGCAACCTGGCCGTACCTGGCCAGGATCGCTAGCACATTGGCTGCCTTAATATTGGATGCTACAGTGTAAATCACCTTCTTTCACATGCCATCCATCCTTTTCCCCTCGCGTCCGGAGGGACCGAAGACAACGAGGACGGGTTGGCTGAACGCTTCCTCACGACTGCCGATACCACTGAATCTGGTGATATTGTGACCTTATGCACTTGGGTGCAGAATCCGGCACCCTATACTTCTGCTCCAGCCAATACCGCTTGGCTGGAGCCATGCAAGGGTTCGTCATGAGGGCCAAGCCTTCCTCTCAAACATCGTCCAGAGAAGGCACCACCATGATTGTTTGTTTTCCTCTTGGCCTTGCGTCTTTGATACAAGAAGCCCTCCTCCTTCGTCTCCTCAGGCACCAGCTGGAAAAGCTTGGAGGCTCTGGCGATCATGGAGTGGAATAATCCCACTTCATCCGGAAGGTGCACCCTGTGTGGTGCATCCAAATGCAGTGATTCACCATCCACAGCGAAAATGTCTTCATCATCATCATCCATCATCGTGGCCGTATCAGTCCAATACCCGTGTCTGGGTCTGCTGGGGGAGACAGGACCCGACGTGGAGGAGGAGGTTGAAACGGGGACCTCGAACGACACTTCATTTTCTTTGTTGGATGCTGATGGGGGACCTGGAGGACCACAGGTACCGGAGCCGGAGGCATCCTCATCTGACTCTTTGACATCAAGGTGTGTAGAGTCGACAGAATATCCAAGGAAATGTCCATCGGCTGAGCAGGCAGAACAGGAAAACTAGGCCCTGCTCTGTCGTCGCCGTCATCCTCTTCAACGTCCTTGTGGACCGTGTGTAAGGACTCTTGATCCTCATCATCCCGTGACGAGACCTCCATGGCTTGGGCGACAGCCTGGGAGGGCTGTCCTCGGGGCCTCCTGACCCCCCCTTTCTTTTCCCCTGAGAGTCTTGAACTGGAGTGTGAGCCGGTTTTACACCTTCTGGCGCGCCTGTAGACTTTGGCAAAGTCACTGTGGTGGTGTCGTCCCTTGGGGGTAGGGACATCTTCTGAACCGTGGGAGTTGCCCTTTCAGGATCAGCGCCCACAGCTGCCGCGGCAGTATCACTAGTCGAAGATGTCTCTGACTAGGTCTTAGCCTGTACTGGTTGGGCCTGTTTGGGTTGTTTAGCCTTTTTCTCCTCCGTCTGCGGCTTCTCAGATTTCTCACCTAGTTTAGCCAGGGTAGAAGACTTCCTCTTTGAAGAGGGGCTGGATGGTAGGGTGGCAATGGAGGTTGCAGGTGACGTTGATCATTCCCTATCAACTTTGGGACCCGCTTCCGCAGCGAACCCGATGGACTCAGGCTTGCGGCTCTTGGCTTTGTCTTGGGCCCCCACGGATGAGGCACCCTGAAAGGACTGGGCCCCCACGGATGAGGCACCCTGAAAGGACTTAGAAGACCGCTCCTGGGTGAGGGATAACCCTGCACAGAGCATGGGTGGGAGGCCTTGGCTTTAAGCCATGCCGCCAGCCTACTGGGCCTGTTCCTCAATGTTTTCTTAAAAAATCTGAGACAAATCTTGCACTCTACCTCCTTGTGGTCCGGGTGCAGGCAATAGAGTCCTCCACAAACACATTCTGTAGCTCACATTTGGTGCAGGGCTTGAAGAGGGACCTTCCTTCCTTCTTCTCCTCCGTCATGGTCAGAGGGTGCAAAGTAGGCCCAAAGGCCCTGTAGAATCTTCAATGATCTTCGCCCCTGAGGGGCGCGGAAGTTCACGACAATGGTCGCCACTGTCGGCAGATGAAGAAAGGAGCAGACCGGCTTCTTTGAAACAAAAATACATTGTTTTTCATCAAAAACATGACCAAATTTACAAATATTTGCATAAGAGGTCTGGGAAAGCCTCTACCGGTACGAACATGGCCCATTGACCAGTTCTTCGGTGGATGGCCCCCGGGAGGGTCTCAACCACGCTTTAGTTTACTATGCTTTTTACAGAGGAGAAATTTCCATAAACAAATCAATCTTTGTCCCACCCGTAGGTAGTCCATCACCGAAATGGTAGGCAATTCTCCTTCTGAACAAGAGTACCAACAGCAACCCCATACACGTGTTTCGGCCTAGTCGGTCCTCATCAGTGAGGTGGAGCTGTGCCTCTCTAAGCACAGTGAGCAAGGGGTCCATGTCTGGATTACCCTGGTAACTCAGGGTGCTGGACTGCCCCTGGGCAGGACAAAGAGTGATATGCAGAGATATTTCTCCTCTGTGAAAGGGACAGTGAGCTAAAGATTTGGTTGACACTCTCCCGGGAGCCATCCACCCAAGAACAGGTCAATGGGCTGTCTTTGTGCCGGTAGAGGGACTCCCAGAACTCCCCTTGTTTTGCATATTAAATAGCTTTGGGTTTCACCCTAAGTAACCAGGAGAATCCAGACGTGGACCCCTTGCTCACTGTTCGCAGAGAGGCACAGCTCCACCTCACTGATGAGGCCAGACTAGGCCGGAAAACACATGTCTGGGGTTGCTTGTTCAGAGAATTGCCTAGCATTTCAGTGCTGGACTGCCCCTGGGCATGACAAAGACTGATATGCAGGAATATTTCTCCTATGTGAAAGGGACAGTGAGCTAAAGACTTGGTTGAGACTCTCCTGAGGGCCATTCACCCAAGAACAGGTCAATGGGCTGTGTTCGTGCCGGTAGAGGAACTCCCAGAACCTGCATTGTTTTGCAAATTTACAAATAGCTTGGAGAGCAAACTAGAGGACTCCCAACACTGAAGCGTGTGGTACAAATCGGAAGATGGCAGCAAGAGAAGGGGAGAGGACTGTCATTGGATGGGGGCAGTGTGCCCCAGAGGACAGTGGTTGCTCTAGAGGAGAAATAGAGTTTTTTAAGTGAAAGTGAAACTGATTTTTCTTTTTTCGAGGATTCCCATCCTGACGACGGGGAATATTCATGAGCATGTGAATCCCTGCCAGACCCCATGCTGGAGAACAATCAGTATTTGGAAAAACTGATGATTTTACTGTTACTTTACAACCCCTAATGAGGCCCCAAAAGCCCTTTTATTTAAACACCCAAATAAGACTGTTTGGTATTCCAGACCCACTGTAACTGGAAGACAGTTAAAACTAACTTTATGAAATTGGGGATGGGGTTGAGACAGCCCCTAAAAAGGGGTCCTGGATCCCTTTGACTATGATGTAAATAAAATGATCATCCTGTCAAAAATCACTTTAATTGAGAACCATCAAAGTCACTTAACAAGGAGTTTATGTGGAAACTGAAAGCTCTTCGAATGTCATCTAAAAAGCTCAGAAGATCATTGTAAAAAGGAGGCTGGCCTCTCCATTACGTACAATTATACCAATGGCAATTACTTTGAAATATGCTAGGACTCTCTTCAGAGTTATAGCAGAGAGTAGGAACCATAACATAAACTGTAAGATGCTTTCAAATTTCATTTCCAGGATCTATAAATTGATTTGATTCTAAATTTACCCCTCAAAAGGATTATGGGCCTCATTACGACCCAGGCGCTAATGGGTTAACGGCGCCGTAAAAGGCGGCTGCGCCGTTAACCTATTAGCGCCTAATTACGAGGTCTCTTTGCGGGACCCGACCTTAACGGCTGGTGTAGACCAGCCGTTAAAGTAGGGACCCGCAAAGGGACCTTGGTGCTAAATACGGTGCCGCAATTTGCGGCACCGTACTTAGCGCCTTCCCCATTCCCATTGAACCCTATGGGTCAAAAATGGGAATGGGGAAGGGTCATGGAGGAAGGGGGAATTACCACCCTGCCAACCTTGTAATGGGGTGGTAATTCCCCCTTTCTCCATGGCATAGTCGGTAATTTACCGGCATGGACCATGGTGCTAATAGCACCATGGCCTTCCGCCAGGGTCGTAATGAGGCCCTATATCAAATTTAACCTAAAGCCATAAACAATTTGTCAGGACATGATACATCAGATGTAGGATGTGACTCTGGTACTACAGTCATGGTAAGGCTGTATCACTACATATTATCCCCACCAAAAATATCACCGTATATATGGTGTCTGGAACGGCCATAGGCAATATTTTCGAGAGGGATGATTTTTGGGGTTTTTAGGAGCAGGAGTTGCTGTGGTGTCCCTTGCAGGTTCCATGCCTTAATATTGCTGCAAAAATGATGGCAATAGTTTTGTATGGCGATATTTTTGTGAGGATATTAACACATGGAACCGGTAAGGCCTAGTCGGACGCTCTGGGAAGACATGTACCCAGAAGCCCATCTATGCTCTGGCTGCAAGGTACTGATCTTGTTAGAGATCTCCTGGAGGGTGTCTGGGTTTTATTAAAATAAATGTCATGTACTCAATACCTAAAGAGCATATCATTGCTCCATAGCATTCAATGTTCTAGTATCCAAGTCAACCCAGAAACTGCTGCTGTACAAGAAATGCTATTTAAAAAGATGAGGAGGACCTTGATTGGATGAATAAAGGCTCAAGGAAACAATGGTTCAAATCAGTTCCCCTTTCATTCATCTTGTTAAGAAATAAATTCCATTTCAAAAATAATTTCCTCGCTGAACTAAATGTCATTTTAAAACCCAACTACAAATTATTCATGTTCTCAGGGGCAACCACGGAAACATAAATTGCTGGTGATCATAAGTTATCCCTTTAAATAAAAAAACCTGTGTTATATTTTGCAGAACTTTGATTGATGCCTGTCAGCACTTTGATTAAAGACTTATAGGAAGTATCTAATTCTTTAATATTTCATAGGGCCTCATTACGAGGTTGGAGGTAGCCATGGCGCTATTAGCGCCATGGCTGCCTCCAAAACCCTTCAGACTCCGGCCTGGTAAATGGAGCAATTACCGGTCCATTCCGAGGTCGGCAGACCGGTAATTCCCCATTCACCAGGGCCATTCCCCATTCCCATTTGAGCCCCCATAGGACTCAATGGGAAGGGGGAAGGCGGCAAGAAAGGTACCGCAAATTGCTGTACCGTTATTGACCCCGGTATCCCTTTGCGGGTCCCGTCCTTAACGCCTGCTAAAACCAGGCGTTCAGGAAGGACATGCAAAGGGAATTCGTAGTAGGGCGGTAAGGGATTACCAGCACCGGTGCCCTTACCGGTGCTGGTAATCCCTTACCGCCCACCTCGTAATGAGGCCCATAGTCATTAGATCTTATGTACAGAAAATATCATGTTTTCACCATCAACAAGCTGTATTGGTCTGCAGCCACACTGTCGAAGTTTCAGAAAGTAAACTTTCCAGTTGCTGGAAGTGATATATGGGAAAAGCAATATATATCCATATGTTAATTTCAAAAACCCTGTTTGGTATTGTATGATTACTATCAAACATAGGAATAAGCAGACAAGCATGCACATTGTTCTAAATCAACGTTATTCTGAATTTCAAGGATAAGAAAAATATGAAACAACACAACAGTAGGAGACCACTATGTCTTGCACATTGGTATTAGCCCACAAGATGTTTTCTGCCCACAAGAAACCGTCCACCACCAAATATTATAGCTTATAATCAGTAGGATTTGACCTCCTGCATGAATGGTTCATTCAACTTTCTGCGATACCCAGACAGGTTCTTAGGTGGAGTTGGAGGATGGCTTAAAAAAGGGGTATGCAATTCATGAAACAGTGCAAGATAAGGGTGAACGTACAGTTTGTGAAAGTGCCTAGTCACCAGGACCGCAGGTCCAGAGTCCATCAATATTCTAATATCAAAACAAAACCTCCTGCGCATTGCACTGGGACAGCTAACAGGGATTTTAGAGTTCCCACAGGCAGTTCTTTCATTCCAACGGTGTCCTTCTCATTACTTGGGCCTTTGTTCTGGACTTGGTCTTGACTAGGTTCTAATGCCTGAAGCGGTCTGGGTTGGCCTCTGGTCCTGGATGGATGGAAAAGGCCTCACAACAGCGGCCTGTCCAAGACTTGAATGGGTTCCCTCTCCTTGCCCGAAGGCTTTTCTCTGTGCTTAAGGCTGAGAGATATTGCCCATGGTACCAGATAGTTGCTGGTAGGATTTCCCCCTCAAACTGGGGTTTCACGCATAAGCAAGACTCTTTAATTTGGACTGGCTTAGACTTGCTACTCCAATAGACGTTTGAACTTCAGCTAGGCATTTTGTTTGGGCTGGTGGTCTCACTACCCCTTCCCTGTTCTGATCGTTAGCCTCCAGCTAGCTCTACTCTCACTGCTTCTTATGGATCTCTGGGGATGCCTCAGCCACCCTCTGTGCCGATGATAGCAGGCCTCTGCGTCTAGCATTACCTTTAAACCTGCTTCTTCAAAGCTCTGGTTTCACTTGTTTAGCCACCTCTCCCACTCGCCTCCTGCTTCGGTTTGATCCTTCTGATTTTCCCAGTTCAGCTTCTCTGATCCTGGTTCTCATTCTCAATTTTCTCTCCCCATATTACCCTCTTGGCTTGGCCAATATAGACTCTTTTCTTCTGGATCTCCTCCACTATCTCACCTCATTATAGCAACACCAACTCTGGCGATCACTATCCTATCACGCAAGACGGAATGGGTGTGCCCCCTTTACACCAGACAGAAAGAGTGATAAGACATAAGAGGGCTTTGCTTTTTGGGTTGTGGTTAACCCTAGCTAAATGGTTCCACTTACTCCTCATTAATGTGGCTAGTGTTTGCTTTTCCCTGCAGGTGTTGTGTACTTTTTGTAAATGAGGATCAGTCTGTGCCCCAGCCCCGTGTCCTGTAGTTAGATATCCCCTGCCCGCCATGTTCAGATCGGGCTGTGGCAACATAGCGATGTGTGGACCCTGACCTCTGACACCAGCACGCGCCTGTGACTTTCTTTCCCTTCTGTTGGTAGCACTGCACAAAATGCAAGTAATCGCCAACCTATAACTGTACTGTAACTCCAGGTCAGGTTCAAGGCTGCAGCATGCACATTACCCAGCATGCAGTGATTCTCGATCCACACCTGAATCTGGTCCGAATGCCACACTAGCTGAAAAATCACTTGCCAATGCTATTCAAACCAGTTTAAAGAGCAAGTGAGCAACTGGGTTGGGTTTACACTCTGGGATATACCCCTGGAAAATTACTTACAGTGCCTGTGAGTACGCGACTGTACAAAGACGCTTTCGAGGCTGCCTGTGCTAACAAAGACTTCCAATCATGGCGTTTCGCCACCAAAGTATCCTTTTAAGTCACGCACATTGATTTTAATACACTACATTTAGGTTAGACATTTATAACTAACTGAGATATTAGTGACTATAGATGACGTTCAAACATGGTCCAACGAAGTTGGAATTTATCACAAAATAGTTGCCAGCTGAATTGTAAATTTATTCCATCTGACCAAACTGTCTGTAAATTCCATATCCAGAAGCATTTGTGTTGATTCAATAGTCGCGTGAAGTTTCTAACCTTTTTCAATATGGTAATGATCTTAAAGAATAGCTGTGCAAGATTGCATCTTGCAATGTGTGACAATGGAGAGTTCAAGCAAATTGCTGATTTGTTCACATTAATCTGTCCTATGGCCTGTGTAGTCTCACTCTCATTGCAGAGCCTGGACGGGCATTGCATCATGTACATGATATATGTCATCAGATACAGTACAGTATATCTCGATTTGATGGTTTAACTGCATTGTTTGTGAGAGAATTCGTCCCTTTTAACATGTTGCTGCAGGTTTTGCATGGACATGTTTCGATTTTTTTGCTGGTATAATGATCACACTCCAGATGTCAATTACCACTCCGGTGTCAGGTTATAATGTCCCCATACATAATGTCGCTGGGGAAAAGGCATTGACGGCATTATATATGGTGACATTATGTATGCAGACAGGTTGAGGGGATGTCCACGACTACCATTTAAAAAAAAACAAAAAAAAACAGGGGTTGCAGGGATGTCCCTTGCATGCTCAATGTTATAATGTCTCCGCAAAAAACGGCGACTTTGGAAACATTACAAACATTCTTGCTGGGACATTATTACATGAAACCGAAACTCCATGGTTCACATTCAAATGCACTAACATTCTAGCAGATATATCAACACGAACTGATCAAATGAATCCATCTGGAGTGCAATCATTACAAAAAAGGGAAAATCAAGAACGTATATTTTGGATCATAGAATTTCAAAACTGCAAGAATGTGTTAAAAAAAATCATTCTTCTTTGAGAGGTGGCACAGATGGCGTGACATTTGTGGGAAGGATGTTTATGTGGGGATAATGTTGTACAGTTTATAGGTTGCTCATCTATGACTTTTTTTTTTCGTGTGCTTGCTGCTCAGCTTTGACACAATGGGGGTCATTACGACCCTGGCGTTTTAACGGTTTAAGGGCGCCGTAAAAGGTGTCGGCGCTGTTAAACCCTTAACGCCTGATTACGAGGTCCCTTTGCGGGACCCGACCGTAATGGCTGGTTTTACCAGCCGTTAAAGTAGGGTGCCGCAAAGGGACCTCGGTGCTAATTACGGTACCGCAATTTGCGGTACCGTACTTAGCGCCTTCCCCAGTCCCATTGAGCCCTATGGGGCAAAAATGGGAATGGGGAAGGGCCATGTTGAAATGGGGAAATACCGCCCCGCCAACCTTGGAATGGGGCGGTATTTCCCCATTCCACCATGGCGGACTCGTTACAACACCGGCACCAACTATGGTGAGTCTATGGGGGTCATTACGAGTGAGGCGTTAAGGGGTTAACGGCGCCAGTAAAGGTGCCGGAGCCGTCAACCCCTAACTACCTCATTACGAGTCTGCTCGCGGGAACCTGCTAAGGATGCCTGGTTTTACCAGGCTCCCTTGGCGGGTCCCGCGAGCAGACCAGGGTGCTAACAACGGGCCCGTTATTAATGGGCCAGTTGTTAGCGCCTGTTATTAATGGGCCGTTGTTAGCACCGTCCCCATTCCCATTGAGCCCTAAGGGGGCTCGAATGGGAATGGGGATGTACTGGGTTCGGGTTCCTTGAATGAGGAATTACCGTGCCATTCCGACCTTGGAGGGCCTGGTAATTCCTCATTCAAGGAACCCGGACCCGGTAGCCACTAAGGTGGTAGCCATGCCACTAATAGTGGCATGGCTACCTCCAAACTTGTAATGAGGCCCTATATGTAAGTCATATTGGTGCATTCATTTAATGGTATGTTTTTATTTTTCCGACTGTCAATATGTCCTGTCATTTGCGGAAAGCTCGAACTACTGAGCATGGGACGCCGATTCATGCATCATCGGGGCTGATAAAATAGTACATTTCCAGTCTTGTTATGCCAAATGTGGGAGTGTGTCTGATGTTCTCGTTCGAATGACTATCTGCATCAAATGAGGTCTGACATGGCATGTTTTTTTAAAATCCGTTTTCCATCATGCCACTTTGCTTTTCAGTGCATCCATGCCCATAAATCAACAGGCAAGCACAGTGGTACATCGCAAGATTATCAAAGGTGGGCGTAATGCACACAAATACATGCATGTGTATCTTCATGAATGAACACAGCATCCCTCACAACTGCCACTTCAACATCCACAGCAATGACCCTTTTGTTTTCTGTGGCGACGGTGTTCACATAACTGACCATGGAAATTCCATGTGATACCACATTTTCTTCCACAAATTATTGGTTGTTTTGTCTGCTGTGTTGAAGTGGAATCTTGTTTTTTGAACTATACTGTATATTCCTTTATCTTTTATTGTGTATTTCGTTATTCCTGATGGAACGGAACATTCCGATCTTGTTTAATCCAATTTATTTCTATCCTTTGTCATCCAGAGATGGTGGGGATAAGGTGGTGTGTTGATGGTATGGTTTGTGAAGCAGAGGATTGTTGTTGTATATTATTACACAGATGACAGGAGACGTGATGACAGGCTGGATGGCTTTTATTTCACAGATAACAATCTGCCATCAACATGTAAGTACAGCCAAGTCTGAAGGCTAGGCAAGCTTGCCTAATAACTGTTCCTGGGCTGGGAGGCAGAAATGTCCAATGATAATAATAGCCCCCCGGGCCCAACTATCGGAGGAGCCGGCAGGACGCGTCTTGCCGCATCCTCTGGTGCTCCCGTAATGCGCGCGAAGCGCGCGAGGGCGGTCCTAGCCCCCAACGCGAGATCTTGCGAGAGTAGGAGACTCTCGCGATATCTCTACACACCTCCCTTTGATAAAGAAAGAGGAGGTTCATTGCATAACATAGTCAGTGTATCTCACCGGTCTTCTGTGCTCTCTTCTCGGCCGGTCACCCTTTCCAGTGCGATCTTCCTGTTGCTCCTGTTCGGATTCTGGCATGGGCGATCCCGGTTCCATCTCTGTTTCTTCCCTTTCATCGTCGTTTCTCTCGGGCTCCCGTGGTTCCCTTCGCTCGTTGTCTATTCCTTCTTCGGCAGGTGGTCTCTCCGGGGTTCTTGCTCCTTCTTGTCTCTTCTGGTATAGGGCTACTCTTTCCAGATTCCATGTGCGCCCGTCCTCTGTGCGGACATGATTAGTTCCCCTGTGGACCACTTTGGTGGGTCTGCTGAACCGAGAGCCCGTGATTTGGTCCTTTTTTGGTAGTCTTATTTTAACCCAATCTCCCCCTCCAATGTCTGACGCTTGCTTGGTTCTTCTTCTTTGGTCACTCCATGTTTTCATGCGTGCCTTGCTGTTTTCAATTCTCCACACCACTTCTGACATGTCCACTGCTTCATCTTCTCTCACTTTGGATAACCACGGTGGTATGAGCGTGGAGGCTGCCCTCCTCCCTCTCAACATCCGAAACGGAGATATTTGCGTTATTCCGTTAGGAGTGAGTCTGTGGGCCGCTATGGCCTCCTTGGTAGTTTTTAGGGGGTCCATCCCCGAAGCCGTGGCTAGTTGTATTGCTCCCTTTATGAACCTGTTGGCCCTTTCAACAAGCCCATTGGCTTGGGGATGGTACAAGGCCGCCTTCCTTTGGCCTATATTGTGCTTTCTTAGGAATTGTTCCATGTCCCGCGAGATCAGTTGTACCCCATTGTCTGTTACCACTTCCTTGGGGAGGCCTTCTCTTTGAAAAATTTCAGTGAGGACTTCAATTACCGTCGCTGTGGTAATGTTTGGGAAGAACTCTGCCTCGACCCACTTGGATAGGTAATCAACTAGCACTATGCCGTACCGATGTTCTGGTGCCATCGCTTCCAGAGGTCCTATAAAGTCTATGCCCACTTTTGACCACACCGCTTCTGGTATTTCTGTGGGAATTAGGGGTGCCTGTCTGAGTTTCAGTCTTTTGTCACTATTGAGGCACTCATGACAACGCTCTATCATGGTGCGAATCTCTTGATCCATGGACGGCCACCAGTAGGCCTCCCGGAATCTGCGCCGGGTCATCGTGTTTCCCAGGTGACCAGCGTGGGCTCTGCATAGGATGGTGCTCCTCATGCCTATGGGTGGGATTATCTGGTCCCTCTTCATTATTATTCCTTCCGTTTCCGATATCTCTTCGGCCACCTTCCAATAGGGTCTCATACCTTCTGGCACCATTTTTTCACCTGGCCACCCTTCCTTGATCCACTGACGGATTTTCGCCATAGCCGGGTCTTTTCTGTCCTCTTCCAGCCAATGTTTCTCGCTGAGTTCCATATAATCAGGTGCTTTTATGTCAGTGATCGATGCTACTATGCATTCTCCTCGCAGAAACGTGGTGGCCTTGTCTTTACCTTCTGGCAATCTAGACATGCAGTCAGCCTGCGAATTCTTCCACCCTGATATGTGCTGCACTTCAAACGTGTACTCCTGCAGTTTTGCTGCAATGCGTGCCAATCTGGGTGTGGACACTTTGGTACCTCCTGGGCTGAGCATGTGGATGAGGGGTTTGTGGTCCGTCACCAACTTGAATTTCGTGCCCCACACATATGTTCTAAAATGTTCTACCGCCCATGCGCACGCCAACATTTCCTTTTCTATGGTAGAGTAGTTCTGTTCCGCCGAGGACAAAGCCTTCGACGCAAAGGCCACCACATGCTCCGTGTCCCCCTTCTTCTGCGTAAGAACTGCTCCTAGTCCGTATGCACTGGCATCCGTGGTGATGACTGTATCCCACTCCGGGTTAAATGGCTGTAAACACGGCGCTTCCATGATGTGCCGTTTTATACTTTCAACCGCCTTCTTCTGGGGTTCTTGCCACGCAAATACCGAACCCTTTTTGAGTATGTCACGGAGTGGTGCTGAGGTTTCAGAGAACAAGGGAATAAATTTTGCGTAATACTCTGCCAGTCCCAAAAATGATCTTACTTCGTCTTTGCTGGTCGGTTCCGGTGCTTCTATGATTGCATGCATCAGATTTTGTTTCGGACTTATCCCTTTTTCTGAGATTTTGTACCCCAAGTATTCGACCTCTTTCACTTTAAATGCGCATTTTTCATGGCGTAGTCTCACCCCTGCTTCTTGCAACTTGGTCAGGACCGTTTTCAATGTGGCGTCATGCGTTTGTTCATCCCCTGCATACACAAGGATGTCGTCCTGGAAATATGCGACATTTTTGACCTTTCGTAACAAAACATCCATCATGCGTTGAAACGCTGATGCTGCCGACGATAACCCGAATGGCATCTTGGTGAACTGATAGGTGCCAAATGGTGTGATGAATGCTGTGAGGGGTTTGGACTCTTCATGCAATTGTATTTGGTGGTATGCGTTTCTCATATCCAGTTTTGAGAAAATCTTGGCTTCCTTCATCAACAAAATGAGTTCATTTATGCTCGGTAGTGGGTAGTTGTCGGTGATGACCTCTACGTTTAAGCTGCGAAGGTCTATACACACCCTTAGCTCTTGCGAGTTCGGTTTCTTTATCAGCACTACTGGGCTCAGCCATTCTGACGCTTCTACTTCTTCAATGACCCCCTCCGCTCTCATTTTGTCCAATTGATCCCTGAGAGTGTCTCTTGCGGTTGCTGGCACTGGCCGCACACGATGTTTGACCGGGACGGCATTCTTTTTTAGCATTATTTTATGGACAAAGCCCTTTATGTGACCCGGCTCCTCCGAGAAAAGTTTTGGGTAGTCACTCTTGACTATGGGCCCATCCCTCGCGCAGACAGACAGTACCTGGTCTTCTGTGCTGGGGTCCAGTTTGATTTTGAGCTTGTCTTGGTCGTCCCATCCCAGTACTGCTGGGCCTTCGTGGCTGAAATAAACTCTGGTGGTGGTTTCTCTTCCTTTAAACTCCACCTTCCCTTTGATATATCCCAGTAGTTCAACTGACGCCCCTCCAAATACTGTGGGTTTGTGACGTGTGGTGAGAACTTGGACCTTTTCTTTTCCCACCATTTCCTTGTATGTCCGTAGGGGTATTATGGTGAGGTCTGACCCAGAGTCCGCCATAACTCTTGTTTCGCAACCGTCAATTTTGATTGTGCAATGGGGCTTTTCTCTTCTCGCCCTTGTGCTGTTTACCATGATGACTGTGGGTCTCCCCTCGTCTTCTGAGGACGATTCTCGCTCCCTGTTGTGATCGGAGTTTACACTGGTAACTTTCTTGTTTCTCCACCGACACACCAACGAAAAATGGCCAATGCGTTTGCAGATTGAGCACTCCTTATCTCTAGCTGGGCACTCCCTATCGAATGCCAGGTGTTTCGTGCTGGTGCACCTGTGGCATTTCAGAGGTTCTTTCCTACCTCCTCTCCCCTCTCTTGTATCCGGTGTATGTCTTTCTTTCTTTGAGTGAAATGTGACTGCTTGGATTTCAGCAGAACTCTGGGTTCCCGTGAGTTCTTTTCGTCTTCCCGCGGTTTCTTCAACCGCCCTGGCAATTTCGATCGCCTTCTCCAGTTGTAATTCTTTCTCCATAATGAATTTATCTTGAACTTTTCTGCTGTTGGTGTGGACTGTCAACATGTCGCAGATGAGGCTCTCAGCATTGTTGCCGAAACTGCACAGCGCTGCCAGTTCTCGCAGCTTGGTGACGTAATCGTCGACCGGTTCGGATATTTCTTGTCTGCGAGTGTAAAAGCGTATTCTATGCAACACCGTGTTCTCTTTACTGGCAAATCTCTTCACTATTCTCCTAACCGCCTCCTGAAAGACGTCATCGTTGTCGCCTGCCACCGGGATCGGGGTAAGACTCTCAAACACCCGCTGTCCTTCCACTCCCAGGGCATTAAGTAACATAGCCCTACGCCGTGCCGCTGAAAATCCTGCCCCTCCTAGTGCCTCTACATACGTCGTGAAAAGGGGTTGCCATTGCGGCCACGGGATGGCGGGTTTACCTGGAGTTTGCAGGAAGGGGGGTGGCGGCGTCGCTCCTTGCATGTTCCCACGTGGGTTGTAGTGGTGATCCTCGTCGCCAAATTATGTTGTATATTATTACACAGATGACAGGAGACGTGATGACAGGCTGGATGGCTTTTATTTCACAGATAACAATCTGCCATCAACATGTAAGTACAGCCAAGTCTGAAGGCTAGGCAAGCTTGCCTAATAACTGTTCCTGGGCTGGGAGGCAGAAATGTCCAATGATAATAATAGCCCCCCGGGCACAACTATCGGAGGAGCCGGCAGGACGCGTCTTGCCGCGTCCTCTGGTGCTCCCGTAATGCGCGTGAAGCGCGCGGGGGCGGTCCTAGCCCCCAACGCGAGATCTCGCGAGAGTAGGAGACTCTCGCGATATCTCTACAATTGTGTCTATAGTGGAGTCTTTGGGTATCATTATGAGTTTGACGGTCCGGGAACTACGGTACCGGTAAGCTTGCCGGTACTGTGGTTCCCGGACCGGCAAACTAAGAGATGTGCTCGCGGGTGCCTTTGGCAGATCGGCACCCGTGAGCACAGCATGTCGGATGCACTGGCACTGTGTGTAACGGTGCCAGTGCATCCGGCTTCCCCATTCCCATTGAGCCCTATGGGGATCAAATGGGAATGGGGAAGAATTTTTCCCGGCGCCCAGGAATGGGCAAATACCGGGTCCAGCAAGGCCGCAATGACCCGGTAATTGCCCATTTCTAGGCGCCGTAAAAAAATAAAATACCGGCGGCAGCCTCATAATGAGGCCCAATGTCTTATTGTGTTTTGTTCCTCCTACTCTAATGTGCAAGTGTGACAGGGTCAGAGACTTGAGCAGGCAGCCTACCAAGGTTTTCACCAGAGACAGTCCTGCCCCAAAGGCAGGGTGAGGGAGTTGGGAGGGGCCTAGTCTCGTCCCTCCTGTATATTTTCATTTAAAATTTTTATTGGGTATTTATAATGCGCCTATACACAATGTGCTTCGAGGCCAACAAGACAAGAGGCTGGGAAACAGGGAGGACAAAACAAAAACGATGCTACTACGCCTTGTGGCATTCAGATCGTGTAAGTGCAGTAAAGACAAGTGCAGGGGAGAGGGGACGGGGGACTAATGGTCAGGGAGGAAGGCCGTGAGAAAAAGCGAATGCTAGGGGAGGCCAGGTGGACAGAGCCAGGGGTAAGCAGAGAGTGTAGGGGAAAGGAAGGTCCACAAGCTAAGTGCGAGGTAAGGGGTTAAAAGGGCTACAGAGGTGCAAGCTAGTGTGGGGGAGGCGCCCAGAAGGAAAGTGCAGGTTGGAAGAGGTGGAGGGGTTCCGGGGAGACCAAGTGCAGGGGTAGACTGGATTGAGGGGGCCTGGTGTCTTGTATGACTCTGAAGGAACCAGGCAGACAATCAAGAGGCAGATGGGGACATTAGCAGGGGAGGGAGAGAGGGAAGGAAGAAGAAAAAAGGAAGGTCTTGAGAAGCTTCCTGAACTTAAGGAGATCCAGCTCAAGTCTGAGAGGGGAGGGGAGGCCATTCCAGAGGGAGGCACCTGCAGAGGAGAAAGGTCTACCCCAATACTCCCTGCTTGGAAAAGCCTCTGCTCTGAAGAGAGTTAAAGCTAGATGACTGAAGGCCTCTAACAGGGAGGTATTTAAGCAGAGAGAGTATGACGTAGAAGGATCCCAGGTCCCAGAAAGCCTTGCGGATGATGCAGAGGGTCTTGAACTTGATCCTCACAGCAACCGGAATCCAGTGGAGAGATTTTACTGCAGGAGAAATTTCGAAAAAAATGTGATGTTTTTTTCAACAAAAAAAATTGCGCTAAAAACCCCACGAAAAAACATCCTGTGATGAAATGACACAGAACCGAAAGGGAGAATGCCTCTGAGGAGGTGCAGATAAAGGTGGGCCTTCTTGGTAAGGTCCATGATGTGAGGAGAGAAGGAGAGAGAGGAATAGAAAAGGACACCAAGGTTTTTTGCCTCACAGGAGGGTGAGGGGAGGGGGCCCGTGGAGTGTGGCCAGAGTGTGAGAGGGAAAGTGGGATCAGGGATCCCAATGAGAAGGATCTCTGTCTTCTTGGCATTAAGGCAGAGATTGTTAGCAGTGCACCATTCCTGAATAGCAGACAGGCAGTCAGGAATGAGAGAGGAGGAGGAGGCAGAGGGGGGAAGCTGGAAGGAAGGTGGTGTGTCATCAGCATAACAATGAAAGTTAGGCGAGAAAGTGGTGATCCAATGGGCTAGAGGGGACAGGTAGATGTTGAAAATCCAAGGCGAGAGGATAGAGCACTGAGGGACACCGCAGGTGGAGAGTGAGATGGTGGAGAAAAAAGGGCCCAGCTGAACCTGGGAAGGTCGGTCCGGATGGAAGGAGGTCAACCAGTCCAGAGCCAGGTCTGTGATGCCAAGGGTATCATGGAACCGATTTAGCAGGGTGGCATGATTGACCATATCAAAGGCAGAGGAAAGTTCAAGAAGGATGAGAACGGAAAGAGAGATGGAATCGAGATTAGAGAGCAAATTTTCACAGGTGTTCAGGAGAGCAGTTTCCGTGCCTCTGGCAGCTCTGAAGCCAGATTGATGGTCTTGGAGACACCCAACAGATTCAGTGTGGTGGATAAGCTGGGAGATGACCAGCCTCTCCAAGAGTTTGCCCAGGAAGAGTGTAATGGAGATAGAGCGGTAGTTTGCTGGACAGGACGGGGTGGGAGAAAGCTTTTTGAGGAGAGGGTGCACAAGGGAGTGCATGAGGAGTGAAGGGAAAGATCAAGTGACAAAAAGAGTGATTGCAGAAATTGGTCAAGGCTGGAGCAAGGGAGAATGTTGTCCTTGATAGTTCTGGAGGAGCAGAGGAACACCTGTTTGGATATGACTCTCATAGAGTAGACTTGTCTGGAAACCTCATCAGGTGTTATGTGACAAAAAGAGGAGAGTGGGAGGGGAGTGGAGAAGAAGGGGGGTCAAAGGAGGCCTGAGAGTGGGTAAGGGGGAAGGGTGTGGTGTAGAGGAAAGTGAGCAAAAGATGCCCTGCTTTTGAGTAATGAAGTGAGAGGCCAGAGAAGTGCAGAGGCCAGGGAAGGCAGAAGCGAAGTGAAGACTGTAGTAGGGTTGGCGAGTCCCTTGCAGATTTCGGAAAGTTCAGCCATGTTGTTAGTAGCCTCAGAGATGAGGGCCAGGATATAGGCCCTATTCTTGGAGCCAATGGAGAGTCTGTTTTGCCTTTGGAGCAGGCGGCAGGACAGTTTGTCAGAGGATGTGCTTGAAGCCTGCCACTTCCGCTCAGCTGCTCTGCACTTGTGTTTCATACCAGGTGTTGCACTTGGAAGCAGGATTCATGCAGATCCTCATGACAGGGGCAAGGATGTCCAGAGTGTTGGAGATGGAGAGTTGAAAGTTAGTGAGGGCTGTTTCAGTGTGAGAGTCGTTGGCAAGAGTAGGAGGGGGAGTGAAGGTGGCAGCAAAAGCATCAACTCACACTCACTTACTAGGTCAAATGAGGGAAAAGGAGACTGGCAGTGCAGATAGGGGCTTAGCCGGGGGACCCAGAAGGTCCAGGTGAGAGGACAGGAGATCATGATCAGATCAGGAGATAGGAGTAATGAGATGGTTGGAGATGAGGATGTCTGAAGTGATGCGAGCATCCAAGGTGTGTCCGGCAGAATGAGTCAGACCGGAGGGAAGAATAGAGAGGGAAAGAGAGTCACAGAGTTTTTAGAAGAGCCCACAGGACGCATCAAGGGGAATCGAGGTGAATATTGAAGTCTCTGAAGTGGAGAAGCTTGAAGGAGAGGTCCAGGAGAGAAGAGGTGAGGTCAACCCATTCGAAAGAGTAAGTGGGAGACCTGGCCAGGTGGCCTGTAGATGGTGGCCAGAGTCAGAGAGAGGCCAGGAGAGACAGCAAGCCTGCAGACAAGGCATTCAAAAGAGGAGTAGGCCTGAGTGGGTATGATAGTAGCAGGGACCCACTCAGAGAAGATCAGGGCAACTCCACCCCAGGCCTGTTAGGCCTGGGCTTAGAGAGGATCTTTTAACGCTCAGGGAGGAGAATGTCAAAACTCCTGACAGAGCTGGCAGTGAACCAGCTCTGGGTTGATATATAGCACGACTGTGTGTGTCTTGTTATCTATCACCTACTGCCTGAAATACCTTGTGCTGGCCAGAGTTCTGTTTCTTTTATTTTAGGACTCCAGGTACTAGAAAATAGTACAGCAGTGAGAAATTGCCATGCTCTGGGAGAATAACTGGTCAGCTTCATAAAGGACACAGAACCAGCAATAAGCCCTTGCAAAACACTGCAACAGTGAAAAGAAGGTCAACGTGCATCTGCAATGGCAACCCACTCACTGAACACGATGGTGAAGAGATGGATGCGAATGCTATTAACAAAAATGGGGTGGGGCAATGTGGAGATTTTGAAACTTCCTGCAGCTGTGGCACCATGCAGAGGGGAAAAGCAAGATCAGATTGGCCCCAATACACATGTGAATTGATATTGATATTTTATTTGTATTGTGCTCGTACACAAGTGTTTCAGAGCACAATCAAACTAGCCAATGAAAAGGGGAGGAAATGAAGATCACAGGAAGGGAGGGGTATAAAAACCCTGCAGTGAGTGTGGGTACTTTGGGTGAGGTCAACAGTGGAGATGGACCAAAAGACCAGGTGGAGAAAAGACAGTGGAGCAGAGCGTTGGGAAGACTGTGGTGGAGATTGATGGAGGTTGACATGCTTGTGAGAGAGAGCAGTAGTTTTGTATACGAGTGTGTGAAACATTGTTGATAGTTGTGAATGTGGGTTAGAGAGTGAGTAGAAGAATAAGTTAGTGAGAGGAAGAAGGGTGTATGAGCGAGTGTAAGAGTTGAATGAAAGTGAAAGTAAAGGACTCGGGGAGATTACAGGGGAGAGAAGAAAGTAGAGGGGAGATGAAATGAGAATAGAGAAGAATGCAGAGGGTAGAGGAGTGGAGAGTAGAGGAGAGAGTAGACAAGTAGTTATGTGTTTGTGTGGTCGTTGGGGGGACACAAGTAATAAGTAGAGAGGGAGGAAGAGGGAGTGGAATAGGCAGGAAGGGAGAGAGAGAGCGAGAGAGGAGAATGCAAGGGCATAGAAGAATTGAGCGAAAATGCTCTACATCTTGTTGAACCATAGCTCAGGAAATTGTATGCATAAGTTCTCCCTAAAACAAAACAGAGGGACTGAGAGCCTTTAGGTCATCACTTTAGAGAGCATTATAAATAGTAGGTGTTACCAACCTCTAATTGACAACTTGGGGGTTAGAGAAGCCTGGCCTAGGGAGGTGGGAAGCCCACAGGAGACGAGTGAGGGATACCCTGAGTGGCAACTGTTGTCAGTGCATGTTTTTGATTCATGCTGTATGATATTATATGAAGTGGCATTTATAACGCACCTGTACACAAGTGTTTCTAGGCGTGACAAGACAAGGAGGGGGAAACAAGGGAGGACAAAATAACGATCTTACTAGGCCTTGTGTCATTCCGATTGTGCAAGAGCGGGCAAGAGGCAAGGGGAGAAGCACCATGGGGGAGCGGAAGGGGGAAGTGCGGGTGGCTCATAAGTGCAGACAGAAGGGACTGTAGGGATGCAGATACAAACCCTTAAGTGCTGGAGAGCCCGGAGGCAGTGCGAGGGCAAATGGACATACAAGAGTCTGGGCTCAAGTTTGGGGGGTGACCAGGTGACCAGTGCGTAGAACAGTCAGGTTCATCAGCAGGGGAGAGGAAGAGAGAAAGTGGAAGTGAAAAGGAAGGTCTTGAGTTGCTTCCGGAACCAGAGGATGTTCTGCTCAAGTTTGAGAGAGGCAGGGAGGCTGTTCCAGTGGGAGGCCCCAGCCAAGGAGATAGATCTGCCCCAACTCTCTGCTTGGAGAAGCGTCTGACCCTCAGAGAGTTGGAGGTAGAACTCATTAGCCACCCAAAGTAGACACCGGTCAATTTTCTCTTTGAAGTGGCTGATGGGCAGAGATCACGAACCCAGTTGGTGGCATTCAGATCACAAGGTAAAACAAACATTTCTTTTCTAGCCATATTGCATCCCTCTGGGGCAACCCTGCGCTCTGTCTAGAGTGGGAGGGTCCAAAGAGGGTTGCAATATGATCCTGACTAGTGTCCCGCAGACCCTGTGATCAGCTGCTATTTTGCAGAACCTGGGGTAGAGGGTGATCTTAAGAGAGCTGAAATATAACCCTTTTTTAATTCTTTTGTGGAGTGTGTCTGATCAGACTCGGCTTTAAGTGTATTGGTTCACAATGGTGTCCCTTAAAATGTCAGTTATCTAACAACCAATCAGATTGGTTGCCCTTTACTGTGTTTTTGGATCTGGGCTGGGTCCCCTGAACAATATAGGCCTAGAAAACTTGGAAAGTGGCATGAGAGTTTGCGTATTGCTAAGAGTGACCAAAGATCTCAGTAACAGGATTTTGACCACTTTTAATCAGTTTACAGACAAGTGGTTGGACTGACTTTTACCAAATTTAAAAGTGTGACAACCACTCCTCATTAAAGTTTGCCACACATCCATCCAGCTGTTGGGCCCACAGGTGAGAGCAACATTTTACCTGTGGGAAAAATATGTTTTGGGACCCCGGAATCCTGCCTCCCCTATTGCTTTGCCCCCAATTGGTTGAATAGCCTAAACAGTTTATTTATTATTATTATTATTATTTTTTTTTTATTTTTTTTACTTTATTCAGCTATAGGGCCATCAAAGTACACATGTACATCATAAACATAACACGTAGCTCATTTACAGTAATGATTACTCAAATTGCCAGCCAAACCTCAACGCATATAGCAATATCTGCGATATTACAACCCCGAGGAACAGCCTGATGTCAGCGGCACATGGATCAATTAGAATCTACTTAATTGACCATGTGGAAAACTATCCCACTTCTCTTAATGGCTCCCTCAAATCTTGGGGCTCCCTAATGGGACTACTTTGGCTCCAGAAAGTGGTGGGTGCTGAGACCTGGTTCCTGTGAGGGACACATTGTTATGGTAGGGGGATGCACTGACTTCGATCTTGCTGCGTAACAATGGCTACTCCTTGTTCCCTTAGTTTAATATGAATGGAGTCAAAAGTACTTCCCCCATTATGATGTATTCTTCTGCAACTTGTAATCTCCTCTCTAATTAGGGAACAACATCCCTAAACCGTTTTGAACCAATAGGTGAACTTATTAATTAGCAGAATGGTTGAGGATTCTTACAAAGTTGGCACTGCATACATAGGGTTTATGGTTTTTCCATCGAATTTTTACCATCGAATGACCATTCCATCTAAAAAAAATGCATGTTTATTTTAAAATGGGTGTCCCTCAAGCCCCTGTTTTTACCCTTTAAAACCCATTATAAATAATACTAAACCCTTTACCTTGAAAAAACATGCATTCGATGCATATTTTTTCGATGCAATTTTGTCAATGGAATGGCATTCGATGGTAAAGTTTTAGATTTAATGACCAGATACCCATAAATAGTTCATATGTTAGGAATGAATTGACGTAGGTCTGTAAGGTCACAATTCAAAAAATGAGGAGAGCTTGTAGATTCAATCGTGCCAGTGGTTTTTTAATGTTACCCAAAGGTGCCGACATGTGTTTCAACCACTTGGACAGAGAGCAGATGTTACTCAGAGCATCCGCCACACTCAGAAGCAGTACTCAGTGCCCAATACCATGCCAAGAAACACAGCCACCTTTCATCATCGTACATGAAATATAAATGCACCTGCCTTGATAAAGACCCCCAAGTGGTTGAAACACGTGTCGGCACCTTTTGGTAACATTAAAAAACCATTGGCATAATTGAATCTACAAGCACTCCTCATTTTTATAATTGAAACTTTACAAACCTAAGTCAATTCATTCTTAACATATGAACTATGTATGCAGTGCCAACTTCGTAAGAGCACTGCCCCATTGGGTTCTTACAACAGGCTGCTAAATATGCGCCCACCTCAAGAAAAAAAGCTTAAGCACGGTAGCCAAACCTTCCCGGTGCTCCCACCTCCCCCCTCTCGATTCACTTATTAATTAGCGATTCCCTAGCTTCAGGCTGGTCACCAGTACCTTTAGGCCCTCAATGCAGGAATGTGACATGTCCCTCTCATATGTCAACCCTCCATTCCTTGTCCTTGTTCTTTTTGAGTTCTTAAAACACTATGGCTGACAGCTCCTGGAACCACTCTAGGCTCTATATAGCCAGCCCCACCACCTGGCTTGCCACCCGAAGGCATAGTCCTGGCCCCACAAACATCCTCTCCACAGTCAGCCCACTGGGGCATTTGTGCAGATTTATGCAGCGGGATATTGGTTTAGGGAATAATGCTGAGGTCGGCTTATTTCTGAGGCCCATTATTGGGAATCACATCATTGCAACCAGTGTAGCCAATGCTATTGCCAGTCATATCGGACTGAATTACACCCATCAGTCCTAAAATCTCTCCACTGGCTCCCAGTTGCTGCAAGGATCAAATTCAAATCCCTCTGCATCATACATGAGGCTGTCTGGGGCTAGGGACCACGCTATCTACAACTGGCTCTCACCAAATACTCTCTATCCAGATCTCTACGCTCCACTGGCACCAACTCTCTGTGTCAAGGGCTTCTCTAAACAGTGAGCTGGTGGATGATCTCTTTCCTTAGCTGACTCCCTCTGCTGGAACAGCTTCCCCTATCTCTCTGTCTTGAGCCAGATCTCCTCCTATTCTGGAGGCTCCTGAAGACTTTCCTTTTCACCTACTCCTTCCCCTTCTCCTTCCCTTGCTAAACCCCACAGTGGCTGAGATTGATGACCAGGGCTATTATGTGTCCTTCTGGGTCCTGGCCCCCCACAACCCAAACGCCTTTAGGCTTTGCCCACCCCCAGCCCTTGCCTTTGGTGCACACTGGCCTGTGCTGTCTCACAGGCCTGCACTTATTGTTTTGGCAGTTGACCACTCTTACCAATTGATCTGTGCCAGGCACTTAACAGCTGCATGCAACTTACTCCCTAGCACTTCCCTCTGTGTACCCCTAACACTTACCCGCTCCCTCGTCCCTTCTCTCTCTCTGCACTTGTACATTCTGAATGCTCACAAGGCCTAGTAGGACCGCCTCTTTCTTTCTCTTCATTGTTATTATATTTGCCTCTCATTACCATGTTCCCTTCCCGTTGCCCTGTGGGCGATTTGAAACACAATTTACTTGATGTATAAATGCCTTACAAATGCACAATAAAATCAATTAAAAAATCCATTTTAAAAAATCAATAAACAAATTGGGGTGCTGTGAAATTTCTCCACTACTGGCTGGGCAGCCCTTGTATTGACCTCAAAGTTTGGCAATGTTTGGTCGATGCCCCCCCAAACACCTTCTTCTGCACCTCTGCGATCTTCCAGAACAAGCATAAGCAATTTCTTCAAAGCAGCCTGTTCAATAAGGACGAGGGAGCATTTACATCCCAGTGAGTGTGCCTCGTCAACTTAGTCAGGGACGGAGAAAGAGAGCATTCCGGAAGGGGTCGGGGGGAGGGCTAATGTGCTGGAGCAGTTAACGCACAGGTGATGCCCTTCCCCAGCAAACGTAGCCCACACATCATCTATATGATGTTCAGAGCCTCTCAATGATGTTGGGCAACTGGCCCTGGATGGCGAGAGCCCTCTCCCGGTGACCCTTTTATTGGAGAGGCTGCACACTGCATTCAGGAGTGTAACATATTTGGTACCCTCTAGACTAGGTATTGCGGGCTTTGAGGCTATGGCAGTATTAGTATCGTCAATTCTGATCACTGAGGGCCTGTTTTCTAGATGGTTCTTCAAGGTTAGAAGTGTGGGGGTGGAAAGTGTGGGTGAGGAAACAATTGCACCTGCAGATGAGGGGGCTGTTGGCTCTTCCCCCTCTGAGCTGTGCTTGCCCAGATTAAGCCCCCCCTTGGCTGGGAAAGTCCATAGAAGAGGCATTGCAAGTGACAGGGCTGAATGCCATGCAATCAATCCCACTATTCCCTGCACTGTGTGCCATTGCTCCAAAGTCTTTTCTTTCGCAGTTGCCAACAGGTAAATTGCCCTCTGTGATGCGGTTAGTAGCTTTGCTCTCCATAATGTCCAGGGTGCTTACCAGGAAATGATTAATCTCCTTAATCAGATTGTAGGCATCACCCATGATCTTGATAGGGCTGTGCGTCTGTGCCTCTGTACTACATGGGTCAGAACCTGGGGCGGGCAATTCCAGCAACTTGTGTTTAACGGTTAGGCTTTTCCTCTTCGGTTTAACAAACCCAGGGAAGCTTTGTGGTGGTAAAGGGGGTTAGGGGACATCCTCTATATCAACATTTGCAGCCGCTGTGCTAATACGAGTTGGAAGAGGCAGTGGTGGACTAGTTAATGTTCAATGTGGTGGGCTAGCAGTTCAATTGGCCCCACGTCCCCTTGTCACGGCTCCTCACTTGTCTTGTGGATTCAACGGCACTCTTCTTCTGATTAGCAGTGTGTTGCAATGCGCAGGTGGCCCCCTTCACCCGCGGTCATCTATCACCCCACGGGAGCTCCACATCCCATGCCCTTGTGGCACTGGCTTTCAGTCTTACAAAGATCCAGATTGGGGGGCCTATACAGAATTTTGTTTGGAAAGTTTTGTGAAGATTCACTGAACCGTACAAAAGTTATAAGTATCTGTATAACTAAGCATACTGGGTTTCTGAATAGCTTTCTACTGTTTATGTATGATATGATATGATATGGCACTTACAATGCCCCTATACACAAGTGTTTCAAGGCGTGACGAGGCAAGGGAGGTGGAATAAGGGAAACAGACAACGATCCTACTAAGCCAGGTGTCATTCAGATCGAGCAAGTGCATGGGAAGGGGGAAAGGGAAAAGTGCGAGGGGGAAGGGAGAGGGGAAAGTGCAGTACATGGGATGGTAGCATAAATAAGAAATAAAACAGCCAGCAGGTGGCAAGTGCAAGGTAAGTGCAGACATAGGTGCTGGTAGGGGGACTCAGAGGATACAGAAAACAGTCCCCCGGTGCAGGGGTTGCCAGGGAGGCAGTGCAGGTGGGCAACTGGCGGGGCCTGGGCCCAGGATCAGAAGGGTGGCCAGGTAACCAGTGCAGTTTCTGTCAAGAATTCAGCAGGGGAGCAGGGGAGAAAAAGCAGATGCAAAGAGGAAGGTTTTGAGCTGCTTCCGGAACCGGAGATGGTTCTCCTCAAGTTTCAGGGAGGCAGGAAGGCTGTTCCAGAGGGAGGCCCCTGCCGAAGAGAGAGATCTACCACCAACTCGTTGCTTGGAGAAGCGACTGACCCTGAGGGAGTTGGAGGCGGATGAGCGAAGAGCTCGAGAGGGAAGATATTTAGGAAGAGAGAGTTGAAGGTATTGCGGCCCCAGAAGGCGTTGTGGACAATGCAGAGGGTTTTGAACTTAATCCTCGCAGCCACTGGGAGCCAGTGCAGAGATTTCAGTCCTGGAGAGATACGATCCCTGGGCTTGAGGCCAAGGACAAGTCTCGCAGTCCTGTTCTGGATAAGTTGCAGAGGGGGGAAAATACTGGCAGGCAGATTTAGATAGAGGCTGTTACAATAGTCTAGCCTAGAGAGAACCAGGGCTCTGGAGACAGTGAGCTTCTGGGAGAAGGAGAGGAAAGGAAGAATACCTCTGAGGAGGTGTAGCTGGTAGTGTGACTTCTTAGAGATGTCAGAGATGTGAGGAGAAAAGGAGAGTGTGGAGTCGAAGATGACCCCAAGGTTTTTGGCCTTGCAGGTGGGAGCAGGAAGAGGGCCAAGAGAGGCCGGCCAGAGAGCTGCAGGGAAGGAGGGAGTAGGTGTGCCGATGAGTAGAATCTCAGTCTTACTGGCATTAAGGCAGAGGTCATTGGCGGCACACCACTCCTGGATGGCAGACAGACAGTAAGTAATGAGGGAAGGAAAGCAGGATCTCCGAGGGTAGCCTGAAAATGAGCCGGGTATCATCCGCAAAGCACTGAAAGTTGGGGCAACGAGAGGCGATGCGGTGGGCAAGGAGGGCCAGGTATTGGTTGAACAGCCAGGGGGAGAGGTTAGATCCCTGGAGGACACCACAGGTAGAGAAAAAGATATCGGAGAGGAAGGACCCAAGTTGGACCTGGGAGGGTCGGTCGGAGAGGAAAAAAGTCAGCCACGCCAGAGCCTGACCAGTGATACCCAGGTTATCATGGAGACGGTTGAGCAGGATGGCATGGTTGACAGTGTCAAAGGCAGAAGAGAGATCAAGCAAGATGAGAACGCAAGGGGTGTTCGAATAAAGGTTGGAGAGCAGGTCTTCACGGATGTTCAGGAGAGCAGTTTGCATGCTTCTGGCAGCTCTGAAGCAAGACTGAGGGTCATGGAGACAGCCAACAGATTCAGTGTGGAGATTAAGCTGGGAGATGGCAAGTTTCTCCAGGAGCTTACCCAGGAAGGGAGTGATAGAGATTGGGCGATAGTTAGCCGGGCAGGAGGGGTCGGCAGAGGGTTTCTTAAGAAGAAGGTGCACAAGGGAGTGCTTCAGGGGGGATGGGAAGACTCCAGTGGCGAAGGAGTGATTGCAGAAATTAGCCAGGGCAGGAGCTAGGGAGTCGATGTGGTCCTTGATAGTTTTGGAGAAACAGGGGTGAGCAGGAAATGGAGGGAGGGGCGCGATAGCAGGAGAGTGAGGACAGGATGAGGGCCTGGAAAGGGACAGGAGAGGTAGAGACTGCGGCAGGATTGGCCAGTTCCTTGCAGATTTTAAAGAGTTCAGCCGAGTTGTTGGATGCCGCAGAGACGCAGGCTTGGATAAGGGCTCTCTTCTTGGTTAGGACAGAGAGCCGGTATTGCCTTTGGAGCAGGCGGCAGGCCAGTTTGTCAGAGGGTGTACGTGAAGTAAGCCATTTCCTCTCGGCCACCCTGCACTTGCGTTTTAGGGTGACGAGGCTGAGTCGTACCAGGAGTTGCACTTGGCCTTGGGCTTCAGTTGGATTCTCATGACAGGTGCAAGGATATCAAGAGTATCAGATATAGCAGAGTGGAGCGTGCAAGGGCTGTGAGAGTCAGTCAAAGGTGGAGGAGGGGGAGAGAAAGCCTCAACTGACACACGCTTCATGGGTCGGATGACAGAGAAGGTGGGTGGCAGTGATGGGGGTGGCTTGGCCTTAGGGGTAGGGAGGGTGAGGTGGGAGGAGAGGAGAAAGTGATCACTCCAGGAGAGAAGAGTGGAGAGAGGAACAGAGAGGGGAAGGTCTGATGAGACCAGAACATCCAGACTGTGCCCTGCAGAGTGAGTTGGGACAGAGGGGAGAATGGTGAGTGAGAGAGAGTCGCAGAGGTCGCGAAAGAGTAATGACGGAGCACAGAAGGCAGACAGAAGGCATCCAGGTGGATGTTGAAATCTCCAAGAAGGAGGAGTTGAGTGGTTGAGGCCAGGAGTGAGGAGGAGAGGTCCGCCCACTCAGAGAGGAAGGAGGAGATTTGACCAGGTGGCCAATAGATAGTAGATAATAGATAGTATGATCAATTTGCTAAATGAATCATGCACTTTAAAATAGTAGCTGATATAAAACACCAGCTTTTTTAAAAACAAAATGTCCTAACACCTAAATTAATAGGCCTGAGCAAGGCATTATTGCTGTTAGCACTTTGGGTAAACAGCCGGGGTGGTAACTTTTTTTTTAAATTTGTAAACACGGCCCAAGGCAAGCACACGAACCTGGTTTGCTTATAAAAGTGCAAAAAGGATAGCCGACATGAAACTGGGCCGGGGCCTCTCATTTATTTCCACTGCGTTCTGGGTAAAAGCCACGAGTAGCAGGGAGGTGGAGATGAAGGGGCCGGTGAGGCAGCACTCAGATAAAGAGTGTGTTTTTTCTTTTTTTTTTATGGGGGGATTTTGATGCAGAGGGGAAGATAGCTCAGCGGCAACTTGCTCGCCTTCGAAGCAAGACGACAGGGAGCAGCACAGGTTTGATCCCCCGGTCTGCGCTTAGAAACCACTGGGTATTAAGTGTGTTATAAATAACCTATCACATCATGTATGGGTATAGGGCAAGGGGGTAGGCAGATAACGGGTGTGAAAAGCAATAGACCCCATTCTCACTATTCTTAGAGAGGCACAGCTACACCCTACTGATGAGGTTCAACCAGACCGAAACACGTGTCTGGGGGGTTGCTGTTGGTACTCTTGTTCAGAGGAGAATTGCCTAGCGTTTTGGTGCTGGACTGCCCCAGGGGAGGACAAAAACTGATATGTGTAGGATATTTCTCCTCTGTGAAAGATAGTGAGCAAAAGATTCTGGGTAAGGCTCTTGTAACCAGGACTAATGTCTGGCAGAGGGACTCCCAGGACCCCCCTTGTTAATTTGTATATTTAAGTAACTTTGGGTCTCACCCTAAGTTACTAGGGGAATCCAGACGTGGACCCCTTGCTCACTATTCTTAGAGAGGCACAGCTCCACCCTACTGATGAGGTCCAACCAAACCAAAACACGTGTCTGGGGTTGCTGTTGGTACTCTTGTTCAGAGGAGGATTGCCTAGCATTTCAGTGCCGGACTGCCCCAGGGCAGGACAAAGACTGATATGTTTGGGATATATCTTCTCTG
Organism: Ambystoma mexicanum; assembly: GCF_040938575.1. Taxonomy (NCBI): domain Eukaryota; kingdom Metazoa; phylum Chordata; class Amphibia; order Caudata; family Ambystomatidae; genus Ambystoma; species Ambystoma mexicanum. The sequence continues at coordinate 469,333,973 of NC_090923.1, forward strand.
TGAAAGATAGTGAGCTAAAGACTCTGGGTAAGTCTCTCATAACCAGGACTAATGTCTGGCAGAGGGACTCCCAGGATCCCCTTGTTAATTTGCATATTTAAGTACCTTTGGGTCTCACCCTAAGTTACTAGGGGAATCCAGACGTGGACCCCTTGCTCACTATTCTTAGAGAGGCACAGCTCCACCCTACTGATGAGGTCCAACCAGACCAATTTGCTGTTGGTACTCTTGTTCAGAGGAGAATTGCCTAGCATTTCGGTGCTGGACTGCCCCAGTGCAGGACAAAGACTGATATGTTTGGGATATTTCTTCTCTGTGAAAGATAGTGAGCTAAAGACTCTGGGCAAGTCTCTCCTAACCAGGACTAATGTCTGGCAGAGGGACTCCCAGGACCCCCCCCTTGTTAATTTACATATTAAAGCAACTTTGGGTCTCACCCTAAGTTACTAGGGGAATCCAGACGTGGACCCCTTGCTCACTATTCTTAGAGAGGCACAGCTCCACCCTACTGATGAGGTCCAACCAGATGGAAACAATGTCTGGGGTTGCTGTTGGTAGTCTTGTTCAGGGGAGAATTGCCTAGCATTTCAGTGCTGGGCTGCCCCAGGGCAGGACAAAGACTGATATGTTTTGGATATTTCTTCTCTGTGAAAGATAGTGAGCTAAAGACTCTGGCTAAGTCTCTTGTAACCAGGACTAATGTCTGGCAGAGGGACTCCCAGGACCCCCCCCCCCCTTGTTAATTTAAACTCGATTTAAACCTGTTAATCAACAGGCCACGTGTGACTTTGGGTATTAAAGCATCATTTTGAAGGGAAACATTGCTGCTGAGTGCCATTCACAACTGTTTTTTTGTACAATCATATTTGTTTACCAAGATTCCATTCGATGATATGTATTGTGTGTCTCCACTCTTTTCAATACAGGGACCCTGAAACTATGTATTTAGGGAAAGAAGCAACACAGCTCCTCTTTATGTTGACCTGACCCACCCAAACGTGAAATGTTACATTGAGAGATGTAAATTCAGTGTTTTCATGAACAGCTTCTAAACTGCCCAGTCAATGCCAAGTGTTGATATAAATGTCGCAGTACGTGTGTTACTGGCATCCACAGTCTCAAAAAATTTTAGATGACAAAAGTCATCAGGCCACGGGGATGTCAAGTGCATTCTTGAGTTTCAGTCTAAATTACAAAAGATTATCGTTTCACTCAGCAATGACCCTTGCGAAATTGAAACTCTGCGTACGAGAATTAAATGTTCCATCGGCTGAAAATGAACAGTGTGCTATTTATCATACAATATTTAATGAAAAAACCGAATAACTTTTTCAGATTACATCGCTGATTTCCTCCGGTAATGCTTGGCTGATTCCGTGTGTCGTTAGCATTACCACAGTGCATAAACTCTGGCTTATGCAGCAAGTTTGATAATAGAGGCCCAAACGACAATATTGCAGAGAATTAGTGTTCGCTTTCAAAACACACACACACACACACATACACACACATCTGGGCTTACTTCAGTGTTCCTAAAATACCGGTGTGTCATTTATAAATAGTGCCACATATATCCCGCAGTTTACTGTTGACTAGTGAATACTGTAGCAACACAATCAAACACACATTCGCAATGTCAATAGTTTGGGCTTCTGTATATGCTTGAAAAAGGCACAGGCTATCCACTGCCCTAGTGTTATTAACTGCCCATTGATGGAAGCAGGTGCAAAAGGGTGTGTGTACCTGGGCATCTCATAGCAGTGCCTTGCAAATGCCTAATGCACATACACAAGCCAAAACTGTCGGCTTGGCCAATGCTTGTTTTTAACAGGATTTAATTGAACTACGCGCTAAGTGTCTGTAAATGGAGAGGCTGAAGGCATACCTTGTTTTTTATTACACCATTTGTCATGAGGGTTCCTGCATTCCTGTGATTTTACAATAAGGAAGAAACTGGACTGAAAAGCAAAAAAGAGGTTACTTATAGCACCGGGGTATAATAAAGATTATAGCAGAATGCAATACAGGATAAGGAGTAATTGACAGGGACACAGTGGTTATTTATGGAGGATGCCAAACGTTGGGTTGGATGATCAAGATCCGAGCAACCCAGAACAAGCACCATTGCAAAATGCTGTACTGTCATTAGGAAAAGACTGTTCAACAGGGTCTCTGAGTTAACTGCATGGCTTAAGTCGAGGGTACACGTGGGGGACGGAGTCCACCCACTTTATTCAGAGGGTGGACTCAGTATTTATGTTTCAGATTGTAGTGATATATTTATGGGCCACCCTTAAGGGATTTCATTCCCTCCCCAATCAAAAGCACCACAGATAATATCCCAATGGTGTGATTGAATCTAGCCATGCCTATGACTCATCTAGAGACATGTAGATCTCTCCCCATGTGCCACACATAAGCCAAGAACCAGGCCAGTGTACAGAAAGAATATATATTTATTAAATAATATGTCCAATTAATATTTACACATAACAAAAATTAAATACCAAGAACTCACTTTTTTAGGAATAGACCTTAAGAAAAGATTTGAAATTACACCACGTTTGCGTTATCACTGTTGGGCATCATGTAAATAGAACACAGGTCAAATAAACAGTTCAAACCTTCTATCACACACAAGCATCTCTTAATGCCAATAATGCAGCACCTTAAAACATAACAAGCTCACACGCTTGCAAGCAGTTATGAATCTAGGTTTAAATAAAATGCAATATTTTTCGTATTTGTCAAAAACTATTTCACACACGCAGTGCTCTTTACTTATAATCTCCCTGCATGCATGTGAATGCTAGCAATGTGAAATCACAACAGCCTTTTAATGCAACACTTTTTTATATGGGTTCTTCCTTTGCCCGATGTAATTCAGTTAGGGACTTCACTTTAATTTCGGCAAAAATGTTTCTGCGTCAGCGCAAAAACCCAGACATTCAGTTACATTCAGCACCCCTCTGCTTAAAGGCAAATTCTGAGGAATGGTGAACAGTTAGGAATTTTGTTTTTTTACAAATAATACCCTCATTGTTGGGTAATTTTGGGGTTGTGTGGCAATTAGAAATATGAATTCCCACTTAATTTAAATGACTATACCTTCAATTAGAGCTAGGAAAGAGGTTGGAGGTTTCAAACTCCTCCAAACCCCCCACCCCCGCATTCATAGACTATATGGGAGTTAATTAAATTATTATTTTGTAGAATGCTAAGGGTCTACTCAGTTAGTAAGGTATTAACTCAAACAGATCCCCAACACACTTGGTTCTGTTGGATACATTATTTACATAGAATGTCTTAGCTTTTGGTGCTCAGGAAAGACATCAGCATTTCTGTACTCTCTCATGGTGGAAAAAAGGGATCTGGTCAGGCACTTCAGTCATGGATAGCCACCAACATTCATCCCTCTATTTGGCTCTCCTAGCAAAGATCCCAGCCTCTCTGTTTCCTGGTTTCCCAATTCCTGTCCCCCAGGCAATATTAATTATGCAGCAATTTTTCAGTAGTTCACCCAGCTTTCCCTGATTTTCATTGTATGTCCCCTTATGAATCTTAAACCACACCCACAAATATGTCTAAATGATGACATTCCAGCTCATTTGTAATAAGTTTTGATTGAACAACTATCGTCCATCCCCGTATTACAGGCCAACTCTATCTTCTTTGATTGACCCGTTCAGTTACCAAGACCAAATTTCAAGAGGGATAAAGCCACCCCTTTCAATTAACATTTTTACACATTTCAAATTTGCACTAACAAACTCACATGACAAATATTTTTACTTTACAGTTAAGCATAAGGATATAGATATATTTAGGTTCCTCTCATCAGGCCAGACTTATTGAAATATGTCCCATCACAGCAGGATGTTGCAGGTACAAATGCTGGTTTTTCGTGAATTCTGCAAAGATGATAGACGGCAGTATCATACAATTTTACACACAGTTCCTTTCTTCCATGAACTACCATATTCAAAAAGGTCTGCTTAGTGACATATTCCGGAAAGCTACCATCACATTTTAGGTTGTAGCTCTGAGTTCCCAAGGACAAATCTTGACATGAGTTGTATCAACAGAAATGCCTTGTGATAAGCTTTCCACAGATACTTTTCCCATTTCTGTAAGTGTCATGGTTCCAAAGTTAACAGACACATTATGATGTTCTATGTAACCTAATGACATTGTATTCATTACACACATATTATCCCTTCAATTTTCACATTAAATTTAATTTCTTCAAACTGAACAGGGGATCTTGCCATCGGCTTCCTGTGTTGACATTGGCCTGGTGTAAATCACTTAATCATTCTTGTGAAGACAAAGGTCTGCAGAAGTGACCTTATCTTTCTGACCAAACGGTGTTACCATTCCCTCTCATCGTCATGGGGCAGTTTCTGTAATCTATCACTTACCATTCAAGTCCTGAATACACCATGGATCGAATTTTAAATACATGTATTTTTAAGCTTTACTTCCATTAACGGTACTTCTGTTGATATATGGGGTCATCTGTAACCTTATAAACCCTTTGGCCTAGCACAAACCCTGCTCCCTGCCTTGGCTCTCTGAGCTTCAAAAATATTTTATTTTAGATAAAAATAGGGGGAAGGTATGCAGTCCTAGGTCTGCAAATCTCCTTGGAAAAATGTTTGTTTGAGCTAAAAGCAGCCTTTCCTTCATGCATCAAAAACCGGTACTTTCAATGTTCCGATTTATTCAAACATTGGCCTGCTTTTTTTAATATGTATTTATTTATTGGTTATTTGTAATGCGCCTATACAGCCAAATGGTGTTTCAAGGCGCATCAAGACAGGGGGTTGGGGGGACAGAGAACAAAAATGATCCTACTAGGTCTTGAAACATTTGGAATGTGCAAGTGCTATAACATGAAAAGGACGGGAGGCAGGGAGTGCAGGTAGGGGAGGAGGGAGCAATGCTAGGAGGAAGGGAGAAAAAAGGACATTAAATGCAAGTGGACCAGTTCAACACAGAACAAGGTTGGAAATTAGGAGACATTGGGGTGGGCAAGAGTTTGGGAAAGCCTCATCTCATGTTGTAGGGGGGCAACAACAGGAATTCAATACCAGGTAGACAATGGTGACAACAAGGGAGAACAATTTCAAAAAGCCTGCCTCTTGGTGCGGGAATCTCATCAAATAAACAGCAGAAGGTAGGCAAACATAAACAATGAAATGGCAGAGTAAGTAGGAAAGCCACAACTAATATTGCACAGATATTACAGCAAAACTCACAACCATATGGATAAAAACAGTGAGGTCTAGCAGATTTATAAGGATCAAATAGGCGGGTATACAAGTGGCAAGCATCAACAGCAAACTTTGAGCAGTGGCAGGACTTGGTGGCAGAAGTAAAGGATATTGAGCAGTTAGGTGGGCTGCATAAGCACAGCATAACAGAGTCATAGTTGGAATGGTGCAGATGTCAAATATTAGCAGCACGCTGATAGTCACAGAAGGATGTTGTTTAAGAGAACAGTAGCAGAGTTAGGCTGATGCAGACAAAGTGAGTATAGAGAAGGTTGAGATGCTATGTACGTTAGGGTTAAAGGCCATGAGAAAAAGGTCAAGGGGAGACACGTGTAACAGGAGGAAGACAGACAGGCTCAAGTCAGAGTGACCGCCGTGTGGGCAAGAGTCAAGAGAAGAAACTGAGGGCACAGAGTGGAGCAGCAGATGGACCAGGCAGGAAAAAGAATAACAAGGCCACAGGAGGAGGCTTCATGGTGGTGCCGCGGGACCCGCTAGACAGGTAGAAGGAGACAGGATGTGGGGCATGCAGCTAGGGTTCAGTGCGTGGCAGCAATGCTTACCTTGTGGTCATAGTATTCACCGATGCTGCGATCGACTGATTGGAGGAAGGGCTTGATCCAAATAGGATCGGTGAACAGAGAGGCAGAGGGGGGCAGGAGAGAAGAAAGGGGGTTGGCTTCATGGCACTTCAGCCACGTCCAGACAGGCCAGACAGGAAAAAGGGCCTTAAAAAAGGCCTTGGTCAGTCAGGGGGCAGGCTTCACCTGCTAGCTCCACGGATTGAGCTCCTTACATGAGATGCGGCCAATGGCAGTGAATTGGCATGAGTTCCGAGTGAGCATGCTCGAGCGGAAGCCATTTTAAGTGGGTAAAAGGCTTCCATTGATTCTCATTGTAGCCCGGCTGGGCTTACCTGCAGAATGGTGGTCGAGATCTGGCTGATGTTGCATCTTGGCAGGCAGTAGATGAAGTGCTGCCAAGCAACCTCTGGCCTGCTCAGATGTAAGAGACAGGCCAGGCAGGAGCAAGGGCCTTAGAGGGGGCCTTCGTCGGGGGGGTCAGCTTTGTCTGCCGGCTCCCCGGATTGGGCTCCTTACATGAGATGCAGCCAATGACAATGGGTTGGGGCATGCTCAGAGTGAGCACGCTGGAGCCAGCAACTGCTGGAAATGGCGGTGGCCATTTTAAGCAGGTAAAAGGCTTCCATTGATTCTCATTGTAACCAGGCTGGGCTTACCTACAGAATGGTGTTCGAGGTCTGGGTGATGTTGCATCTTGGCAGGTAGTAGATGGTGAAGTGCTGCCGAGCGACCTCCGGCCTGCTCAGATGTAATAGACAAGCCAGACAGGAACAAGAGCCTTAGAGGTGGCGTGGGACAGGGGGCCAGCTTTTCTGCTGGCTCCCTGGATTGGACTCCTTACACGAGAGGTGGCCATTTACAGTGATTTGGCCGGACTCCGAGTGAGCAAGCTCGTGCCAGCAGCTGCTGGAAATGGCGGTGGCCATTTTAAGCGATTAAAAGGCTTCCATTGATTCTCATTGTAGCCCGGCTGGGCTTACATGCAGAATGGTGGTCAAGGTCTGGGCGATGTTGTATCTTGTCAGGCAGTAGATGGTGAAGCGTACATATATATTTCTTTAATATAATTGCATCTTGCCATCAATGTTCATTTTTCAATCATGACATATTCACATTACTCTGGCAAGAGATATTTTGGCTCCATGTTTTCATTGTTTTTAAGCTGCAAATTGCACACACTTCCCATGGCAACTGTTTCTGCTTTTTCAAAGTCACACATTAGGTATCAGTCATTTTTACTGGAAAGTTGGCCTCAGTCACATGTAATGAAAGACACTTTCATGGCTTTGAATTTCGCATTCAAGGCACACTTCATTTTTAACCATTTCTGCATTTTTAGGCCCCAGTTAGCCAAATGTTGTTTCACTTTTGTTCCTTGACTGAAAATACCCCACCCAATTTACAGGAGGTACAACATATATGCATTTTTTCTAACCTACACGTGTGTGAACAAGCAGGAGAGGATAATTCGCACTTTCAATACATCAATATGCATTCAATTAACGAGCACAGTAGGAGCAAGAAGAGTGGTGGTCAGTTTTAGTTTCTTTTGAGCCGTGACATGATAAGGAGAGAAGGATTAGTCTGAACAGCTTCATAAATTTTAGAGTGATGAGCAGGGGTTTTGCTATGTCTGGGAAAGATCCGGGGCTATGCTAATGTCGGGTCTGTCGGGACATAGGGCTAGCTAGCCTTATGGTTGTAGCCCCTGAGCTTCTCTCCAGGGCTACAAACAAAAGACATGGGGCTATGGCCCCCTCAACCCCCTTAGCAACGCCTCTGGCAATGAGGCCAGTTAACCAGGGGTCAAGTCCTAAAAATGTAAGCATAGGGGACTCATCAACAAACACAATCGGATGTGACGTCGCCAAAAATTTGCATATCAAGGCAAAATATGTGCTTTTCATTAAATCGGCTTTTCCTTAACCACCCAAATTGAACAGGACAAATGGTATTTACCTTTCATAAAATCAACACACACACACACATCCAAGACAGGATATTTTCTTCTAATAGTGTTTTTGAAAACGCTAAAAGGTGTGCATGTTTTAAACTCCAAGAACCAATATACATGTTTTCCCTGGTACTTGCAATAAAGAAATGGCATATTTCACCTTTAGTTGTTTGTTAGTTTTCATCAGGTTATATAGTGCAGTGGTGAAGTGTCCGGCCTACAAATCTGACAACTGCATTTTGATTCCCAAGGTGGGCTTTAATTCATAAATTCAAGGAGGACATCCAATGTTTCTCTTTTAGTTAGATTTACAAAAATACTTTACCACTGTTCCACTGGTTGAGTGTCCACTGTTTGCTGGTCATGCATCTTCTTTAATAATGGGTACCAATCATTTCTGCTCAGACATCCAAAATTGGCATACATGATGTCTGTGTCCTTACCCATTCAGTAATCTTAACACTGTGTCTAAAAGTTGTATGTGAGAGGTAGTACCGCCATGTCATATTCAGGTACTGTCGATGTGATTGCCTTGAAGGTCTCATGCTCAAACTAGGCCATAGTGAGACATCAATCCTGTGTCTATGTTCAGCCCAGTATTTGTCAGGTTGAGAATCGTATTTGAACTCCCATCTTCTTCTTTGTGTGGTATTCGAGAGGTCACCTTTCAGTACCATCATTAACAGGTCATGCAGAGTGTGCCCATCTTTTACGAAGTGTTGGCCAACTGGGGTTTCTGTTTTGTGGTTCAAGATGGTGTGTCTGTGCAGGTTCGTTCTTTGACATAGTTCTTTGCAATTTTCACCAACATACTTTCCTTGTGGAATTCTTTTGCATTGGATGAGGTGTACCACATTGGATGATTTGCAATTGTATGGTCCTTGTATCTGTAATGTTTGTTTCGTTGGAGTTTTGACAGCTGATTCGGTGCAGATGTGTTGGCAGGGTTTGCATCTTCTAACATTGCATGGGGATGTTCCCTGTCGTCTCTGTTCTTGATGTAGTAAAAAATGCACTTTTGGTGTGCAGCCATGCAAACATTTTTTCTTGGTTGTTTGTATGCAATTATAGGGGTTTTCTTGAAGATATCACTCAGCTCCTCATCCCTGTTAAATATTGATTGTAGGTCCTTAACAATTCTATTCTGTTGTGTTACTGCTAGATGATATGTGACGTCCAAGGGTATTCTTTCTGTAGTGTCACTATTTCTGTATTGAAGCAGGTCAATTCAGGGTATTCTCAATGCCCAATCAAATTCCCTGGTGATTTGTCTGGCTTAGTGGCCCTTTTGCAAGGAGGTACGACGTGTGGCAAGCTGGTTGTCACTTGTCTTCCTCTTGGAGCATATACTTTGGTATCGGATGTCCTGGCTGTAGATGATACATCTTTTTGTGTGGTTTGCATGAAAACTTGTCCTGCGATTGAATTTGTTCCTGTATGTTGGTTTTCTGCATACAGCTGTTTCTAGGTGTCCAGGAAGTCTATGCTCATCTTGAAGTATTCAAGTATTCCATGGTGAACTTAATGCAGTGGTCGAAGCTATTTATGGATTCAAATAATTGTTTCACGGAATCTTCTCCTTCTGTCCAAATCAAGGAAATGTCATTGATGTATGCTAGTGGTTTCTGAGATTATTGTTGTAAAAAATCCTGCTTGAGATCTGCCATGAAAAGGTTTGCATACTAGGGGACCATTTGTGTACCCATTGCAGATATAGGGCCTCATTACACGTTGTGCGGTAAAAATCAACATTTACCGGCATGGCGCTATTAACGTGTCTGCCCTGGCAAGAGGGCGCTATTAGCGTACCATTACGAGTACGCGGACACGAGCATAGCGCCATGCCGGTAATGACCCTATCGCCTTGCCGCTAAAGACCCCATAAAGTCCCTTAACGGCTTCGACGAAAGTGCAGATTGCACCTCCGCCCTCACTCTACATGCAAATAGCGGTCACCGCTACTAGCGGTGACCGTAAAAATGCGGAACCGGAAATAGCGTCATCGCACTGGAACGGGAAGGAGCACGGCGGCCATCTTTAAAAACACAATCCATTGCCATCCTTTGCATCCAGGACCTCTTTCGACAAGACTCCAAGACAAAATCATCCAGGACAGCGCAAAGATGCCCAGGTCCGTCAAGAAAGGCGCTGATCGCCAGCGAAAAGAAAAATTCAGCGGCGGCAAATGCCAATGTAGTCTTTACAAATGACATGCGGTGGGAGACCCTCGTCAAGAAAAAGGCCATCTGGGCAGATGTTGCCCACAAAGTCAGTGCGTTGGGCACCACCACCCACACTGTCAAGGACTGCCGAAAGCGGTGGGACGACCTACGGGTCTGTGTACGAAACATCCTGTCCGTGAATCGCAAGCTGGCAATGGCCACAGGAGGTGGCACTGATTCCCCTATAAAAATCCGGGTGTGGGAGGAGACCTGCGCCGCCACAATCGGTGTGGAATCGATCTAGGGTGTTGGTGACATGGAGCATGGTGCGCCCACTTCATCAGATGGAGGTGAGTGTATACATCAAACAATGCACAGTGAAGGGTGATGGGCCCTCCAAATAGGAGTCCATAATCAGGCCATCGATCCAGCCACAAACCTACATGCACGCATCACCACATACACGTGCAACACAGACCCATTCATGCATGACCCACCCGACATCCCCATTACCGGAATCAAAATTAAAGAAGCCCAAATGCATAGAACGGTATGATGTAAACATTCTGCATAAGGCACGTAGAACCATAAACAATGATATTCCCTATTTTTGTCCCCTACAGGGCCACAGACAGACACTGATGAACCAGGCACTGTGACACCTGCGCCACCAGCTAACAAAAAGCCCAGGACACATGACAGAAGGGACACTGCCACCACCTCGAGGGGAACCAGGAGGAGTGATCAGCAGCAGAGGGGCAAGGGCAGCAAGAGCACCAGTTCTACACAGCCTGAGGCCACGGCTGCTGCAATTGTTCCACCCACGCCAGTGTACCCCATGAAATTGGAAACCAGCACGGAGGGCCCGCACTCTGCTGCCACCAGTTCCAATTGACGTCCTGAATCAAAGCCAGACCCCCAGCCCACCAAGGTCCATTGAGCCAAGCCCAAGGCCATTATCACGATCAGGTAGCCATGTAGAATCAGGCAACGAAACTGTGGATGGGCGATGGAGCCCTCAGGTGTCCTCACCTGATGCCAGAGGCATGGACCAGGGCACAGCAGCTACCCCAACAGCTGGATCCGGTCAACACGACCTTGCAACCATCAGCCAGAGGCAGGTTGAAATCACTGCGCTGGTTGGCCAGCATGTGGCAGATGCAGCCCGTCTGAGGGATGACCTTAGGTCGTATGCAAGCCAGACAAGGGAGAGCATGGAGGCCTGCACAAAGAGGATTTGTGAGGAAATGGCCCAACTTAGGCAGGCCGTCACACGTATTGCGGACGCCATGGAGCGACAATACCCCCCCACACCACAGGATCAACTGGGCACCTCCTCCTCTGCGAGTTCCCGACAAACAAGCCCCCAGCGCCGCTCTCTGCGCACCATGAGGCGCAAGCCATCCCAACCACCCAATGGCGGAGGAGGCCATGAGAATTAGGGGCAGCAAGAACTTGCTTGCACATGTCGAGCAGGACACCTACACACTATAAGCCTCCCATGGGGGTGTTGTGGGGGGAGGGGGGAAAGGGTGTTTTTGGGAGTGTTGTGGGGGGAGGGTGGAAAGGGTGTTTTTGGGAGTTTTGTGGGGGGAGGGGGGAAAGGGTGTTTTTGGGAGTGTTGTGGGGGGAAGGAGGAAAAGGGTCTTTGCACATTTGGGGCCATGCACTTTTTGTTCACATTTTGATCACAATACACTGTTGAAAATTTGAAACACAGGCTTGGTCTTCATCATTGTGTATGTGTACTTCATTGGGGACAGCGTCCTTTGTGGAGCTCACCACATACATGAGGGCAAAAATACCCATCGCCACCCATAATAGTTCTCCCTTGTATCTCATGACATTTGAGACATCAGATGCTGACGCACATCGTGTCCCTCCTGGCCATCGCCTCTTGCATCTCCTGGCAGACCATTTCACCCATCCTCATCCCCATCAACATCATCCTCATCTGGTGGTTGCATGTCAATGTCAGGTGGCATAGGCACATTCCGTCTGATGCACATTTTGTGCTGCATTACACATGCCATGGTTATCTTCGGCACTTTGTCATGGCCGTACAGGAGAGCCTCACCCGGCCCGCTTAGGCACCAGAGCTGTGTTTTCGAAAGGCAAAATGCCTGCTCTATCACGACACGGGTATGGGTATGTGCACGATTGTAGTCCTCTTCCTGCCAGTTCTGTGGGTTCCGTACAGGGATTATGAGCCACCTCTTCAGGGGATAGCCGGCGTCGTCTGTATGGGCTGAAGAATGGGTACCTGTTACCGTTCACCTCAGGTGCGGCCTGTATATGTCACACAAATCGACTTTGCATTGTGAATCAAAATCACGACTACCAGCATGCATGCAGACGATCTGCGTGACTGCAATGTGCAAAGGTGAGCTTGACCCTGCAAGTGGACATGCCCGAATCATGCCTCCAACAGCAAATGACATGTCCTGGGTGAGGCCAGGTTTTAGGTGTCCCCGGGCCCAGGCAAATTTGGTAGCACACTGCTAGTGTACTGCCATTCCGACATCGATGTTGCCATGCTGTGTGGCATCACTTCAGTGGTGCTATAGGTGTGTGGTTCAATGGTATGGCTAGTGGTGTTACCTTTGCATGCATTCAAGGGCACATTGCTGTCTTGATGTTGTGCTGTGCTGATTCTGTAGTACCATCTTGATGCCATGTTGCTGATTTGTGTGGTATGTGGTGTGGCATGATGTGCAATGTGGATGTGGATGGATGTGCGATATTCGGTAACCTGGATTGTACTCTATGTTGTGCAGCTCATAATTGCATGTGGGTTCTCCTCAAGGACATTGCAGCATTCCCTGATGGACATTGGCCTACATCTGTATGTCCATTTGTCCTACAGACGACAGTCAACACCCAGTAGGAGTATGTATCTCTCCCCACCACATCGCACTGCCATGTGCTTGCCCTGCTACTCACCAAGTAGCCAGGAACGCTGTCCAGCTTGTCGCTCCATGTAGCGTGGCATGTTTGAGTTACGCAGGGCCATGGAATCATGGGTTGATCCGGGAAATCGGGCACAACAATGTGTGATTATCTTCTTAGCGTCAGATACCATTTGCACTTTGATGGAGTGGAATTGTTTTGTGTTTTGGTAGACTACTTCATTGTGATGTGGGACCACCAACTCCACATGGGTAGAGTCGATGGCCCTGATGCAACTTGGGATGCCTGCCAGTGAATAGAAGCCAACTTTGGTGTTTGCGATCTCCTGGGCAGTCCGTGGCAGGAATATGTGTTCCCGTGCATGCTTCAGTAGGGCATCGAGTACCTGGTTCAGCATGCGTGAGGATACTGGTTGTGAGATGCCATGCATCTGCCCCACTGTATGCTGGTAGGTGCCTGTGGCCAGGAAGTGGAGCACTGATGTCTATGAGGCTGACGGAGTCGTCATGTGTCATGTACACGATGCTGGTGATGGTATCCCGGTCCAGACGGTACAGGGTGTGTATCTGCTCAGGGGTTAGGTTTAATGGACTGGCTCGGATCCTGGGGATTGGTGGCTGCCTCTGTGGTATGACTAGGTGCCCTGGTGGTGCTTGCTGCGCCTGTCTTGCCATCCTCCTCCTTCTCCTCCTGCGTCTCCTTTGTGCTGCCTGTTGTTGTTGCTGCTGCACTGCAATCATGTCCTCCAGCCCATGCAATGCTGCTAGTATTGGAACCATCTTGGTGTGGGAATGGGTGTGTGAAGAGGTGTGGTGTGCTCCTTTTGTGCTGCCACAGTCTCCATTGCTTCGACCTGTGCTGCTTTTGTCCACCTGTGGCAGGTGGGAACACTGCTAGGTTCTGATAACGGGTGGTTCGAGATGCCGGTATTTGTGCCATGCCGGTAAGGGGTTTTGGGGGCTTTTCCTTGCTGCTATTAGCACGTCCGCCTGGCTTGTGATGGTGTGCTATTAGCGGCATGGCGTTATTTATGGAATCGAGGGTCGCACGCCCGCGGACTGGTCGCTGTTAGTGGCACCGTACTTAGCGGTGCCGCAAATAGCGGTGAGCCAGGTCGTAATTGGGATGGGGATTTAACGATACCGGTATTCCCTTACCGGTAACGTTAAATCCCTACCGCACAACGTGTAATGAGGCCCATAGTCTTTTGTGGGAAATGTCTTCCATTGAAGCAAGAATTGTTGTGTGTAAGAAAGTATGACCCTTATCAGATCTGTTAAGGCTCCAATTGGCATGTTTATCTTGAGGGTTGTGTTTTGCAGGAAACTCTGGCATGCAGCTATTCCATCTTCAGGTGGAATGTTGGAATAAAGTGAGGTGACATCCAGCGTGGCCAATGGTGCATACAGTGATACACGTTCTACCACTTGAATTCTCCTGAGTAAATGTGTTGTGTTCTGTACAAAGCTCTTTGTGCCCATCTCCAGAGGTTTTACGATTGATTCAATATATACAGATATGGCTTTGGTTAGTGTATTGACTGTAGAATTGATTGGACAGCCTGGATTTCATGGTTTGTGGATCTTGATGAGAACATAGAATGCCCCAGAAATCAAGCTGTTTCGTATGAGATGTTGGAGGCGTTCTTCCACACTACTTTGCATAGACTTGATGATTTGTTGCAGAGTTATTTGTACTCCATAATAGGGTCATCACCCAGTTCTTGGTAATTCTCTGGGTCAAGAAGTTGTCTGTATGCCTCAGCATTATATTTCTGTATATCCATGACCACAACAGCTCCACCCTTGTCTGCAGACTTTATTACGAAGTCCTTATTTGTGGAGTGTTCTAATTGCCTTTCTTTCTTGTGAGGTAAGGTTCTGTTTAGTTATATGTTGGTTTACCAGTATGTCAGATTTTACACATTTTCAGAGAAAGTCAATGGGCCTCATCACGACCCTGGCGGTAAGTAACGTACATTACCGCCATGGCGTAATTAACGTTTCCGTGCTGAATCGAAGCCGTAAAAAGCGGCACATTACGACCCATCGGGCACGAGCATTGCGCCATGGCGGTAATGTAAACAGTGCCATGGCGTAAATGCCCCCAAAACGGCACCTACTGGCATCGCATGCCGCGTAAGGTGCACTACCGCCATCCCAGCCACCGATCTTAGCACTGACCGTAATTAGCGGTCACCGTAATTAGCGGTGACCGCCAGTAAGCGGAACCAGAAGTAGCGCCATCGCGGCGGAACGGGAAAGAGCACGGCGGCCATCTTTAAAAACACAATCCATTGCAATCCTCCACTACCACTGCACATCTGACCCCGAGACCTTGCAGAAAGCTACAGCCACATCCACGCATCCCCACAATGCCAAAAGTTGTCAAGAAAGCCTGCGATCGGCAGTGGCAGGACCGCTTCAGCAGGGAGGAACTAACAATGTTGGCTGAAACGCTACAGGAAAAGGCGGACATCGTCTTCTCCGCAGAAATGACAAGACCAGCCATAGCCCGCAAAAAGGCCATATGGGAACTCGTAGCACAATGGGTCAGCGCTGTAGGAACCACCGCACGCACCTCAAAACAGTGCCGCAAAGGGTGGGATGACCTCCGGCTCCGAGTAAGGAGCATACTGTCGGCCAACTGCAACATGGCCATGGAAACTGGCGGAGGAGCAGACTCCCCAATTAAGATGCAGCCATGGGAGGAGATATGTGCCTCGACGATCGGCATGGAGAGCATCGAGGGGGTCGGTGGAATGGAGAGAGGAGCCCCGACATCAGGAGACACAGGTAGGTGCCTCTAATTTAGCCATGCAAAACCCCCTGAATTCCACTTACATGTGCATCACAATGTTGCCCTATAGGGTTAACGCAACACATCAGCAGAAGACCTACACCCTGCACACATGCAGCATGCACACTCCACAGCAGGCACCCACATTCCTGCATGTTCAACCCACCCAAAAGGGAGACAACCTGTATGTCACAGCCTACAAAGTGCACCATCTATCCATCAAATTCATGGCAGTCATCACAATGCCTGCTCAATGTCCGCTGACCCATCAATAACACTTTCCTTCCTCTGCTTCACCACAGGCTCCCAATCGGACACCGGCAGGGATGAGAGTGGCACCACACCTGCCAAGAAGGCCAGGCCAGAGGCAAGAGCCCACCAACCCTCCACCTCTGCTGGACCCAAACACCAACCACAGCAGCCAAAATTGCCTGTCGCAAAACAGCCCAGGGCAGCAATGATCCCCGAGGCAAGCAGCATGGCACCACCCACAGGAGACACACAACAACTGCTGCCCACTGAGGGGAATGTGTCTGCGGGGAGCAGTACAATTAGGGAGACTGCTGCCATCGCAGCCTGCTCTGACAGCGATGTGGGGAATGAGGAGGATGACACAGAAGGTCCCCCCACTGCCCACCTTCATTCCCCCCACCTGTCTCTAAGTAGCCTGCATGGAGACGGCACACAGGGGCTATCCCCTGAAGAGTCGTGGCCAGCCACTCCCAGCCCAGTGGGAGGAGGGGAGGAGGGGAGTAGCCCAATTACCCCGGCAATTGCAACATCCAATGCCCCAGATTTCCAACAGTCGCTGGACCAAATAATTACGAGGCAATAACAACTGTCCTCACTACTCACGCAGCATGCGGCTGATTGTGGAGGTGCCAGTGCACACATGGAAAGATGTGCTGAGACTGTCAAGGCAGCCATCCAATCCACAAGCAAAGACATATATGCGGAACTAGCCGCGGTGCGGAATGTGCTCGGTGAGCTTGTACAGACAATAAGGGACACGCGGCATACCGAGCAGCCCAGTACCTCCTCCGCTGCAAGTTCTGCCGCAACCAGCCCCATCCGCAGGTCAGCCAGGAACCTGCGGAATACAGGCAGGGGGGCCCCAGGGGCCGGGAGAGGGGACTGCAAATAGTGGCCGCCCAGTGGACAAATGGAACATTACTCACTTCATCACGGGCACCGTCACACCTTTGCAGGGAGTTCAGGGGGGAGGGGGGAGGGGGGATTGGGTGTGTTGGGGAGTTCAGGGGGGAGGGGGGCTTGGGTGTGTTGGGGAGTTCAGGGGGGAGGGGGGATTGGGTGTGTTGGGTGTGTCAAACCTATTCACATTCATAATACACTTTTTTCTTTTGGGTGTGTTGGGGAGTTCAGGGGGGAGGGGGGAGGGGGGATCGGGTGTGTTGGGGAGTTCAGGGGGGAGGGGGGCTTGGGTGTGTTGGGGAGTTCAGGGGGGAGGGGGGATTGGGTGTGTTGGGTGTGTCAAACCTATTCACATTCATAATACACTTTTTTCTTTTGCACAAATCAAATGTGTGGACATTGCTCATTTCGTATGTGTGCTTTATTGCTGTACAGTCCACAGTGTGCATGTCCCAGACACACACAGTGCCCCAAGTGCCATCTCCATATTACACACACCAGCCGTGTGTGCTAGAAGCATTGGTCAATGATATTTTGACGCATTTCACAGCCCTCCTGTGCATCGCGGCCTCCATGAGGTGCTGCCCCATCCACACCATCCTCATCGTCAGGTGGTTGCAGTTCAGCGTCAGGGGGCAGGGCCACATTGCGTCTGACGCACATATTGTGTAGCATGACACATGCCATGATGATCTTTGCCACCTTCTCATGGCGGTACAGGAGGGCCCCACCAGACCTGCTGAGGCAGCGAAACCGTGCCTTCAATAGGCCAAATGCCTGCTCAATCACCACACGGGGACGTGCATGTGCATGGTTGTAGTCCTCCTCGTGCTGGTTCTGTGGGTTCCGGACTGGTGTAAGGAGCCACCTCTTCAGGGGATAGCCTGCATCACCTGTATGTGGGCGAGAATGTATGTGTCAGTCATGACGTCTATTTCAGAACATGACGTGCCACCATGGCTTGCATCCAACTGTTACTTCGGACCTGTTGTAAATGCACTAATTGATTCACACTACGCGACCAGTATATGCTCATGGCTCTTATGGAATGTTGTGCATGCCATCAACCAATGTATGCAGGGGTGTCAAGTGCCTTGTGAGTGCCCATCCACTGTGTTCGTTCATGCCGTTTGTTTTGGTGGCCTGGCACGTGTCCTGTGATGTCAACGCTTACATCATTGCAACATTGCTGTCAGCCTCATCATGACCCCAGTGAGCAATGCTGATGTTGATGGGGACATTTTGTGGGCCTTGCTGTCTGTGTGATGGTGTGTTGATGTTTCTGTCCGTCATGTGCCTCATTCGTGCGCAGTTATGGGGGACAGGCCTTTCAGTGGATGGTGTCTGGTGACGTGCATGTAGGTGCATTTCGTTGAGGTCAATGTGGTGTGAATTGGTACAATGCACTTGCAGATGGTTGTGTCATGGTTGGGGCACACCTTCATTCACGTGGTGAGGCAGCATACATCGGCCATTAGGTTTAGTGGTGTCAGCTGAAGTTTGTGCTGCTTTAGGGTATGATCTGGCTCCGTTGTCTCTACTACTCACAGCCAGGTGGAGTATGCATCATTCCCCCTCCTTTCAGCCAGGTGTAGTATGCATCATCCCAACCCCTTTCAGCCAGGTGGAGTATGCATCATTCCTCCCCCCTTTCAGCCAGGTGGAGTATGCATCATTCCCCCCCCTTTCAGCCAGGTGGAGTATGCATCACCCCCCCCCCCTTTCAGCCAGTTGGAGTATGCATCATCCCCCCCCCTTTCAGCCAGGTGGAGTATGCATCATTCCCCCCCTTTCAGCCAGGTGGAGTATGCATCACCCCCCCCCCCTTTCAGCCAGGTGGAGTATGCATCATTCCCCCCCCCCTGGAGTATGCATTGGTATGTCGTTCACCTACCCACTTCACTTTTCCATGGTCATGACATGTGACTCACCGAGTAGCCAGGAACTTGGCCCTGCATGTCGCTCCATGTAGCGTGGTATTGTGGAGTTCCGAAGGACCATTGAATCATGGGTTGCTCCAGGGAATCGGGCACAGCAATGTGTGATGATCCTGTTGGAGTCACAGACCATTTGCACGTTGATTGAGTGAAATAGTTTACGGTTGCGGTACGGTACCTCCATGGCATGTGGCACCACCAATTCTACATGGGTGCAGTCAATGGCACCAATGCAACCAGGTATGCCGGCTAGTGCATGGAAACCCACCTTGGTGTTTGCAATCTCCTGGGCAGACCGTTGTAATGAGATGTAGTCGTCTGTTGTGTGCTTGAGGAGGGCATCAAGCACTTGGATCAGTGTACGTGAGAATAATGGTTGTGAAATGCCATGCAAGTGTCCCACTGTGTGCTGGTAGGTGCCTGTGGCCAGGAAGTGGAGTACAGACACTACCTTCAGTAGGGGTGGGATGGCGGTTGGTGTTTCTATCATGCTGACGATGTCGTTGTGTATCATGTCTACGATGGCGGTGATGGTGTCCCGGTCCAAACGGTACAGGGTGTGGATCTGCTCAGCGGTGAGGTTGAATGGACTGGGTCTGATGCGTGGGATTGTGGGCTGCCTGCGTGGTGCCACTGGCTGTGCTGGTGGGGCTTGCTGGCCCTGCCTTGCCCTCCTTCTCCTCCTGCGTCTCCTCTGTGCAGCCTGTTGTTGTTGCTGTTGTTGTTGTAGTTGAAGTTGTAGCACTTGCATTGCTATCAGGTCCTCCAGCCCCAACATTGCTGTCCTATTGGAATCATTGTGGAGTGTGACTGGGTGTGTGAAGGGGTTGGGTGTGCTCTTTTTGTACTTCCTGAGTCTGTATTGCCTCCACCTGTGCTGATTCTGTGCACTTGTGGCAGCTGGATTCACTGCACAAGGCCCTTTACGGTTGGTTTGCGATGGCGTAATTAGCACCATGGCGGTAAGGTACTTAACGGGCTGGGTGATGGCGTTAGGTGCATGTCCGCTTGGGCCGTCATTCGCGCAGCTTTGCGCCATGCCGGTATTTACGGCGTGGCGGGTCGCGTGCGCGCGTCCTTGGTGCAGTTAGCGGCAGCGTTAACTACGATGCCGCTAATGGCATCGTAGTTAACGGTCACAGGTCATGATCGGACCTAGCAGAAAACGATGCCGGTAATCATTTACCGCCATCGTTTTTCGCTTACCGCCAGGGTCGTAATGAGGCCCAATGTATGTATTGCGTTTTGGGCTGCAGCCTTATAGAGGTGTCAAATTTGAGCATTTTTTCGTGGCATCACAATCTTGCCCAACTCTTTGTTCATTGTTCGGACCATGGAAATATTCCTCGAGACAGAAGCATTGTATGTGTCTTTGATTTCCTCACACAGTTTAATTTTGTCAAGTTCCTGTCTGGGTCAGAATGTCAGTCCCTTGTAAAGTACAGTTTTTTCCACATGTGCAAGTTTGTGCCCGGAGAGGTTGATAACTGATAGTTGATTGGTGGCAGGATCACACATTGGGTTCTCAGTATTAGTTCTGTTTGGAGTGTGGATTACTCTTTCAGGGGGCTCCTTGATCCATACCTGTCCACGAAAGGAGCCCTGAACCATTCCTTGTAGATTGTGGAGTTTCCCGTTTTTATGAATAAAGCATTAACAGGGTAATTCATAGAATTTCGCAGAAAAGTGTCGCAAGCGGCTGGCGCAGAGTGTCCGCGTGCGATTGTCTGCGCCAGGCACGTGCGCTAAAACCGATTTCCGCGCACAGCGTATTCATGGATTTTAGGCTCCCAAACCAGCCGTGGTGCAGAGTATCGCAGCGACCCTGCAGCAGCGCCAGTAACGCCCCCAAGAACGCCCTCGCGCAAGGAAAAGCCATCAAAATCGCTAAATCATCGCAAAGGGCTGCGCTAACCCTGGACCAGTCTACAGGGCTGCCAAACAAGGAACGCAAAGCGGGTAACGTGCATATCAGGGGTACGCGTGAAGTTATACACGCGATTAGCCAGGGTACGTGTATTACAGGGGTACGCGTGAAGTTCTACACGCGATTAGCCAGGGCACGTGTATCACAGGGGTACGCAGGAATTATCACACGCGATTTGACTGGGTACGTGTATTACAGGGGTACACGGGAAGTTCTACACGCGATTCGGCTGGGTACGTGTATTACAGGGGTGCGCGGGAATTCTCACATGCGATTTGGCCAGGTACGTGTATTACAGGGGTGCGCGGGAATTATCACACGCGATTTGGCTTGGTACGTGTATTACAGGGGTGCGTGGGAAGTTCTACACGCGATTGGCCAGGGTACGTGTATTACAGGGGTACGTGGGAATTATCACACGCGATTTGGCTGGGTACGTGTATTACAGGGGTACACGGGAAGTTCTACACGCGATTCGGCTGGGTACGTGTATTACAGGGGTGCGCGGGAATTCACACATGCGATTTGGCCAGGTACGTGTATTACAGGGGTGTGCGGGAATTATCACACGCAATTAGGCTGGGTGGGTCCTCACAGGTGTTCCCTGTACACCCTCCACGGCCCCTGCAGGCAGCCCACAAAACAGGGGACTACCCTGCACACCTGCTCATGTCCCCCTGCACCCCCACCCCCCAGCAGTGCAGGGTCAGCCTCCACCAGGCCGCCACCCATGTCTCCCAACACCCCCACCCCCCAGCAGTGCAGGGGCAGCCTCCACCAGGCCCCCACTCATGTCTCCCACCACCCCCACCCCCCAGCATCCAGGGGCACCCTCCACCAGGCCCCCACCCATGTCTCCCACCACCCCCACCCCCCAGCAGTGCAGGGGCAGCCTCCACCATGCCCCCACTCATGTCCCCTATCACCCCCACCCCCCCGCCACCAGGGGCACCCTCCACCAGGCCCCCATCCATGTCTCCCACCACCCCCACCCCCCAGCAGTGCAGGGGCACCCTCCACCAGGCCCCCACTCATGTCCCCTATCACCCCCACCCCCCCGCCACCAGGGGCACCCTCCACCAGGCCCCCACTCATGTCTCCCACCACCCCCACCCCCCAGCATCCAGGGGCACCCTCCACCAGGCCCCCACCCATGTCCCCTATCACCCCCACCCCCCAGCAGTGCAGGGGCACCCTCCACCAGGCCCCCACTCATGTCCCCTATCACCCCCACCCCCCTGCCACCAGGGGCACCCTCCACCAGGCCCTCACTCATGTCTCCCACCACCCCCACCCCCCAGCATCCAGGGGCACCCTCCACCAGGCCCCCACCCATGTCCCCTATCACCGCCACCCCCCAGCAGTGCAGGGGCAGCCTCCACCAGGCCCCCACTCATGTCCCCTATCACCCCCACCCCCCCGCCACCAGGGGCACCCTTCACAAGGCCCCCATCCATGTCTCCCACCACCCCCACCCCCCAGCAGTGCAGGGGCAGCCTCCACCAGGCCCCCACTCATGTCCCCTATCACCCCCACCCCCCCGCCACCAGGGGCACCCTTCACAAGGCCCCCATCCATGTCTCCCACCACCCCCACCCCCCAGCCACCAGGGGCACCCTCCACCAGGCCCCCACTCATGTCCCCTATCACCCCCACCCCCCCGCCACCAGGGGCACCCTCCACCAGGCCCCCATCCATGTCTCCCACCACCCCCACCCCCCAGCCACCAGGGGCACCCTCCACCAGGCCCCCATCCATGTCTCCCACCACCCCCACCCCCCAGCAGTGCAGGGGCACCCTCCACCAGGCCCCCACTCATGTCCCCTATCACCCCCACCCCCCCGCCACCAGGGGCACCCTCCACCAGGCCCCCACTCATGTCTCCCACCACCCCCACCCCCCAGCATCCAGGGGCACCCTCCACCAGGCCCCCACCCATGTCCCCTATCACCCCCACCCCCCAGCAGTGCAGGGGCACCCTCCACCAGGCCCCCACTCATGTCCCCTATCACCCCCACCCCCCAGCATCCAGGGGCACCCTCCACCAGGCCCCCACCCATGTCCCCTATCACCGCCACCCCCCAGCAGTGCAGGGGCAGCCTCCACCAGGCCCCCACTCATGTCCCCTATCACCCCCACCCCCCCGCCACCTGGGGCACCCTTCACAAGGCCCCCATCCATGTCTCCCACCACCCCCACCCCCCAGCAGTGCAGGGGCAGCCTCCACCAGGCCCCCACTCATGTCCCCTATCACCCCCACCCCCCCCCGCCACCAGGGGCACCCTTCACCAGGCCCCCATCCATGTCTCCCACCACCCCCACCCCCCAGCCACCAGGGGCACCCTCCACCAGGCCCCCACTCATGTCCCCTATCACCCCCACCCCCCCGCCACCAGGGGCACCCTCCACCAGGCCCCCATCCATGTCTCCCACCACCCCCACCCCCCAGCCACCAGGGGCACCCTCCACCAGGCCCCCACTCATGTCTCCCACCACCCCCACCCCCCAGCATCCAGGGGCACCCTCCACCAGGCCCCCACCCATGTCTCCCACCACCCCCACCCCCCAGCAGTGCAGGGGCAGCCTCCACCACGCCCCCACTCATGTCCCCTATCACCCCCACCCCCCCGCCACCAGGGGCACCCTCCACCAGGCCCCCATCCATGTCTCCCACCACCCCCACCCCCCAGCCACCAGGGGCACCCTCCACCAGGCCCCCACTCATGTCTCCCACCACCCCCACCCCCCAGCAGTGCAGGGGCACCCTCCACCAGGCCCCCACTCATGTCCCCTATCACCCCCACCCCCCCGCCACCAGGGGCACCCTCCACCAGGCCCCCACTCATGTCTCCGACCACCCCCACCCCCCAGCATCCAGGGGCACCCTCCACCAGGCCCCCACCCATGTCTCCCACCACCCCCACCCCCCAACAGTGCAGGGGCAGCCTCCACCACGCCCCCACTCATGTCCCCTATCACCCCCACCCCCCCGCCACCAGGGGCACCCTCCACCAGGCCCCCATCCATGTCTCCCACCACCCCCACCCCCCAGCAGTGCAGGGGCACCCTCCACCAGGCCCCCACTCATGTCCCCTATCACCCCCACCCCCCCGCCACCAGGGGCACCCTCCACCAGGCCCCCACTCATGTCTCCCACCACCCCCACCCCCCAGCATCCAGGGGCACCCTCCACCAGGCCCCCACCCATGTCCCCTATCACCCCCACCCCCCAGCAGTGCAGGGGCACCCTCCACCAGGCCCCCACTCATGTCCCCTATCACCCCCACCCCCCCGCCACCAGGGGCACCCTCCACCAGGCCCCCACTCATGTCTCCCACCACCCCCACCCCCCAGCATCCAGGGGCACCCTCCACCAGGCCCCCACCCATGTCCCCTATCACCCCCACCCCCCAGCAGTGCAGGGGCAGCCTCCACCAGGCCCCCACTCATGTCCCCTATCACCCCCACCCCCCCGCCACCAGGGGCACCCTTCACAAGGCCCCCATCCATGTCTCCCACCACCCCCACCCCCCAGCAGTGCAGGGGCAGCCTCCACCAGGCCCCCACTCATGTCCCCTATCACCCCCACCCCCCCCCCCGCCACCAGGGGCACCCTTCACAAGGCCCCCATCCATGTCTCCCACCACCCCCACCCCCCAGCCACCAGGGGCACCCTCCACCAGGCCCCCACTCATGTCCCCCATCACCCCCACCCCCCCGCCACCAGGGGCACCCTCCACCAGGCCCCCATCCATGTCTCCCACCACCCCCACCCCCCAGCCACCAGGGGCACCCTCCACCAGGCCCCCACTCATGTCTCCCACCACCCCCACCCCCCAGCAGTGCAGGGGCACCCTCCACCAGGCCCCCACTCATGTCCCCTATCACCCCCACCCCCCCGCCACCAGGGGCACCCTCCACCAGGCCCCCACTCATGTCTCCCACCACCCCCACCCCCCAGCATCCAGGGGCACCCTCCACCAGGCCCCCACCCATGTCTCCCACCACCCCCACCCCCCCAGCTGTGCAGGGGCAGCCTCCACCACGCCCCCACTCATGTCCCCTATCACCCCCACCCCCCCGCCACCAGGGGCACCCTCCACCAGGCCCCCATCCATGTCTAAAGCCACCACCCCCACCCCCCAGCCACCAGGGGCACCCTCCACCAGGCCCCCACTCATGTCTCCCACCACCCCCACCCCCCAGCAGTGCAGGGGCACCCTCCACCAGGCCCCCACTCATGTCCCCTATCACCCCCACCCCCCCGCCACCAGGGGCACCCTCCACCAGGCCCCCACTCATGTCTCCCACCACCCCCACCCCCCAGCATCCAGGGGCACCCTCCACCAGGCCCCCACCCATGTCTCCCACCACCCCCACCCCCCAGCAGTGCAGGGGCAGCCTCCACCACGCCCCCACTCATGTCCCCTATCACCCCCACCCCCCCGCCACCAGGGGCACCCTCCACCAGGCCCCCATCCATGTCTCCCACCACCCCCACCCCCCAGCAGTGCAGGGGCACCCTCCACCAGGCCCCCATCCATGTCTCCCACCACCCCCACCCCCCAGCCACCAGGGGCACCCTCCACCAGGCCCCCACTCATGTCTCCCACCACCCCACCCCCCAGCAGTGCAGGGGCACCCTCCACCAGGCCCCCACTCATGTCCCCTATCACCCCCACCCCCCGCCACCAGGGGCACCCTCCACCAGGCCCCCACTCATGTCTCCCACCACCCCCACCCCCCAGCCACCAGGGGCACCCTCCACCAGGCCCCCACTCATGTCTCCCACCACCCCCACCCTCCAGCAGTGCAGGGGCAGCCTCCACCAGGACACCAACTTCCCTGGCACTGAAGCTGGTGCCCCTCTGCCTCCTTGGCCGGGGGTTGCCACTGGTGCCAGATGTTGTAGTGCCCGACATGGCAACCCCAGAGGCAGGAGTGGGTGGGCAACTGGGTCCTGGGGCTGGGCTGTGGGGCGACGGAAAAGCAGTCGGGAGCCTTTGGTTCCAGCAGGGGTGGTCACAGCAACAGCACCCCTGGCTGATGTGCAGGCAGCAAATGGCAGGGCACGTGGGCAGCAGGCAGTCAGGCAGCAGCAGATGGCAGGTGGGAGCGTGCTCAGGGCTCTGGGGGGCAGTAATTTGGCCTCCTGGGCAGGAGCGTGGTCTTTCGTGTGTGAACGTGTGGACAGCTTGATACGTAGTGAGTGATTTTGCACGTGAAAATCCCACACGTCTGCGTGTAAATCGATGAAAGGCCCTTAGCGCGTAAACGCGTATGCGCGTCTATGAAGTCACGTGCACGCGTAGGAAAAAGTTGCGTGACACGTCCGAGTGTCAAAGCGTGTTATTGGTGGAAATAGCCCTACACGCAGAAGTGTCAAAGCGTGTAATTGGTGCAAATGGACCTACACGCAGAAGTGTCAAAGCGTGTAATTGGTGCAAATGGACATACACGCAGAAGTGACAAAGCGTGTAATTGGTGCAAATGGACCTACACGCAGAAGTGACAAAGCGTGTAATTGGTGAGAATGGCCCAGCACGTACACGCCGCGTAAGTGACGCTGTACGTGTGGGCCTGCATATAAGGTACGTGTAGAACACCAATTCCTTGTACTGCTTTTCGTGGAGAGCGAGTGGGTGAATTCTGTACTTCTTGTCGTTTCACACGCGATTTACTTCACGGCGTTTCAAGTTCGTACTCCCTGTTACCTCTGACAGCTTTTTCTATTTTTCCTCTTGTACTGGTTTACCTGGGCCTGTTCCCTCAAACAGTGTTCCCTTCTACTGTTGTCCTGTCTCCTCAGACAGCGTACATATCTTCTTTTGGCGGGGGTGTTGCCAACCAAACGCGCTCATTTTTCACGCTCTTTTACCTGGCAGACGGTGAGTCACGCACGTATCTAACATCTGTGCTTGCCCCGTGTGTAGCCTACCCCTTCACAGGTCATTCTAGGCTGCGTGTGACACGCATACGTTCATTCTTGTGTTACTGGGTGCCACAGCGTAGTGCAGGTTTTTCTTTCTGCACACGTGGTCTAGGAGGGGTTGCGTGCACGTCATCTCCCTTTTTTGGGCCTCCTGTGCGTTGCGTGACCCGTCATCTTTCCCCAGGGGTTACATTCAGCCTTGCTAGAGCACTAGGGTACAATTACCATCTGGTACCCAACCCCTTTGACCCCCAATTGCCCAGGACAATAGTCTACATCCACTCCCATACGCACATTAACATCAGTGCCATGGCTGGGAGGCGAGGATTCCGTAAGGGTGGCAAAGGTGGAAGAGCCACAAGTGGTGGCCGTGGTGGATGCGGTAGGGGACGTGGTCGTAACTTGCAGGGTGAGCCTGTCCCCCCATGTGTGGAGGACCAGTCACGGGCACCCATAATCCCCCCCCCCTCCCCCTCTCCCGTTGAGGCTAATGTGGCTGACACCATCCATGCTCAGCCCTTGTTGGACCAGCCCATTGTGGCACCAGACCTGGCTGACTCCATGGCTGACTTCCAGGTCAGCAGGGCTACGACACGTGCGCTGGTGCACGTTGATGCCATCATGCCACGTGGATCTGGGGCAGCAAGGTCATCTGCTGCACCAAGGAGGCAGGGCGGAGAGGCTGCAGGGGCAGCTGCGGCTCCATCCACCCCAGCCCTCACACACCCAGCCAGGACAGTGTCGGTCCTAGTCCATGCTGCTGACATTCCCCCTGACACCATCACACTAGAGCCAATGCCTGCACCAACTCCCATGCTGAGTGTGCAATCCCACACTCCTGATACAGAGTCCACCAGGGCTCCTGCCACTAGTGTCCAGAGCGGCGCAGGACACTCAGGATCACCACCACCTTCCAAGCGGAAGAGGAAGAGTGCTCGTCCGGCACAGGCTGATGCCCCAGACACGGCTACACAGTCCGGCCCGTCCAGGAAGCCCAGCTTCACGGATGACGAACTGAATGCACTTGTCGAGTATGTGTCCGGACATGACAACGAGATGGTCATTGTTGCAGGATCCAAGACCACACCTGCACAACGCCAGGCACACTGGCAGACCGTTGCGGACATCGTAAGTGCCCTTGGAATCGTGAGGCGCACAGCCAATGATTGCTATAAGCGCTGGAATGACCTAAAGCGCAGGGCAAAGAGTGAGCTGGCCTCAAGTCATGCCGCAACTCTAGTGACTGGAGGTGGGTCTCCAGTAGTAGACATGGAACTCACTCCACATGAGTCAGTCGCTGGGACCTACGTCACGGAGGAACAGATCCAAGGCGTGGGAGATCTGGCTGATTACGAGGCATTGTCCGGTGAGTGCACATGCATGTGTGTGTCATCCATGTGCATGGTGTGTGTGTGAGGGCTTCTGTTTGTGTGCCAGGTGAGAGTGTGTGCGCCTGAGTCGTATGGGTCAGCCATGTGCTTCATGCAATACTTCCTGCGCAGCTGCATTTGGCCATAGCAGTATCCCTTCTGCCAACAGTAGACATCTAGCCCAACTGCACGCCAGTTGCCCTTGAAGTGTCACCTTGCCACAACATAGTTGCTTATTTTTCACTGTTCATTCAGTCAGATTGTTTGCATTCCCCCACTTTTACTAGCCATGTCGCTGTCCACTAGTCACATGTCTGACATGGCTATGGTAAAGTGGAGTGACTTTGTTACCTGGATATCATTTGTACACACATGTCCCTGTGCAATTGGACCATTTCAGACTGGCAGCTCCAGGTGAAAAATCTGACCTGTTAGAATTAGAAAAGCAATTACATGCGGGAACTGGACTGAATGAATAGGTGCTGCCCTCCTCTCCATCTTCACTCAATAGCAATGGTACATGCCATCTGTGTGATGGCATGTGTGTTTCACCTGGCAATCACAGGCCAATGTGTGATGCCACTGCCAGGCAGCATGCAGAAAATGTGTTCATCTTCCATCTTGGTGTCATCAGTGTGTGCCATTTGCCTGCACTTCATACGCAGTGAGGGTGCATGCATGGGAGGGTTTTAGTCATGTGGGACATGTGTCAATCAAGTACTGGTTCTCTTGCTTCTCAGCCCTCATTGTGTGCCATGGTGCTAATGCCTGTTTCCATTTCTTTGTTTTCATGTCTTTGCAGGGGAAGACGCACCTGATACTGCTGGGGTTGTGGAGATGGTGCAGACCCAGGAGGTGTCCGAGGGCCGACCAACCACCAGTGAGGGACGTGGTGTGGTGGTGGGGGAGAACCCACAAGTGCTGCAGGTCGTGCTCTCAAGGGGTGTCTCTGGCTGCACCTCCCCCGAGCTGTACTCAGGTGTTGATTCGGATGAGACCTACGTGCCGTCGCAGGTGAGTGTTCCAGGGAGGGATTCTGTTCTGTCTCACCCACCTGCACCAGGGTCAGAACCCTCCATGGGGATGTCAGTGTTGGCAGCTACGCCTTTGGTGGTTACGGATGCAGGGTCACACTCCGCGACATCTGATCCTGTTCCTGGGCCAGCAGATCAGAGGGGGAATGCAGTCCTGCAGCCTCAGGCAGTGCCGGCACAGCAAGGCGCAGTTCGCCTTGCCCCAGACAGGTGTGGTGCCCGCCGACGTGGTGGCCGTACGCCACCTGGCAATACCGCATGGGAGCAATCCATTTATGGTATGGCAACCCAACAGGCTGCATCATCCGAGATGATGGCTCAGGCCATGGATAGGGTGGCCACTTCCATTGTCCCCCCAGAAAGGCTGATGGAGCGACTAGAGCAGGCAACCGACTCCATCTGCCAGTCACACAGGGAGGACATGTTGGGGTCCAACAGGGACAGGCGGGCGGCACTGGCGACTCTGCAGGAGGCCATCTCCATTGCGTCCCAGGGCCACAGGGAAGCCCTGAGGCAGGAGCTCCTTCACCTCAGGACGACTCTTGTTGAGCTTGAGGCTTCAACACACCAAAGGACAGAACAGCAGCTGGAGCGTCTCACCCGTACGCTCTCAGCTGAGATGCAGGCAACGAGGGCGGAGGTCCGGGCATCCCGTGAGTTGTTGCATGGGGACCTCCGCACACTCATCCTCCAGAACCAGACCTACCACACCCGCATGCTTGCAGCCATGGAGGAGCAGACTAGGGCCTTGCGTGGGCTGCCTCCCATAGTGCAACCACCTCTGGATGCAGCTGATAATAGCGACAGCAGTGATACTCCCACAACAGGGTAGCCGTGTGGGCCATGAGCCCATGGAGGTGTTTTATTTTCCCAGGATCCACGCAGGTGGGTTCTGGTGTGCATCCTGTCCTCGGACCTCCTGGGTGTCCTCCCCAACTCCCCCGGGCCCATCAATGGCCATTTTTGATTGTTTCTTATTTTTATTTTTATTTTTATTTATTTTATTCCCTATTTTTTTGGGACGATTTGTTGGCTTCCGTGGTTCCTGTGGGCATACGCTGCATTGTGGCTGGGCACATGCAGGCTTGTAATGTATTTGGTTCAGATGCTTGGGTTTGAGTCACACACACCCCTCCTGCTTCCCGTTTCCATGGGCTTGCAAAGGGTGTGCCCAAGTGACAGTGAATTACACAGTGACGTTGGACTCCCATGAGCTGTGTGGGCAGTCTGTAGTCAATACTGTGTATACATTCCTAGTGCATATTGCTGTTGTGTTGTACACTGCATGTTGCATTGATGTGTAACTCATCTTCTGTGTCTACCTCCCAATTTGCAGGTCCCTTCCTCATGTCTACACAAGGACCTCTAGTCTGGAGATGGGGTCCATGTTGGCAGCAGTGCACCTACAACTCTACATGGCGCCAACACTGCACAGTTGGTAGTGGTGGGAGTGCAGGCATTTCCAGGTGGTGAGACTACTAATATGTAACATTTGTGATGTCATGTTAATGGTAGTACGTGCTCAAGTATGTTGTTGGTCCGGCATTGCTGTGAGCATTTCAGGTGTTGCAGGTTTCTAATAGGGACACTGTACATAGTGACACTAGTGTCATGTTGTGGGGATTACTTTGTTTACCTGCAAATAGCATGACATGGCACGGTGTGTCGTGTGGCGGTGCTGGGGTTGGGTTGGCTGACATGGCACTGTCCTCTTGTTGCATTTAGCAAGTGGGTATTCTTTTTAGCTGCTTGAATGTGTAACTCCACAAAACTGCATTGGTGGTGTCTGTGTGGGTAGGGATGCACACATTGTGACACTTCCAGGTGAACAATCTCAGGCTGATATGGTATTCACGGTTCATTCTCCAGACATTCAGGATCAGTGTCAGGTTGACTCATCATTGATTGTCAGATGGAATGTGCCAGGGCAGTGTGCACTCCACAGGGGTGTGATTTCTATGTGAAGTAATTAGCCACTAGCTGTGTACGGGCTGCCTCCCCCCGTGCCCTTTCCCCTCCCATGCGCAGCGGCTGTGCATGTGGTTGGGGATGTGGGGCCACCACCATGTCCACGGCCAGGCCCCGGCGTGTTGCAACGTTGTGCAGGACACATGCTGCCACTATGATCCTGCACACTACTGGGGGAGCGTATAACAGCTGGCCACCAGAACGGTCAAGGGAGCGAAAGCGTGACTTTAGCACTCCGAATGTGCGCTCCACTATGCCCCGGGTCGTAATGTGGGCTGTGTTATATCTTACCTCGGGTGGCGTGGTGGGGTTCCGAATTGGCGTCATCATGTGGGGGCTGAGAGGGTAGGCACTGTCCCCTGTGGAGGTGGTGATTGGTATCATTGGTGGGGTTGTGACCTTGCTCAGTATCCAACATGCATGCATGTGCAGTGGCATACATACTCACCAAGCAGCCATGTATCGCCATGCCGCCCAGCTTCTAGGTCCCGGCTTAGGGTGGACATTCGGTAAATGAAGCTGTCGTGGGTGGACCCGGGATAGTTGGCATATACTGAGGTGATGATTCCCTTGGCATTACATGCTACCTGCACGTTGATGGAATGCCAGTGCTTGCGGTTCCTATAGATGTGCTCAGATGCCCTGGGGGGACGTAGAGCCACATGGGTGCAGTCGATGGCACCTAGCACTTTGGGGAATCGTGCCACACCGTAAAAATCCAGGGCGGCAGCATGCCTTTCTGCAGGTGTTCTGGGCAGGTATATGTGCCTGCGGACTGATGGGCGTGCAGTGATGATGTTCAAGACCTGGTGTAGGCAGCGTGACTGGGTGGCCTGTGACACCCCACCCACTATGGCACTTGTCCGCTGAATGGATCCAGTGGCTAAGAAGTGCAGTACATTGAGGACCTTCTCCAGGGGGCTGAGTGCTTGGGAGCACAGGGTGGGTGATGTGAGGTCATCCTCCCACTCACTCACCAGGTCCAGTATTATGTGTGGTGGAAACCTGTACCTCCCATACACCTAGTCATCAGGCATCCCGAAAAGGCTGGTTCTGGGTGTGAATATTCTGGCCCTGACTATCCTCCTCCTCCTCCTTTGGTAGCCCACTGCCACTGCTGCTAGGAACGGTATGTTCATCCTGGCGTCTGAGCTTGTTATTGTTAAAGTGCGCAAATTTATGCTTTGCGCGTGTTCTAGGCGAGCATGTGACCCGCGCACCCCTGGAATCCAGTTCCCAGTCCAATAGCGTGTGGAAATTCCCACGCACCACGGGATACAGGTGCGCTGACGTACTTGCGTGTGTAAGTGCCCGCGCACCCATGAAATACACGTACATAGGCCAATCGCGTGTACGCGCACTTTTGTCCAATTACACGCTGACGTGCAGTATTTCCACGTGTGCTCCGTCATCACGTGCTGAGTGGGGAACACCCGTGCGGGTCACGTCACAGACGCGCTTACGCGCTGAGGGACTCTGGTCCAATAGAATTGCGTATGCGTGCTGACGCGCTTACGCGCTAAGGCCCTTTCCTCGGATTTCACGCTGACGTGCAGGATTTTCACGTGCCAAATCACTCCGTATCAAGCTGGCCACGCGAAAACACACGGAAGACCACGCTCCTGCCCAGAAGGCCGAGTTACTGCCCCCCAGTGCCCCGAGCAGCCTCCCACGTGCCATCTGCTGCTGCCTGCCAGCCTGCCTGCCTGCTGCCACCGTGCCCTGCCATTTGGTGCCTGCACATCAGCCATCTGCAGGGGTCCAGTTGCTGTGTCCACCCCTGCTGGAACTGAAGACTCCCGACTGGGATTACATCGCTCCACAGCCCAGCCCCAGGACCCAGTTGCCCACCCACACCTGCCTCTGGGGTTGCCATGTCGGGCACTTCCACATCTGGCACCAGTGGCAACCCCAGGCCAGAGGGGCAGAGGGGCACCAGCTTCACTGCCACCGAAGTTGGTGTCCTGGTGGAGCATGTCCTGGGGCAGTATGATGCCCTCTTTGGATCGTCCCGCGCCAGCAAGGAAGGACGGGAGAGGATCTGGGCCGACTGTGTGGTTGCCATCAACGCGGAGGGGGTGGCAACCCGCAACGTCCTGAAGATCAAGAAGCGCTGGGAGGACTTGAGGTCCAGGACCCTTGTGAAGGCCCGGCGCCTCGTGGAGGGGGGACGGGGCCGCATGAGTTCCATCCAGATGAGGGTCCTGGAACGCGTACGCCCAGCGCTCCACGCCCAGATCCTTGAGAGGGAGGCCCGTCTGGAGTTGAGCGGTAAGTGTCCAAGCATTACTGTGTGAGACAGGGCATGTTGCGGTGTGCTGGTTCTATGATACTTGCCTGTATGTGTGCCATAGGCCATGTATGCATGTATGTGTGCAGGGACATCATAGTAATGCATGTGCGACCAGTGATGTGTGACCCACATGGTTGTTGCATGTGTTCAAATGCCGCATGGGGAGCCCTATGCAGATTTTGAACATGAGAGCATGCCAGTCTCTGTACCTGGACATGGGTGGGGGTGAGGGATGGGTGCTGATGCCAGGTACATATATGGTAGCCATGTCTGTGTGCCTGACCTGCATGTCTGTGACTTGTGCATGCCATGGATGCATGACACATGTGTGTGACAATGCACAGATTCAGTGAAGCAGCCAAATTACCCTTGTATCCGCTGTGTTTGGTGTGTTTGGGCCCAGATGGATGTGACTGAGGTGAAGTGTGTGCATGTGATAGGCATGAGCCATGATGCATGTGAGTTACATATCATTGAATATTTCAAGAGTCCATTGGACATGCATGGAAATGTCCATGGCATGCACCATGCCTGTTACTGTGTGTGTTTTGCCTGGACTGACCCATGTGTTGTGGAGGGACATGATGGAAGTGTACTTTGACAGTGGTGCTCATCTGCTATTGCTTCCTGTCTAGGGGACCATTGTACAGTACCCTGATGCTTGTGTTCTTTGTCTCCCTCTACGCAGCGGCTAGTGAAGAAGAGGGCGGAGACGGCGCTGTGGAGCAAGGCGGCGGGGATGCCCCCACGGCTGCAGCGGAAGGGGTGGGTGAGCCCCCACAGGGGCCTGCTACGGTGGGAGACGGTGAGGAGCCATCCAGGTTGGTGGTTTGCACAGAGGAGGAGGAGGCCGCCACTGGGGCACACATGGGGCCTGGTGGGGGCATCCCTGCTGGTGCAAGTGGTGCAGTCCAGGGCCAGGGGCAGGAGGCAGCACAGGTCACCGTGGAGGGGCCTGTGCATGTCGCTGTCCCTGACCCTGTGAGTGCACCACCATGCACCAGCAGGGATGCCCCGTCCCAGGCCCATCCGCAGGTAGAGGGGATGTCCATGTCACCTGACTCCCCTCCACCTGCGGACGTGGGAACCCCTGGCCGTGTGGAGAAGGTCCTGATTGGGGTCGCGATGCGCACGGCTGTGATTTGTGATGCCGTGCATGCTTCCCGGGAGGAGCACGCACGTCATCACGAAGTGCACCGTGCCGACGTGGCCCAATTGGGATCGGCCATGTTCGGGGGTTTGCTGCATGTGTTGGCCAATCTGGCGGCCCTCTCCTCCTCTGTGCAGGCTATACACCAGTCGTTCTCCTTGCCGTCTTCCGGCCCAGATGACACCAGGGCCCCCTGTGGACCTGCCCCGACCAATGCAGCCAGCTCGGTGGGGATCCCATCCCTGCCACAGTTGGGAGTCGGAGGTCCAGCAGGGGTGGACAACACAGCAACTGGACCCCAGCAGATGGAAGATGTGACAGCATCATCGGGCAGGGCACGTGCACGACGGCGTCGGTGGTTTCCATCAGCCTGGATGCCGTCGTGCTGGCAGAGGCAGTGGCGTCGGAGGCAGCAGCAGGCTCGACGTGGGAGGCATCATGGCTCGGGGCCATCAAGATCAGAGGGGCAGGCATCGGCCGGAGGGCAGGGCAACCCTGGGATGGTGGTGTCTTCCGTGTGGGAGCAGTTGGTCCAGCGGATAGGTGCGGAGCGGCAGCGGGCGGAAGAGGAGCGGCTCACCATGGTCAGGGCGGAGTTCTCCATGCGTCGGGCGTTGAGGCGGGCTGAGTGCCTCGAGGAAGCTCGCAGGGAGTTTGAGCTGAACATGGGGTTATCCCTGCGAGACCTCGGGGCCAGGACAGAGTCCCGCCTCCAGGACATCGACATGGAGTTCGATGATGCCCTGGCCAGCAACATCACCGAGTGAGCCGCAGGACTTGCCCGCTGCCTTTGTATATAGTTATTTAGTTAGTTAGTGTTAGGTTTCCTTTATTCATTTTTATTTTTTTGGACCGCTCGGACAATGGCCACTTTTTTGTAGATATTTTTTTCATTAGGTAGTAGTAGGTTTCATTTATGGTGTTGGGCTCATGGACCCTGGAATATTCGTGTATATAGTTTGCTTTTTGAAGAAACATTTTTTTTATTGATTATTGTGTTCACCATGAGGAAATGGTTTTTCATTATTTTCCTTCCACATGACATTGCTTTGGACAACATTTGTTTTTGGATTAATTTTTATTTTTATTTTTACATTTGTTCTCGGACATGGACCATTTATTTTGTTATCCCCATTGTTGTATGTTTGATTTGTTTACTTATTTTTCATCTTTAATACATGTTTTTTTAACTTTCACTTGTGGTATTTTCTCATTGGTTTCATACATGTCATGATATGGGTTTTGACATTCGCTTGCACCCGTTGTGTATGTGTGTGTGACGGACATGTGTTCATTTACATACTTGCCATTGGGGTTGTATCATGTAATTGCATTCACTATGTGG
Source organism: Ambystoma mexicanum (assembly GCF_040938575.1). NCBI lineage: Eukaryota > Metazoa > Chordata > Amphibia > Caudata > Ambystomatidae > Ambystoma > Ambystoma mexicanum. The sequence continues at coordinate 469,369,766 of NC_090923.1, forward strand.
GTGGATGCAATCCTTGCCTGGGTGTTTGTGCTGGGTATGCTGCCCATTACTGCCATGATTGAGTATCGTCAGGACCTGGGGGCAGGGGGACATGTGTGGGTGCCTGGTGGAGGGTGCCCCTGCACTGCTGGGGGGTGGGGGGGGTGGGAGACATGAGTGGGGGCCTGGTGGAGGGTGCCCCTGGTGGCGGGGGGGTGGGGGTGATAGGGGACATGAGTGGGGGCCTGGTGGAGGGTGCCCCTGGTGACTGGGGGGGTGGGGGGGGGTGGGAGACATGAGTGGGGGCCTGGTGGAGGGTGCCCCTGGTGGCGGGGGGGTGGGGGTGATAGGGGACATGAGTGGGGGCCTGGTGGAGGGTGCCCCTGGTGAGTGGGGGGGGTGGGGGTGGTGGGAGACATGAGTGGGGGCCTGGTGGAGGGTGCCCCTGGATGGTGGGGGGTGGGGGTGGTGGGAGACATGAGTGGGGGCCTGGTGGAGGGTGCCCCTGGTGACTGGGGGGGTGGGGGTGGTGGGAGACATGAGTGGGGGCCTGGTGGAGGGTGCCCCTGGATGGTGGGGGGTGGGGGTGGTGGGAGACATGAGTGGGGGCCTGGTGGAGGCTGCCCCTGGATGGTGGGGGGTGGAGGTGGTGGGAGACATGGGTGGGGGCCTGGTGGAGGGTGCCCATGGTGGCAGGGGGGTGGGGGTTGTGGGAGACATGAGTGGGGGCCTGGTGGAGGCTGCCCCTGGATGGTGGGGGGTGGGGGTGGTGGGAGACATGAGTGGGGGCCTGGTGGAGGGTGCCCATGGTGGCAGGGGGGTGGGGGTGGTGGGAGACATGAGTGGGGGCCTGGTGGAGGGTGCCCCTGGTGACTGGGGGGGGTGGGGTGGTGGGAGACATGAGTGGGGGCCTGGTGGAGGGTGCCCCTGCACTGCTGGGGGGTGGGGGTGGTGGGAGACATGAGTGGGGGCCTGGTGGAGGGTGCCCATGGTGGCAGGGGGGTGGGGGTGGTGGGAGACATGAGTGGGGGCCTGGTGGAGGGTGCCCATGGTGGCAGGGGGGTGGGGGTGGTGGGAGACATGAGTGGGGGCCTGGTGGAGGGTGCCCCTGGTGACTGGGGGGGTGGGGGTGGTGGGAGACATGAGTGGGGGCCTGGTGGAGGGTGCCCCTGCACTGCTGGGGGGTGGGGGTGGTGGGAGACATGAGTGGGGGCCTGGTGGAGGGTGCCCATGGTGGCAGGGGGGTGGGGGTGGTGGGAGACATGAGTGGGGGCCTGGTGGAGGGTGCCCCTGGTGACTGGGGGGGTGGGGGTGGTGGGAGACATGAGTGGGGGCCTGGTGGAGGGTGCCCATGGTGGCAGGGGGGTGGGGGTGGTGGGAGACATGAGTGGGGGCCTGGTGGAGGGTGCCCATGGTGGCATGGGGTGGGGGTGGTGGGAGACATGAGTGGGGGCCTGGTGGAGGGTGCCCCTGGTGACTGGGGGGGTGGGGGGGTGGGAGACATGAGTGGGGGCCTGGTGGAGGGTGCCCCTGCACTGCTGGGGGGTGGGGGTGGTGGGAGACATGAGTGGGGGCCTGGTGGAGGCTGCCCCTGGTGACTGGGGGGGTGGGGGTGGTGGGAGACATGAGTGGGGGCCTGGTGGAGGGTGCCCCTGGATGGTGGGGGGTGGGGGTGGTGGGAGACATGAGTGGGGGCCTGGTGGAGGCTGCCCATGGTGGCAGGGGGGTGGGGGTGGTGGGAGACATGAGTGGGGGCCTGGTGGAGGGTGCCCATGGTGGCAGGGGGTGGGGGTGGTGGGAGACATGAGTGGGGGCCTGGTGGAGGGTGCCCCTGGTGACTGGGGGGGTGGGGGGGGTGGGAGACATGAGTGGGGGCCTGGTGGAGGGTGCCCCTGCACTGCTGGGGGGTGGGGGTGGTGGGAGACATGAGTGGGGGCCTGGTGGAGGCTGCCCCTGGTGACTGGGGGGGGTGGGGGTGGTGGGAGACATGAGTGGGGGCCTGGTGGAGGGTGCCCCTGGATGGTGGGGGGTGGGGGTGGTGGGAGACATGAGTGGGGGCCTGGTGGAGGCTGCCCATGGTGGCAGGGGGGTGGGGGTGGTGGGAGACATGAGTGGGGGCCTGGTGGAGGGTGCCCCTGGTGACTGGGGGGGTGGGGGTGGTGGGAGACATGAGTGGGGGCCTGGTGGAGGGTGCCCATGGTGGCAGGGGGTTGGGGGTGGTGGGAGACATGAGTGGGGGCCTAGTGGAGGGTGCCCATGGTGGCAGGGGGGTGGGGGTGGTGGGAGACATGAGTGGGGGCCTGGTGGAGGGTGCCCCTGGTGACTGGGGGGTGGGGGTGGTGGGAGACATGAGTGGGGGCCTGGTGGAGGGTGCCCCTGCACTGCTGGGGGGTGGGGGTGGTGGGAGACATGAGTGGGGGCCTGGTGGAGGCTGCCCCTGCACTGCTGGGGGGTGGGGGTGGTGGGAGACATGAGTGGGGGCCTGGTGGAGGGTGCCCCTGGTGACTGGGGGGGTGGGGGTGGTGGGAGACATGAGTGGGGGCCTGGTGGAGGGTGCCCATGGTGGCAGGGGGGTTGGGGTGGTGGGAGACATGAGTGGGGGCCTGGTGGAGGGTGCCCATGGTGGCAGGGGGGTGGGGGTGGTGGGAGACATGAGTGGGGGCCTGGTGGAGGGTGCCCCTGGTGACTGGGGGGGTGGGGGTGGTGGGAGACATGAGTGGGGGCCTGGTGGAGGGTGCCCCTGCACTGCTGGGGGGTGGGGGTGGTGGGAGACATGAGTGGGGGCCTGGTGGAGGCTGCCCCTGCACTGCTGGGGGGTGGGGGTGGTGGGAGACATGAGTGGGGGCCTGGTGGAGGGTGCCCCTGGTGACTGGGGGGGTGGGGGTGGTGGGAGACATGAGTGGGGGCCTGGTGGAGGGTGCCCCTGGATGGTGGGGGGTGGGGGTGGTGGGAGACATGAGTGGGGGCCTGGTGGAGGCTGCCCCTGGATGGTGGGGGGTGGGGTGGTGGGAGACATGGGTGGGGGCCTGGTGGAGGGTGCCCATGGTGGCAGGGGGGTGGGGGTGGTGGGAGACATAAGTGGGTGCCTGGTGGAGGCTGCCCCTGGATGATGGGGGGTGGGGGTGGTGGGAGACATGAGTGGGGGCCTGGTGGAGGGTGCCCATGGTGGCAGGTGGGTGGGGGTGGTGGGAGACATGAGTGGGGGCCTGGTGGAGGGTGCCCCTGGTGACTGGGGGGGTGGGGGTGGTGGGAGACATGAGTGGGGGCCTGGTGGAGGGTGCCCCTGCACTGCTGGGGGGTGGGGGTGGTGGGAGACATGAGTGGGGGCCTGGTGGAGGCTGCCCCTGCACTGCTGGGGGGTGGGGTGGTGGGAGACATGAGTGGGGGCCTGGTGGAGGGTGCCCCTGGTGACTGGGGGGGTGGGGGTGGTGGGAGACATGAGTGGGGGCCTGGTGGAGGGTGCCCCTGGATGGTGGGGGGTGGGGGTGGTGGGAGACATGAGTGGGGGCCTGGTGGAGGCTGCCCCTGGATGGTGGGGGGTGGGGGTGGTGGGAGACATGGGTGGGGGCCTGGTGGAGGGTGCCCATGGTGGCAGGGGGGTGGGGGTGGTGGGAGAAATGAGTGGGGGCCTGGTGGAGGCTGCCCCTGGATGGTGGGGGGTGGGGGTGGTGGGAGACATGAGTGGGGGCCTGGTGGAGGGTGCCCATGGTGGCAGGGGGGTGGGGGTGGTGGGAGACATGAGTGGGGGCCTGGTGGAGGGTGCCCCTGGTGACTGGGGGGGTGGGGGTGGTGGGAGACATGAGTGGGGGCCTGGTGGAGGGTGCCCCTGCACTGCTGGGGGGTGGGGGCGGTGGGAGACATGAGTGGGGGCCTGGTGGAGGCTGCCCCTGCACTGCTGGGGGGTGGGGGTGGTGGGAGACATGAGTGGGGGCCTGGTGGAGGGTGCCCCTGGTGACTGGGGGGGTGGGGGTGGTGGGAGACATGAGTGGGGGCCTGGTGGAGGGTGCCCCTGGATGGTGGGGGGTGGGGGTGGTGGGAGACATGAGTGGGGGCCTGGTGGAGGCTGCCCCTGGATGGTGGGGGGTGGGGGTGGTGGGAGACATGGGTGGGGGCCTGGTGGAGGGTGCCCATGGTGGCAGGGGGGTGGGGGTGGTGGGAGACATGAGTGGGGGCCTGGTGGAGCCTGCCCCTGGATGGTGGGGGGTGGGGGTGGTGGGAGACATGAGTGGGGGCCTGGTGGAGGGTGCCCATGGTGGCAGGGGGGTGGGGGTGGTGGGAGACATGAGTGGGGGCCTGGTGGAGGGTGCCCCTGGTGACTGGGGGGGTGGGGGTGGTGGGAGACATGAGTGGGGGCCTGGTGGAGGGTGCCCCTGCACTGCTGGGGGGTGGGGGTGGTGGGAGACATGAGTGGGGGCCTGGTGGAGGCTGCCCCTGCACTGCTGGGGGGTGGGGGTGGTGGGAGACATGAGTGGGGGCCTGGTGGAGGGTGCCCCTGGTGACTGGGGGGTGGGGGTGGTGGGAGACATGAGTGGGGGCCTGGTGGAGGGTGCCCCTGCACTGCTGGGGGGTGGGGGTGGTGGGAGACATGAGTGGGGGCCTGGTGGAGGGTGCCCATGGTGGCAGGGGGGTGGGGGTGGTGGGAGACATGAGTGGGGGCCTGGTGGAGGGTGCCCCTGGTGACTGGGGGGGTGGGGGTGGTGGGAGACATGAGTGGGGGCCTGGTGGAGGGTGCCCCTGCACTGCTGGGGGGTGGGGGTGGTGGGAGACATGAGTGGGGGCCTGGTGGAGGGTGCCCATGGTGGCAGGGGGGTGGGGGTGGTGGGAGACATGAGTGGGGGCCTGGTGGAGGGTGCCCCTGCACTGCTGGGGGGTGGGGGTGGTGGGAGACATGAGTGGGGGCCTGGTGGGGGGTGCCCATGGTGGCAGGGGTGTGGGGGTGGTGGGAGACATGAGTGGGGGCCTGGTGGAGGGTGCCCCTGGTGACTGGGGGGGTGGGGGTGGTGGGAGACATGAGTGGGGGCCTGGTGGAGGGTGCCCCTGCACTGCTGGGGGGTGGGGGTGGTGGGAAACATGAGTGGGGGCCTGGTGGAGGGTGCCCATGGTGGCAGGGGGGTGGGGGTGGTGGGAGACATGAGTGGGGGCCTGGTGGAGGGTGCCCCTGGTGACTGGGGGGGTGGGGGTGGTGGGAGACATGAGTGGGGGCCTGGTGGAGGGTGCCCCTGCACTGCTGGGGGGTGGGGGTGGTGGGAGACATGAGTGGGGGCCTGGTGGAGGCTGCCCCTGGATGGTGGGGGGTGGGGGTGGTGGGAGACATGGGTGGGGGCCTGGTGGAGGGTGCCCATGGTGGCAGGGGTGTGGGGGTGGTGGGAGACATGAGTGGGGGCCTGGTGGAGGGTGCCCATGGTGGCAGGGGGGTGGGGGTGGTGGGAGACATGAGTGGGGGCCTGGTGGAGGGTGCCCCTGGTGACTGGGGGGGTGGGGGTGGTGGGAGACATGAGTGGGGGCCTGGTGGAGGGTGCCCCTGCACTGCTGAGGCGTGGGGGTGGTGGGAGACATGAGTGGGGGCCTGGTGGAGGCTGCCCCTGCACTGCTGGGGGGTGGGGGTGGTGGGAGACATGAGTGGGGGCCTGGTGGAGGGTGCCCATGGTGGCAGGGGGGTGGGGGTGGTGGGAGACATGAGTGGGGGCCTGGTGGAGGCTGCCCCTGCACTGCTGGGGGGTGGGGGTGGTGGGAGACATGAGTGGGGGCCTGGTGGAGGCTGCCCCTGCACTGCTGGGGGGTGGGGGTGGTGGGAGACATGGGTGGGGGCCTGGTGGAGGGTGCCCCTGGATGGTGGGGGGTGGGGGTGGTGGGAGACATGAGCAGGTGTGCAGGGTAGTCCCCTGTTTTGTGGGCTGCCTGCAGGGGCCGTCGAGGGTGTACAGGGAACACCTGTGAGGACCCACCCAGCCTAATCGCGTGTGTAACTTCCCACGCACCCCTGTAATACACGTACCAAGCCAAATCGCGTGTGATAATTCCCGCGCACCCCTGAAATACACGCGCCCAGGCTATTCTCGTGTGGAAATTCCCGCGCACCCCTGAAATACACGTACCCTGCTGAAATCGCGTGTTAAACTTCCCGCGCACCCCTGAAATACACGCGCCCAGGCTATTCGCGTGTGGAACTTCCCGCGCACCCCTGAAATACACGCGCCCAGGCTATTCGCGTGTGGGACTTCCCGCGCACCCCTGAAATACACGCGCCCAGGGTATTCGCGTGTGGAACTTCCCGCGCACCCCTGAAATACACGTACCCTGCTGTAATCGCGTGTGGGACTTCCCGCGCACCCCTGAAATACACGCGCCCAGGCTATTCGCGTGTGGAACTTCCCGCGCACCCCTGAAATACACGTACCCTGCTGTAATCGCGTGTGGGACTTCCCGCGCACCCCTGAAATACACGCGCCCAGGCTATTCGCGTGTGGAACTTCCCGCGCACCCCTGAAATACACGCGCCCAGGCTATTCGCGTGTGGAACCTCCCGCGCACCCCTGAAATACACGCGCCCAGGCTATTCGCGTGTGGAACTTCCCGCGCACCCCTGAAATACACGTACCCTGCTGTAATCGCGTGTGGGACTTCCCGCGCACCCCTGAAATACACGCGCCCAGGCTATTCGCGTGTGGAACTTCCCACGCACCCCTGAAATACACGTACCCTGCTGTAATCGCGTGTGGGACTTCCCGCGCACCCCTGAAATACACGCGCCCAGGCTATTCGCGTGTGGAACTTCCCGCGCACCCCTGAAATACACGCGCCCAGGCTATTCGCGTGTGGAACTTCCCGCGCACCCCTGAAATACACGTACCCTGCTGTAATCGCGTGTGGGACTTCCCGCGCACCCCTGAAATACACGTACCCTGATGGAATCGCGTGTGGAACTTCCCGCGCACCCCTGAAATACACCTACCCTGATGGAATCGCGTGTGGAACTTCCCGCGCACCCCTGAAATCCACGTACCCGGCCAAATCGCGTGTCAGACTTCCCGCGCACCCCGGTATACACGCACACGTATTTTTTGTCAGCGTGTCCGTGTTTGTGGGTACCCCTTTGCACGTCATTTGTCCTGGAGGGCCACAGTATAGGACATTCATCATGGCAGTATATGGGTGCTATTTGTTGGCGCACCTTTTGGCGCACATTTCTTACAGCCGCAGAGACGCTACCGCCTGCTTTCTTGTGGCGGTCGTGTTTGTGCCTGTGCGCTGGTTTGAGCGTGCGCTTTTTTGCCCTATTCTATTCCATGAATACGTGTTGTAGGCGAGCGTGTGGGCGTTCCGCGCACTTGTGCCCTGTACTTCCCCCGTGACGCCCACGTTTTTGCAAGTTGTTCCCCATTCCGAGTGTTACGCCCGTGTTCCGCCTACTTTTGTTGTGTGCGCCGCGCTATGTGCGAATTTCGCTGTGGCCTGTGCGATTTTCGCTGTGACCTGGCGCACGCTGTTAGATGGCCTGTGCGCCAACGTGCGCGGCGCACTTTTTATCGCACATCCGCTGGTTTTCGCGCGCACGGACTTCCATGAATCGACGTGCGCTGCTTTTCGTGCGATTTTCGCACTTGCACTGCGATTTTCGCTATTCCACTGCGATTCGCACGTTTTTGCCCACTTGCGCCGCGCTAATTATTCCATGAATCGGCCTGTTAGTGTTTTGTTATCATTCTTTTTCAGCCCATAGTCAAGTTGGGGTAATGGGCAATTTATTTGCTAGCCCAGCCCTGTTGCGAGGTTGTTCATACATTTCCTCAGGCTGCTTCTCATGGAGCAGAGCTGGTGTATGAGAAGATTCCTTATTTTATCTGATGCTTTTCTGCATGTCTGTCCAGCATATGATGTGCAGTGGGTAGTCCTGAATGGGTTCGAGATCCTGAGTCTTTTTGGTATCAGATTCTGTTTCTTGCAGCAGTCAAAAAGTAAATGTTGCTGAACTGCTGTGCTTCTTTCTTCCTCATTTGGCAGATGTGTCATTGTTTTCAGTGCATTTCAGTATTCATGTTAATGAGCGAGAAAGGGTTTGGTGCTGTGTTAGTCCAGTTATAAAATGACACAAAATACACGTTTTGATACCTTTTATTGGACTTACAAAATATTGTGCTAAGATGGTAGTTCGATAAGATTTCAAAGTACCAGAGAACTCTTAATCATATGGTGGTCACAAGACAAATGGGAAACAAAAGAAAACATACGCAGATTTGGACTTACTTTCACATGGGAAAAAGGCAAGGTATTCTACCACTGGCTGCAGGAAAAAAGTATGCCAGGAATTCGGTCTTGCAAGGCCCCTTTATCTAAAGGGCCGTGAATTTGAAACCAAAACAGACAAATGCTCAAACATTGGGAGGCAGTTTTCCTCGCTCAAAGTTAAATTTCAAGCAAATGTTTTGCAGTGCCTAATGAAAAGTAATAAGAATATGGTGAGGGGAGCAGTGAAACAAGGGTGCAGGGCACTAACAACAGGGGAGGGGGAGGCGGCCAATTTGTCAGCAAGGGGTCTACAAGCAACCAGGAGAGGAAACAGTGGGGAAACAGTGTGGATCACCCAGTCTCAGGCAAGGCTGGGGAGTGCATGGCATGTCGACCTATGTGTTAGGGAGGAGCCATTCCTTGAAGAGGAGAGTCTTGAGCTCCTTCTTGAACTGCAGAAGTGAAGGGATAGTCTGATATTGATAGGGAGGTGGTTCCAGAGTTTTCCTGGGGCATAGCCAGCGAAGGACTGTCTTCTGGTTCTGTCCTTCCTGCACCAGGAGGGTTCAAGTCTGCACATGTCCATACTTCTGGTAGATCATAGGCCTCCTGAGATGCTGAGTTTCTTAGCGAGGTAGCTTGGGGACTTCAGGATAATAGCCTTGTAGATTATGTAGCAGGATTTCAAGATGACACAGACTTAAAGTGGGAGCTAGTCCAACTCAATGATGGTTGGATGATGTGTTTGAATTTGTGGAGTCCTTTGATTAATCGTGCTGCAGCATGCTGGACACAATTTAGGGGTGCCAGGGTAGTAATCGGAAGGCCTTCCAAAAGGGCAGTGCCGCTATCCAGGTGGGAGGGAGTGAAGCCTTGGGCAACAGATCTGACATTGTCTTCCTTGCCACGTGCTATTTAAAGGCGAGGTGCCTGTCGATGTCAAACTGAAGAGACTTGGCTCAGGTGCCTAGCTGGGTTGTGCAGCCTTCGAGGTGCATGTCAGAGTGTTGTTGATCAGGAGTAGGAATTCAGTCTTGGGATTCATATCAGTATGACATATTCCATTGGCTAGAGGGATCCTCAATTTGTTTTTAGATATTTTGGGAACCGATTTGAATGGTTTCTGCAAAAAGGTCAGGTCTGCAAGTCAGAATTGCTTTCATAAAGTACTGTGTGCCTTAACAAGTGGTTGTTATGGGTTTCTACTCAGGTGCGCCTGCAGCCGATAATGTGCAAAAATGTATCACTGACACCCCTGCGCCTCCACACAAATATGTATACTTCTGTTGGGAACTTCGTTTAGCATGCTGACAATTGTTATGCAACATGGCAACTAACAGGGAAGCTACATATGTTGAAAAAATGTGCACATGAAGACTCAAAGCAGTATTCTTGTTACTGTCCTTTAAAATATCTCCTCGTTTTATGATAAGTGAGTTAATTATATGCATCCCTGATGCCAGTAGAACAAATGTTACTGTGCAGGGAAAATATAAAATGACTGTAAATGCCTGCTATGTCCAAAGCCATGTTAGGCAGAACTGGCTTTATTGTAAAAGTGCAACCCTAAAGTTAAAAAACATTCACATATTGTTTTCTCTATCATATCTAGAAGTAGCGTCTAAGGAGCCTAAAAATGACACCAACCAATATAAATGATCTTGCTTCCAGGGACGTCATTTAGGAGTCACCAGGTGTCGCTCCTGCGACCCCTGAGGTCTCCCTTTCTACCCCTGTGGTCTCCCCTGCTACCCCTACAAAAATAAACATAAAATAAAAGGTTTTTTATTATTTTTCTTTAATTAAATTGAGGCTCCTGGGCTGTGACCAGCAGCATGCGGCTCTTTCTTTCTGGAGTGGCTGGTTTTGTGATAGCTATAGCCATTAAGATAGCTCAGTGGGTTGAACGCTTGCTGCTGCAATGTGTGTGTGATCTGCAGGTTGCACGTTCGACCCCCGGCAAGGTCAACTCAGCCTTTCATCCTACTGAGGTTGATAAATGAGTACCAACACAGGTTGGGTAATATTTTATGTATATTTGTTCTATATAATAACACATTTCGCAGTGCAAATATCCTTTAACATTAACATTATCGTTTGGCCTTGGACGTCTGTTTGCATTCACAGTAATTTAGTAATATTAATGATAAATATGGTGATCCATTCTTGTATAAATGTATATCACTTTACAGTGAGGTCGTAGCCATATTTTTCATAGTGTACCTAGAAACAATGCTATGTGATGCCACTTCCTGTTTTGTCAAGGGGTAAAAGGTTGTGTTCAATCACTTCCTGTGATGTCATCAGAGGTCAAGGGTCGTGTGATGTCACTTCCGCTACCCCTGGAATTTTGGTGAAATGACGTCCCTACTTCCAGCGGATTTAGCTCTACAGAAATAAAGTTATGGGCAATTGTACATGCATCTTTTTTAATTCCCAATGAAAGAATATTGAAGCTGTTTCTCATGTAAGGCCTGGAGAATGCCCCTGGGTGGTAGCAGTGCGCAGTATAAATCAACATAACATTTAGTGAGCCCACAGGTCCAAGGTAGATAGGAAATCACATATAGTTGTCTTTTGCATCAGTTCTTCGATTCCTGTTGAAATGATGGGTTGGGCTCTTGTGCGTAATTTGTTAATAATGTCTGTTGAGGCACAGTTTATGTAAGCATCAAAGGAGTTTACCCGTAATGTTCAGAACTCCATGTTAACTTTCCTGTTACCTCGCGGCAGAATCAGAGCATGATACAAATTGAAAGATGGATTTAACTAATGATAAATCTTTATTTTTTATTTTTTTTACCAAAGAATAGTGTTATGGTGAGCAGAGAAATTAAGTTATCATTCTTACCGGTTTAGATCAATTCTTATTACCAACCATTGCTTCAATCCCAACTTTAATTCAGATCGCAGCTGTTACTGGGGAAATCTTTCTTCCTTAACAGCTAATTTGTGACTCTGCTGCAGACAGAACCCCTTTTTTCCAATTCCATGTGTGAATTGTAAAGCCCGCAAGTTAGGGTAGGACAATTTCAAAGAATGGGGCTGAACCGAGCACAGGAGCGTGGGGCATTCTTGCCAGGGGCTAAACACAAGGGGGTGGTCATTATAAAATGGGTCTCTTTGATCCTAGAAGGCATGACAAGGGTGGAGCATAGGCAATTTGACATATTTAGGACTGTGACTATGTCCTAAAGTCAGGAGGGGGTGCTGCAACCCTAGAAAGCCAGTCTACCAGAGCACTGCATGAGCTGTGAGCTGCCTTAGGTGGTACAGGGAGGAAGCTGCAGAACCTCCTCCAAATGAAGGGGTGTGAATGAACCTGATTTGTGGTACCTCAGAACATAGAGAGTTGATGTAGGTCACTCTGCATATACCTAGATAAAGGTGCAAAAAATAACCAATCCATCTTATGGGCCAGATTTTGTTGAGCTATTTAGCTTGAACTCATATGCCAGGGAATCCAAGTGGCCAAATATGATTCTGGTACAAAGGAGAGAAAAAGAGAGTAAGAAACTAGGTGACCACCAATGACCACCAATACTCATGGGTATCCGGGAGTGAAGTGGATCCCCAGCAGGATTTCACCATGAACCAACCTGGAAGAAGTGGATAAGATGGAAAGTGTTCTGCACAACAGAAGAGGAACACAAGGAGTCGCTGGGAGCAGCCAAGGCTAGAACCCACAAACAGAGGCAGAGTTGTCAGGAAGGCAGGAGTTTGCCCAACTACTAGATGACTGCTGGGCCATATGATTTATCTGTGTACCATGGATCTGCAGAAGGAAGGGCACACAAAGAATAAAATACAAATCCCAATCCCCAAGTAACAAATAAAAGAATGTAACCCCAAAACAGTTGAAAGGGGGTAGACAGGAGAGACGCAATGGGCCTCTAGGAGCCTGCTTGAGAAAGTATAAAGAAGGCACAAGGGAAGATCACAGAAAGGAGGCTGCCAGCAGGAAAATAGCAAAAGGCATAGAGCATTAAAGAAGCCAAGAAGAGAAGCAGTCCTGTAAGTGCCATTGGCATAGGGATTGGACGAAGGTCAGCAACCAGGACCCAAAGGAGGAGAAGGCATAAGATAAGATTTAGGAGGGCACACATCACACAAGAGCTGGCCTATCATCCTGCAAGGCCACATCATTCACGGACGTCATCCACCCTACCTTAACACTCATGACACTTCCGATTGACATGGATGCCTCCCTTTCCTGGCAATCATCAACAGCTCCTCCACTCAACGCACCTTTACATCAGCCCTTCAGAGCAGAAAAATCCTCCCATTTCTCAAGAAACCAACACTGGACCCCAACGTCCTCAGCAACTTCCACCCCATCATCCATTTTCCTTTTCTTGATAAGATCCTTTAGAAATAAATAGCCAAGCAACTCCTCCAACACATCAACACCCACAAACCCCTTCAGTCATACCAATATCGCTTCAGACCCAGGTGCAGCATGGAACCGGCTACAATCAAAGTGGCTGACAATGCCCTTATCATCCTCGATGATGGCAATCCTTGCCTACTGGTTCCGCTCTACTTCTCAGCTGCAATCCACACACACGACGTAAATCGAAAATGCCTATGGGATAAATTAGAAAAATTGAATATTCCACCATACTTGATAGCAATCCTTAAAAAACTCCACACCTATGCTTTGGCACAGGTAAGATTCAATGGGCAGGGGTGCTTGTTGGAATTAATACCAACCCAATAGAGTTTGTGCCAAGGTTATGTTTTGGCTCCTTGCTTATTAACACTTTACATGTCTTATCTGGAGTTACCTCTATCAAGGGTGGCCTTTGCTTCGCCCAAAAATTATACTTTAATAACAAGTTAGCTATTGTATGCAAATGGCATTATCCTTATTGATATAACACAAAAACGTCTTCAATGCTTGATTAATGCTACAGTAAAGTATGCATATGAAAATTACATCCATGCATTCTAAAAAGACACACATTTTACGACTATGCAGGAATAATAGAAAGCCATTTGCCTACACTTGGAGTTTAGGTTCTACCCAAATTATTCCCATGAATGAGATAAAATACTCATGTCTTATTATTGAGGCCCATCCAAAGAGGATCTAGAAGGGGCTGAAATCAACACTCTACTGAGGCACAACATCTCTGTAGGCACACAGCAGGAATAGTAGTAGGAGGCCCTGTTTCCACCTTAGGGGTGCTTGAAAGCACCCAGCATGCCTTTGAGAGTTTTGTTCAATCTCTCGACCAGACCATTGGTCTGGGGGTGGTAGGATGTAGAGAACTTATAAGTTACACCACACTCCTTTCACAATGTCTGCAAATGGCTAGACATGAAATTAGTTCCTCTGTCTGAGACTACCTCATTAGGGAAACCAACTCTGGTGAGGATGCCCAGGAGGGCCCTGGCAACCACCTTGGCAGTGATAGTCCGAAGGGATATAGCCTTAGGGTACCTGGTGGCATGATCTACCAGAACGAGGATGAACCTCTGTCCAAATGTATAGAGGCAGATGTACATGTCATCTCCAGTGCCCACACCCTCACGTGCATCATATTGGAAGAACAATAAAAAGGCACTGTGCATGACATCTGCTATCATCCCAATACTGCATTTAAGATATGAAAGACGTTACGCACTCAGACAACCGTGTTGAATGTACCTTCGCACACACGTGGTAGAAGGATGCCTGCAGACACCACTGAATATAGAAGAGTTATAAGTAAAATCTGATGAGTGTAAAGTGATGTCATGAAGAGAAGACATGAGGACACACTGAAAACGATATGTGAATACATAAAGAATAAAGATGTGAATGTAGAAACAAATTAACTGAACATGAAAATACCAAGAAGTCATATGCACTGTTAAGAAATGTGAAAAGAGATACAGTAGATGTACATACGCAGAAAGGCTAGGTAGATGAGACATATAAAAGCTTGCTGCAGTAGAAAATATAACACAGGTAGAGCAGCACTGATGAAAAGATGGACGTCGGTTTAATATAACAGTAAGTTGAAAAGCCCTAGGGAGAGAGACCAAGGCTGCAGAGTTGACAGGCGCTGGAAAACAGCCTTGTGAAAGGAACAAAGAATATCTGTTTGGCTTGGGATCAAGGATGCCACATCAAGAAATAATTGCAAGGCACATATGCACAACATATTTCTCTTAGATTAAGCAAAGCATTGAACGCCTGCAAGTGCCAAGTATTGAACAATTAAAGATGCAGAAAACATATGCCAAACGGAGTAACCAAGTCTTCAGAGGCCAAGAGGAGTAATAGCACCCAGTATAATTGAATCAAATAGCACTAAATAAAAGGTCAGAATGGACATAATCATGGTCTCCTCACATGTGGTACAAGATTGGAAAACAAGGCCCATTCTTTAAGCTCCAGACGAAGATAGCAATGTACCTTCACTCCCTTAAAAGTCCAGAGGAAGAGAACAGACAGCAAGGTCAACTACAAAGAAGAAACCTTGGCTTAGGGCCTAACTGATGAGATATGGAAGACTAATTGGTCAAGTGGGTAGTGGTCCGACATTGTGCTCCACACCTGGATTTTGTTTTTCTTCCAGGCTGCTAACAAGCTGAATGTCCAAGGGTGGGAGAGAATGCCAACCAAGCGTGATGCAGTGGAACATACATTGTTGCGGAAGCCAATCCGCTGCTCTTGTTCTACTATTAATCTGTATTATACGTAGTTAGAGGTAGTTCAAGGCGTGCTTCCAGATAAGGGACAGCCAATTGTGTTACTAACGCCTAAACGAAGTATAGGTATAGGTGTTCCCTTAACTAATCCCTTGGCCCGATGGGTTTTTACTGTTTGACAGGTAGGATGACGTCATAGCTGACGTACATCGAGGTATAAAGCTTTTGTGTAATGGAAATGTATTTGAGAGTGAGTAAGCAATCTGTTTGTTCACCATGTTTCCCTACTTTATTGAGCTGATAATAAAGTAGTATTTGCCATATTCTTTGAGTCTGTCCAGTTCTTTGGGTCTGCAATCGTTTATTGGTAATTCCATCGGCACTTGGAACACTCCATGTGCTGCTGCCCACACATGATGTGGGAGGGTCTAATTAACTGACAATGTCGATGCCTACCCTCTCAAATGGTGTGCTCACCACAGGCAATGGTTACAGTTGGGCAATGGTTGGGCAATGACACTGCTTCCAGTCTTACCAGATAATGGGAAAGTGGGGCAGGTCTTGCAGAAGGCCTCCACTTCTATCCCCATCCTAGGCCAGTAAAAGTGGGGTGAGAGCCTTTGCCTGGTCTTCTTTTTGCCAATATAACTAGCATCTGTCCACTTTTCTGCACCAGAGAAGATCCAGTGTTACCCCCCACCACAAAATCCCTGGGAAGCCATAGGAGAACATGGCCCAAGATGATTCTGGGATCCCTGGATGAATCCTGAGGATGGAAGATGCTCTTCCTTGTCACAGTACCTTGTGTGCCTTGGGAGGGGTTTCACTGCTTTACTCGGCGATGGCCCTCGAGGATGGACCGCCCTTGGAAGAATGAGTGACTGGGATGTCAGTGTAAAGCCAGAGAAGGGAACGAAGCAGTGTTGGAAAGGCAGACATGCAGGTCTGTCGCTGTGGTCTCAGTTGTGGGGTGACAACGCCGGATGTGGATGTCCCATTAAGATTAAACTTGCTCTGGACCTCAATAAGATTTGTATGATGAAGATAAGTCCTTTGATGGTTGTCAATGACTTTCGGTGGTGACGGGTGCAGTGCCAGTAGTAGGTATCTTGGGCTCAAGATGTCAAGGAACTCCACTTCTGGGCATATACGAAAGCACCTCTTTGGGATGGCAGGCACACAAGACTGGCTTCCAGGACACTTTGATAAACAGCAGTTGCATGTCACCACGTAGCTAACGGAAATCCAGTCCTCGAAGCAGAAAAGTAGCTTTTGGATTTGATGAAGAGTTGCAGTCGCAGACTTCTTCCTTCAGCTTCTGCTTCGGTGTCGGCTTTCAGCTTCTGACACTGAGGTAAGTGAGGGGTCCCTAGCTATACACAAATGTTCACCATTCACTCAGGCTGAGCCAGACTCAGCCAATTACACAAGTGCATTCTTGCAGCTGCCAGTCATGCTCACAGGCATTCAGGCCATTCACCCAAAACAAGACATCCATAACACAGGATGTGGACTAGAGGCAACGCCCAGCCTTTCAGAGCATTCAATCAGTTTCAGTCAGGGCGGGCTCAGGCATGACCACAGGCATTGGGACACACAGTCAAAACCAGACACCCACAACGCAAATGTGATTTCACTCCTCTCTCCATTCAGGCAGGTCCCACCCCTGTGGGTGTACCCACAACAGCAATCCCTGGGAAGGCTCCTACTAGTATGATAAGTATATATAACGTGCCTGTACACAAGTGTTTCTAGGCGTGAATATGGCAATATAATCTTTCCACCCAACATCCAGTGAGCGGAAGGGAACAGAGACAGGGTTTCTCAGGACTTTGAGAGACAAGGGGCAAAAGCAAAGGAAACCAAGAGATCACCAGTGGCCATCTTGCCTTTGTCCCGGAATCCATTGATTTCTATAGCAGGGCCTGGGTGTCCCAAAAAGCGAGGAAACCCAGAGGCACTGTCAAGTTAGCAAGTAGCTGCCAGCAGTTCATACCCTGCTCTGTGGGCAACACAAAATCACACACTAAGGGTGCACGTGTTTACCACTACCCCTGGGTGGCATAAGGGTATCCAAGGGGTCTTTGTCCACCAAGAACAAAAATGAAGAGCTGCACTTCCGGGGTTCCAAACTGGTCTCCTGTGCAGAATACATGCATAAAACACAGTCTAAGGAGGCAATGGGCCAAGGACAAGGAGGCCCTGTCACTCCACGGCATTTCCAGCATCCCACAATCCATCCTCTGTGGCGTTGTGCAAGGATCCATTCTCTACCCCTTTAGCCTGCACATGGAACTGCACAGTACTCTACTATCTTCACGCAACATTTACATCAATACTCAGATGACACACAGCTCTACCTCAAGATCTCTTCCTTCGAAGACATCCACAGGCTCAAGGCCTGCCTCACTTTGTTCCAGTGCTGGATCTCCAGTTCTTACCTGAAGCCCAACTCCTCCAAGATTAACAACACTGAAAACCCTGACATGGATCTCCACACTGAATCACAAGGGCTTCGCACCCCAGCTGAATACCTGCACCACGTCTTGGTTTCCACATTGGCAGACACCTCTCATTCAAGGAATGCATAGTATGGAAGATACCAACAGCTTGATACCAACTTTCCCTCCTGCAAAAAAGCAAGCCCCTCATTCTAGCAATCAACTATATATCTACTGTCCAAGCCTTGGTTTTCTCCCACCTGGATTAAGGAAATCCCCTAATGGAAGGCATTCTGGCTATCAAACTGGCACCCCTGAGATGTGCCCTATAATGTGCAGCAAGACTTGAAGGAATCTGCAAATTCAACCACATCACCCCAACCCTCATCGAATTGCACTGGCTCAAGCTGCAAGCACGTAACAATATTTCACGGAAATAATTGGGTAAAATAATTGCAATCAAAAAAATATGGCAGCAACAAATGTTCAGTAAAAAATCTAGATACCCAAGCACATATCAACTTCAAATCCTACTTCCATCATCTTCAATCTACCTTGCTGAGAATTACAGCATCTCAGGAAGCCTACAATCCACCAGAATACAGGACATGTTAGATATCAACTTCGCCAGTCTAGGAAGTAAAGAACCAGAAGGAGGCCTTCTCGGTCAATGCCTCCATACACTGGAACCTCCTCCTCCTCAGCACCATAATTGCCCACAGGCCTTTGCATTTCAGGAAGCAGCTCAAGGCCCTCTTCTTCAAAGAATGGTTCCTCCTCAACACCTCGGTTCAAACCCCCACCATTCCCCACCTAACCCAGGGCTGGGTGATCTGATCCCCAATGTTTCCTCTCGTGGTTGATGGCAGATCTTCGCTGCCAATTGCCTGCCTAAAAATTCGATAGACACATTTGTTTTAAATGATATTGGACTGCAGACCTGTATGAAGAAAGGTCTCTAGGGTCCACAGTCATCTGTAGAGGCTGATCCTACAGCTCTGGCAGAGGGAATAAAGGGCTGCAAGGAATTTATTCCACACGGTCACCAAAAGAGACAAACACTACTTACAGGTAGGAAAGATAACTCATCCCTTACTATGAGAGAGGGTTGGAAGGGTTCCACATGCCTAGCTAAGAGAATAGAGAGTAAGAAAGTATTCATTTTACTACATGAAAAAGTCAGAAGGGCACTGTTTTCTAATAATAAAGAGAATAGGAATGGCATAATATCCTTAAAAGTGAACAGGTGCAGTTTTACCCTGGACAAGAGAGAGGTAGGCCATGCACTAACCCTTTTGGCTTGATGACAAAGAGAACTATTGGTGCTATGGTGGCATGGAGTCCCCTGAGTAGTAAATAAATAAATAGTCCATATATACTGAGAACTGGGGGAGTGAAAGGATCACCCTTTCAAATGTTATATGATACTAGATTATGTCCCTGTCCTTAGTATTTTATTAGTTTCCGTTCAGATGACTTTCCTTGGCCACACTCTTCCCTGTTGACTGTAGACAATGATTATTCCTTATAAACTGAATGAGCATGTGCACCAGAGACTGCTGACTATAAGCCCTTTTACCCTCGGAGGTAACTGGGACAAGGTCAGTGGATAGGTCCGGCGCAGGCCAGATTGGACAATTAGCCATTCACAGAACCCAGGAAATCATTACAGGGTTGAAGGCCCTAAACCCTCGTCTCAGGGGGCGAGACTGGAAATACATCTAATAAGTTATGGTGAACCAGAACTATCTTGCCATGCGCTATTTTCACATAGATAGAGAAGACGGACTAAGGTGTCTTCATGAATATGCTCTTTGTTTAAAGCAGAAGGAGGGATACAAATGACTAAAGGCCTAGTCTAGATGTTCTCAATGTGTTTATGGGCATGTGGTTTGATGGTCCATAAAGGGAAAGGGCCTGGAGCATGGGTAAGGCTAGTTAGGAGGGAACGGGTTAATTGTTGATATGCTGTCTCTTTGACTTGCAAGCCAACAAATAAATCACCTTTGTTAAAACAAATCACTGGAAATGAGAATGTGAGTCTGATTGCTATAACAGTGCTATATCCCTGTGAAGAGGAACGTGTGGAGTATTGTTGTGGATTTAAATATTCAATTCAATAAGGAACACTCCCGATTTAACACCCCCTATTGTACACTCCCATTCCAAAATTCTGGGGGGACAAGAAACAGGCCATAGCTAAATGCATACACCAATTATTATGGTGAAAGATGGAAGTCAAAGGTGGCCACCTACCTTTATGCTGGGGAAGTCACAGTATAATTGCCAGCATACACAGTTTATCTATAGAAGAGAACAATCTTTCTGCCGTATTCTCACTAATTATATAAAACACAATCATCCACATACTAAAATGTATATTTCTAAGCATAAGCATCCATTTCTAAATATGATAATTAAATTTACATTTCTTTACAAGCCACTAGCCAGGTAATATAGATAATGCTTTCACTACATATGTACAGCATGAATCACTGTGCATTTGCTTTCTCCAATATCAAAAGCAGGTAATAGTATGGAGAAACATTACACAGAAAAATGCATTTGTTGGATATTTCCAAGTGAAATGGGTTCCCCATGTACATTGTGGTGTGGTTGGTTTCCAGAATGTGTACATAAATGAAATACAAGCTCTGGAAGATTGCATTCACATCTGCAGGCTTGAGTGTTACAGAAGCTGTATTATTTACTTAGAACATACAGAATGTTGATTTATACACACTATGGGCCTCATTACACGGATGGCGGAGAACCATGGCGCTATTAGCGCCATGGTTCATGCCGGTAAAATACTGGCACCGCCTTGGCGGAAAGGGGAATTACCGCCCCATTCCAAGGTTGGCGGGGCGGTAATTCCCCCTTCCACCATTGCCCTTCCCCATTCCCATTTTTGCCCCATAGGGCATAATGGGAATGGGGAAGGCGCTAATTGCGGTACCGCAAATTGCAGTACCGTAATTAGCTCCCTGGGTCCCTTTGTGGGTTGGTTTTTAATGCCTCCAAAAAGCAGGCGTTAAATCCCCCAACCCGCAAAGGGACCTCGTAGTAAGGCGGTAAGGATTTACCGGTACCGGTATTTTACCGGTACCGGTAAATCCTTACCGCCATCCGTGTAATGAGGCCCTATGTATCAACCAACCAAAAATGATGATTTTCTGAAAGGACAACTATACCCCCCAATTCCCCTGTTTGATATTGGTGTATCTAATTCATGTTTCTTTCACTTCAACACTAAGTTATTAGCAAAATGTAACTGTTCATTAGAAATTGAATCATTTATCATTTCCTGTGTGAATGGAAGTGTTTCAACTAAGCATCTCTTTTTAAATTACTAGATTTTCACAGGTATTGGTTTATAAACTGATGATGTCAGGCTATGAAGAGTGCACCTCGGTACATAGCCCCAATTGTTGGCTTTATCTGTGAAAACACTCAGCATTCAATATACTTGCTATATAATGCTATTGGTGCCAGTTTAAATGTATCTTCCTTAGGCTTTAAATATGCTCAGAACGGGGGATGGATTGCACACTAACACGCTACAACATTCTACTTGCACTCAATTGCTTATATTTTATCAGAAACGTTAGCCTATCTGCAGGACAATGATATGTCTTCTACACTAAATCAGATATCACTTGGGTTTGAATTTGATGAGAAGCCAAGTTGCATTTCACAAAATAATGCTAAAACATTACATTTGGAATCAGTTTCCTTAAGTTGCTTCCCCTCTCAGTTTAACCCATTACAGGTACTTAGCAGATAAATGATTAGAGGGGACATATATAGCCAGCATTGTTTTTAATGCACCAAATAATGATCATTTAAATATTAAAAATGTTTGCTTGTCAAGAATCGTCATCATAAAGAATTATGAGAGTGGCTCTCAGGGGCCCTTTGCAAAGCGAATAATTACTATAAGTAGCAGACAGGTTCCTTTGTTTGATCTTCCTTTAACTCCAGATAGTGAATTGTATGCAGAGTTCAGAGTTTAAATTGCCCAATTTTCCTTTGAAGCCTTGAGGTTGGAAAGCAGGATTGTTCATGAGACCAACTCAGATCATTATGAACTAGAGGACCATAGATTTGGCTCTACTGAATTGCAAAGATGTATCTAGATAAGCTATTTGTCTAAGTCCTTAGCACTGGATCATTTTGTTGTAGTGGCCTCAATTTATTGCTTTGATGAAAAATAAATAGGTTGGTTTTTCACTAGATAGACGAGAGAATCCCCTGGGGTGATAAACATCCCTCTTTCAGTAACGTTGTCTCATTTAGGTGGAACAGAAGTTTAGCTTGTATCAGACTCACTAAAGAACTAGTGAAACAAGCATTTTCAAAGTCAAAATTAGTAATATCGGGCAATATCTCTATTTATAGTGGCATCACAACAATTTATTTCACACATTTTCAAAGTGATAGTACTCTGGGTAAATCTTTATTATTGTTAGAAAAAGAAGCTCTTTTTACATTCAATATTATTTCACATGCTTTGAATGAAATACATTGCAGGATTAAAGCAAAGTCTTGTACAATGCTGTGCTTCATATGAGATTGCATTGCAACACTTTCCAGGTAAATGTAGAAATGGGTGACAGTTCTTCAGCTTTCTTGCATTTTGCTATGTGAAGTTCACTAGACATTACATTTTATGCTGAGGCCCATACTATTTGCAAGGAATGGTGTTATGTATTGTCTATATAATTGTGGGTCTGCATTTCACTGTCTTCATATTTCTTGTTCGTAGAATTTGGTAAATTACATTCTGCCTCATTCTGAGTCTGGCAGTAATTCAGTGGTAAATCTGCAAATTACTGCCAAAATCGGTTACCGTTACTATCCCTCTGTCCTGTGGACTTGCCAAAGTCTTCTGAGTGGTGCTATGGCAGTAATAGTGCATAGGTCTTTGGCAGATTTACCAGGAGTGATAATTCTGCCATAGAAAATACACTGATTATTGTTGCTAAAGTGGAGGATTTAACTTCAGCATCATCCATTGTTAAGCTAAACTCGAACTTTGATGGTGCAGTAAAAACAGTAATGCTGTTACTGCCAAGAGAAGTGGTGGTTTCACTGGATCTGTGCCTCATTATCAAAGGCTTTTATGCACTAATTGATGGTTAGAATAAGATCTACAGATTCTGCTTGAAACACAGAAATGTAGTTCCCTTTGAGCAAAATAAGTGTCCATCATTTTTTCAATGTCAGCCTTTACCTTAATTCTGGGTGAGGCATCTTCCTTACCATGCATTTTACGAAGTGAGCATGCTATTTTTCAATTAAGTCTAGAGAAGAACAGCAACCATCTTCCTTCCCAGGATTCTTGCATATCATGGAGTATAGAAAACAAGGTAATGGCTGTGAAAGACCAGAGGATGGATCACAAACTATTCCCTGGGAATCCCATACTCAGTGGACCTGCGGAAAGGCCATTGCTTTTGGATCCCGACCCAGCAGGCAGACAAGCAAGGGAGGATCACCTGGGTAGGGGGGTCATTGGGGAGTGGCGGAGAAGCACCCTATGGTGAGACATGGCATCCCCCTTTTTCCACAACCCATCTAACCCCTAGCCCTGTTTATTTTAATGGGAAACTACAACGCTCATAATACCTCCCCACGTTGTCTTGACAAAAGTACTGGACCAAAGAAGATGAGGAATGAGAACAGAAGGATTACCTCCCCTGACTTGCCTTGGCCCTGTCACTGTAATGAGGCCAGGCAGAATCAGGCACATAACTGTAATAATGTACACCTGCCACTTATTTAGTCTCCCTGTGAAAATAAAAGGTGGCAAACACAGACACACTTTGAGCGTGGCTGGGTACGACAAGCAACAGCTCTTCCGAGGCAGATGTGAACCATGCTGTGAGAGTTGTAAGACCAACAGGCTGATCAGCAATTGAGAGGATCGAGAGAAAGCCAGGCAAGATTTCCAAGCTTTCAGGATCACGTAAGTGTTCAAAAAGCAAAGCTGAGCAGAGGAAAGAAACCTTCATGGTGCCAGGAAACGGCTTGTGACACTCCCGGGTGAACGACAGAGTTGGGGAGGAGCAGAGGAGGCATTGGTAATGGCCTTGAGCTGCGTGGCAAGGCTGAAAGACATTCATTTAACACAACCGGTGAGTTATTGAGCACAACAAAATTCTGTTTGATGTTAAAGCTAAAGTGACTGTGATTGGAAAGAGCAATTGTTAAAGGAAAAGGATACAGAGTAGCAGAGTGATCCTGCGAGAGGAAGTCGCACATTCAAAAGTCTCTGTGAAATATTATGAACTTTTGATGAACGTTTGAAAGATATTACAAGCAGAGATCAAAGGAAAGAAAGTTAAATAAGAGGAAGCTGAAATATATGAAATGTTAAACACGCCAAGGGGGCAAAAGTGAAATACGCCAAGAGAGCAAAAGTAAAATATAAAGAGCAAGGCCAAAAAGGCAAGTGAAAGAGAATACGAACCACACGTACCAAGAGGCATTGGTGCTGCAAGAGAAGATGTGAATTGTTAAATGTGCCGACAGGGCAAAACGTAAAACTATAATAAAGTGCCAAGAGGCATTGGGGGAAAAGAAATGCCAAGAGGTATTGGTATTACACATGAACTTTTGAACAGGCCAAGAGGGCAGACTAAAGAGAACGGGAAGTATAGGCACCAAGAAGTATTGGTGTCACAAGATGAGTATTGATTGTGAATTGAAGGAATATGGAAAGAGTGGTCGAAGTGGTCATGCAGAGGTCTATATAAAATTCCTGCAGTTTCGAAAGTCTTCGACAGTGAAAGATCCTAAATATAACATGGGGAAGGTCACCCCCTTGAACAACAAGACAGGATCAAGCCCGGCAGAGGGAAGCCTGTGCAGAACTGTGGGAAATTGAGAGCAGATGAACTGAATATTACTGACAAGGAGCATGAAGCCTAAGGAAGTGTTTGAACTACCAGAAATTGAAACCCTCAGATTGAACTGTTGAACTATACCAGTAAGCCAAAGTATTGCAAGACTCATAGAATTGTGCCATCCACCTATCCCTTATTAAGAAACTATCTAGACCCCATAGGGTTGAACCTGGGGAAGGGAGTTGGTGCTGAAGCCATTCTCACATTTCCTATTGAGACACTATTTTTTATAGTCACGATAATGCAGATGGCCTTTCCAGAAGGTATGTTGACCGTCTGGATGAGGGTGCCTATCCCGTGGGAGATTAGGCACCCTCCACCTCAGTCTGGGGGGACGACTGTGATGCTGGAAATGCATCGGAGGGACCGGGCCTCCGTTTCCTTGTCCTTTACTGCTTTTTATCGTGTGTTCTGTCGTGTTTTCCGCGCAGGAGTTCATGTGGGACTCCTTGCGGTGCAGCTCTCTCTCTTTTGGTTTGGCGAACAGACCCATGGGATACCCTTATGGCAACCATCGGTAGGGGTACAACCCTGTGCCCCTAGTGTATGTTTTGGGCACCTGTGTGTGACCCACAGAGCAGGGTATAGGCTGGTGGCAGTTCCGTGCTGAAATGACTGGTGCCCTGAGCGTCCTCCATTTTGGGATGCCCAGGCCCTGTCATTGGAATCCGTAGATTCCTGATGGAGGCAAAATGGCCCCCCTGGCCTCTTGCCTTCCATCACCTGTTACCCCGATCTTCCCGAAGTCCCGGGAAGCCCTGCCTCTGTCCCTTCCCCCTGACTGGCTGTTGGATGGAAGTTCCGTATATGGTAGTGTGGGGAAGTGCCGACCAGACTGGCTGGAGCCTTCTCAACGACCGTATGTTGTGGGTACGCCTGTGGGTGGGACCTGGGTGAATGGAGTGTGTGACGAATAAACATTCTATGTTGTGACTGTCTAGTATCTGGTGTTTGACACAATGGTTGAGACAGCCCTGCCCGGAAACCGGTATGAATGCAGCTTGGAGTGTTGAATGGCTCGGTACTTTTCCCAATACACATAACTTGTTTTGAGTGTCTGGAGAGAAGTGAATGGCCTGAATACCTTGTGTGCCTGATTGGCTGCCTGCCTGCAGGAATGCCCGTAGTCGTGATTGGATGCTTGAGTATGACCCAGCAGAATGAATGGGAGATCAACAGTATATCTGGGGACCTCTCACTGCTAGGAATCGTGTTCAGAAGCTGAAGTCCACTACGACGAGTAACTGAAGTGGAGCTTAACCTTGAGTCCTGTTGGACGAGAAGAATTGCTGTTGCTCTCTTTCATATCTGCAAGCTGTTGTGCTTCAAGAACTGACGCAGAGAGGACCTGGTAAGGCGCCCTCTTCCCGAGCTACGAGGGACCATCATGCACAGCTGATCTTTGCCTAAACTCCCTGGTAGACAGACCTTCGACAGGCTGCCGACCCGATACGGGACTGCTGCGGAACTCCAAGGAGAAGCGCCCAGACTGTTGTCCGTCACTGTCGCCGACCGCCGTCGCCGACTGAAGCCGCCGTGCTCCCGTTTCCTAAGAAACGTCATTGATCCAAGGACGCTCTCGTCTGCATCATCGCTGCTGTATCCTGCTGGAGAAGGCCTGACCATCGATGCGCCGAGGAGCATCCACCGGTGGGTTTCCCGCCACCCAAAGACCACAGAGACGCTGACGACTCGACGCCCTTGCTGGGCCACAGTTCTTCAACACTTTGCGGTCCAGAACTATCGACACCGAGGTGCCCCGCATGCCTCTTCTTTGCAGGACGTTTACGCTTCCCCGTCAACGAGCACCACTAAGAACGACGCAGCCACTTCACCGTCATAGCTCAACCTGTTCTCCGTCGGACGTTCGACGACCTGTGACTCCTGCCTGAAAGGGAGGACACTCAAGTCGATTTCCCCGACGTGGAACGCTACAACACCAAGGTACTTTGGGGTTGCAGAACTATTGGGAAGTCTAAGGGTGAACAGTATATGGACTGGGCTTGTATCTTTCTTCTACAGGTTGCCCAGGTGGCGGGATCTCCACACAGAACTGTGTTTAACGGTAGTTACCAGTATTCTGCCAATTGCTCAACCATCTTGCTTTCCTTCCTCTCTCTACTGCTGGTTTCCTCTATATTTGGATCTGTGTGTCATTCTGACCGTATGCACTTTAATAAGATCTAATTTATTAGAATTGTACATATTTACCATTGTTGATTTTCGGAGTACAAAGTGAGTTATCGTGATTGTGTATATGACCTTAAATATTAATAATATAAAGACTGTGTTTTAACCAATACAGTGTGTGGACATTCCTTCGTGGGTGCTCGGGGACTACACTGTACTTAAGAACCAGCTCGCATGACCTCCCGAGAAGCTAGGCCTTGATTGCTCGTCCATTGCTACCGTAATAGAGAATCTTAGCAGGGGTCTCTGGGCCTCCCCTCTACCATATAGAGAGTGTAAGTGCAGACCCCCCCTCCGGTCTTTACAGTCACTATTTGGGTCGACCGTCTCCTAGACCAGCAGCGACCCAGGGATCCTTGGCAGGTTCCCCATCCCTTCCCAGAGGGAAAAACTATAATGCAGCCCAGCCAGATCTCTAGGCTGGGTTTGGGGACGGTCGACCCACATGGAAGACAGGGACCCAGGGCCGGGGGCCAGCACTCCCGGCCATCCCGAAGGGCTGGCTTGGCTGCATTACAGATTTTCCCTCAGAGGAGGGATGGGGAGTACAGCAGCGGTCCTAGGGAGCCAGAGTAGGGTTTCCACCCCTCCACGGAGGGAAAAGCTATAATTCAGCTAAGCCAGAGCTCTGGAATGGCCAGGGGTGCTGCCTATGGGCTTAGGCGCCTGTCTCCATTGTTGGTTTACCATCCCCAAGTTTAGCCCCCATCCCTTCCTGGAAGGAAAACCTGTAATACAGGCCTGACAGAACTCCAGGAGGGTCGGGGGTATGATGTCCCGGCCTTTGGCGCATGTCTCCTATGTTGGTCGACCATCCCCAAGTCCATTGGCGGTCCCAGTGAGCCGCAGCAGGGTCCCCATCCTTTCCCAGGGAGAAACGTTGTAATACAGGTCACCCAGAGGTCCAGGACAGTCGGGTGATGTCCATGGCCTTGGGCGCCTGTCTCCCATGTGGGTCAACCGTCCCCAAGTACAGCAGTGGTCCCAGAGAGCCCTGTCGGGGTCCCCATTCCTTCCTGGAGGGGAAAGCTGGAACACAACCCAACCAGAGCTCTAGGATGGTTGGGAGTGATGGCCTCAGCCTTGGGTGACTGTCTCCGTTGTTCGTCAACCATCTGCAAGTCAAGCAGTGGTCCCAGGCAGCCCCGGTAGGATCCCCATCCCTTCTCATAGGGAAAAGTTGTAACGCAGCCCAGTCAGAGCTCCGGGATGGCTGGGTGTGCTGCCTCCAAGATTGGGTGCCTGTCTCTCTTGTTGGTCGACAGTCCCCAAGTGCAGCGGCGGTCCCAGGTACCCCCGTAAGGTCCCCATCTCTCTCTGGAGGGAAAAGCTGTAACGCAGCCCAGCCAGAGCTCTTGGATGATCGGGGTGATGTCCCAGCCTTTGGCGCCTGTCTCCCTTGTGGATTGACTATCCCCAAGTACAGCAGTGGTCCGAGAGACCCAGCAGGGTCACCATTCCTTCCTGGAGGGGAAAGCTGTAACACAGCCCAGCCAGAGCTCCAGGATGGTCGGGGGTAATGGCCCCAACCTTGGGCGCCTGTCTCTATTGGTGGTCAACAGTCAGTCCCCAAGTGCAGTGGTGGTCCCAGTGACCACTGGCAGGGTCTCCATCCCTCCCTGGAGGGAAAACATGTAACGCAGACCAGCCTGAACATCAGGATGTTCGGGGGAGATGTCCCCGGCCTTTGGTGCTTGTCTCCCATGTTGGTCGACCATCCCCAAGTCCAGCTGTGTGGTCCCAGTGATCCCCGGCAGGTTCCACATCTTTTCCCAGAGGCAAAATCTGTAACGCAGGCCACCCAGACGTCCAGGACAGTCATGGGTGATGTCCCTGGCCTTGGGCACCTGTCTCCCTTGTTGCTCGATCATCCCAAAATTCAGCAGTGTTGCCAGGGAGTCCTGGCAGGGTCCCCATCCCTCCCTGGAGGAAATGAAACTGTAATGCAGCCCAGCCAGAGCTCTAGGATGGTTGGGGGTGATGGCCCTTGCCTTGAGCACCTGTCTCCCATGTGGGTAGACCATACTGAAAGTGCAGTGGCGGTCCTAGGGAGCCCGAGTAGGGTCTCCATCCCTCCACGGAGGGAAAAGCTGTAATGCAGCTGAGCCAGAGCCCCGGGGCAGCCGGGGGTTCTGCCTCTGGCCTAAGGTGCCTGCCCTATTGTTGGCCGACCATCCCCAAGTTTAGCGGCGGTCCCAGGGTGCCCCGGCAGGGTCCCCATCCCTTCCAGGGGGGGAAAACCTGTAATACAGGCCTGACAGAAATCCAGGATTGTCAGGGGTGATGTTCCGGCCTTTGTTCGTCGACCATCCCCAAGTCCAGTGGTGGTTCTAGTCAACCGCAACAGTGTCCCCATCCTTTCCTGGAGGGAAAAGCTGTAATGCAGGCCACCCAGAGGTCTAGGACAGTCGGGTGATGTCCCTGGCCTTGGCCGTCTGCCTCCCATGTGGGTCAACTGTCCCCAAGTACAGCAGTGGTCCCAGAGAGCCCAGGTGGAATCCCCATTCCTTCCTGGAGGGGAACGCTGTAACGCAGCCCAGCAAGAGCCTCTAGTATGGTCGGGGGTGCCTCCGTTGTTGGTCGAACGTCTGCAAGTTCAGCGGTGGTCCCAGGCAGCCCCGGCAGGATCCCCATCCTTTCTCAGAGGGATGAACTGTAACACAGCCCAGCCAGAGCTCCGGGACGGCTGGGTGTGCTGCCTCCGAGATTGGGCGCCTGTCTCTCTTGTTGGTGAACAGTCCTCAAGTGCAGCGGCGGCCCCAGGTACCCCTGGAAGGCTCACCATCTCTCTCTGGAGGGAAAAGCTGTAACGCAGCCCAGCCAGAGCTCTTGGATGATCGGGGTGATGTCCCTGGCCTTGGGCGTCTGCCTCCCATGTGGGTCAACTGTCCCCAAGTACAGCAGTGGTCCCAGAGAGCCCAGGTGGGGTCCCCATTCCTTCCTGGAGGGGAACGCTGTAACGCAGCCCAGCAAGAGCTCTAGTATGGTCGGAGGTGCCTCCGTTGTTGGCCGAACTTCTGCAAGTTCAGCGGTGGTCCCAGGCAGCCCCGGCAGGATCCCCATCCTTTCTCAGAGGGATGAACTGTAACACAGCCCAGCCAGAGCTCCGGAACGGCTGGGTGTGCTGCCTCCGAGATTGGGCGCCTGTCTCCCTTGTGGATTGACTATCCTCAAGTCCAGCGGCAGCCCCAGTGAGCCCAGGCAGGGTCCCCATCCTTTCCCAGAGGGAAAAGCTGTACCACAGGCCATCCAGAGGTCCAGGACATTCAGGAGTGATGTCCTTGTCCTTGGGCACCTGTCTCCCATGTGGGTCAACTATCCCCAAGTACAGCGGCGGTCCCAGGGAGCACTGGAATGGTCCCCATTCCTCCCGGTGGGAAAAGCTGTAACGCAGGCCAACCAGAACTTCATGATGGTTGTGAGTGATGTCCTTTGGTGTCTGTCTCCCATGTTGGTCAATCATCCCCAAGTCCAGCAGAGGTGCCAGTGAGCCCCGGCAGGGTCCCAATCATTTTCCAGAGGGAAAAGCTGTAATGAAGGCCACTCAGAGGTCCAGGAAAGTCGGGGTTATGTGCATGGCCTTAGGCGCCTTTCTACCATGAGGGTTCGACCGTCCCAAAGTACAGCGATAGTCCCAGGGATCCCCGGCAGGGTCCCCATTCCTTCCTGGAGGGTTAAGCTGTAACACAGCCCAGCCAGGGCTCTAGCATGGTCGTAGGTGATGGCCCTGGACTTGGGTGCCTTTCTCTCTAGTTGTTCAACTGTCCCCAAGTTCAGAGGCAGTCCCAGGGAGCCCCAGCAAGGGCCAAATCCCTTCTCCGAGGGAAGAGCTGTACCGCAGCCCAGCCAGAACTCGGGGAGGGCCAGGGTGCTGCCTCGGGCTTCGGCGCCTCTCTCCCTTGTTGATTGACCGTCCCCAAGTGCAGCCGCAGTCCCAGGGACTCCCGGCAGGGTCCCATCCTTCCCTGGAGTGAAAACCTGTAACGCAGACCAGCCAGAACTTTAGGATGGTCGGGGGTGATGTCCCCAGCCTTTGGTGCCTGTCTCTCATGCTGCATGACCAACCCCAAGTCCAGCGGTGGTCCCAGTGAGCCCCGGCAGGGTCCCCATCCTTTCCTGTATGGTAAAACTGTAACGCAGCCCAGCCTGAACTCTAGGATGGTCAGGGGTGATGGCCCTGGCCTTGGGCGCCTGTCTCCTTTGTTGGTCGACCATCCCCAAGTTCAGTGGCAGTCCCAGGGAACCTCATCAGGGTCCCCATCCCTCCCCAGAGGCAAAGGTTGTAACGCAGCCCAGTCAGAGCTCTAGGATGGTCGGGGGTGATGGCATCGGCCTTGGGCACCTGTCTCCCTTGTTGGGTTGATTGTCCCAAATCCAGCGGCGGTCCTAGGGAGCCCAGCAGCATCCCCATCACTACACAAAGGGAAACGCTGTAACACAGTCCAGCCAGAGCTCCGGAACAGCCAGGGGCACAGACTCCAACCTTGGGCGCCTGTCTTCCTTCTTGGCTGACCATCCCCAAGTGCAGCAGCGGTCCCAGGGACCCCTGGCAGAGTCCCCATCCCTCACTGGAGGGAAAACCTGTAACGTAGGCCAGCCAGAACTTCATGATTGTTGGGAGTGATGTCCCCGGCCTTTGGTACCTGTCCCCCATGTTGGTCGACCCTCCCCAAGTCCAGCGGCAGTGCCAGTGAGCCCCAGCAGGGTCGCAATCATTTTCCAGAGGGAAAGGCTGTACTGCAGGGTACCCAGAGGTCTAGGAATGTCGGGGTGATGTCCCTGGCCTTGGGCACCTGTCTTCTATATGGGTCGACCGTCACAAAGTACAGCGGCAGCCCCAAGGATCATCGACAGGGTCCCCATTCCTTCCTGGAGGGGAAAGCTCTAACACAGCCCAGCCAGAGCTCTAGCATGGTCAGGGGTGGTGGCCCCGGCCTTGGGCATCTGTCTCTCTAGTTGTTCAACTGTCCCCAAGTCCCAGTGAGCCCCTACATGGTCCCCATTCTTTCCCGAAGAGAACATCTGTAAGGCAGGCCACCCAGATGTCCATGACAGTCAGGGGTGATGTCCCTGGTTTTGGGCACCTTTCTCCCATGTGGGTTGTCTGTCCACAAGTCCAGCGGCGGTCCTACAGAGCCACGGCAGGATCCCCATTCCTTCCTGGAGGGGAAAGCTGTAACACAGCCCAACCAGAGATCTAGGATGGTCAGGGGTGATGGTCCGGCCTTGGGTGCCTGTCTCCCTTGTTGGCCAACCATCCTCAAGTTCAGCGCGGTCTCAGGGAGACCTGGCAGGGTCCCCATCCCTTCTCTGAGGGAAGATCTCTAACACAGCCCAGCCAGAGCTCAGGGACTGCCGGGGGTGCTGCCTCCGGGCTTTGGCTCCTGTCGCCCTTGTTGGTTCACAGTTCCCAAGTGTAGCGGCAGTCCCAGTGACCCTCGGCAGGCTCCCCATCCATCCTGTAAGGAACGCATGGTGGCAACAGTAAAGACAGACACACGTGATCATAGTTTAAGGGTGTTTATTAAACTGTATGAAAGGGTGAGAAAAACGCCTAATAAACCTAAATCTAAGATGGGAGCAAGCTTTGACCATCAAATAATATTAAGGCAGTCCTAATGGCGCCTTGTCAAATAAAAAGGGCGTATACTAAAAACCCTATTGCCAATCCTTACAGCTATGTTACCAAAATAGTGTGGGATAGTGTTCACAGGAAAAGAAAGAAGTGTTCATAAAAATGATTAGTCAGGATGGTATAGCAAGGTCTCCCTTCCCCACATTTTTAGCATGGGACAAGGCGGGCCTCTTGAGCACAGTACAAAACTGGGCTTTTCCAGCACAAGGCTATTGTTCTTCTCAGCGATATCAGGTTCTGCGATGGTCCAGTCTCTTTACCCAAAGTCTCTTGCCTCTGAGGGCCTGATGTGTTCAAAATACCAAAATAAAAGTTCCTTTCCGTATGTATGTTGGGTAATGACTCTCACCCTTGGATCCACCTCTTCTGGGCTCAGACCCTTCTCGAATGTTAGTTTCCATCTGTCAGGTTCACTACGGCTTTTTTGTCAAAAGATTTCACCTGTCGTATTCATGACTCTCAATGTCTTTTTAAACAATCTTTCATTGTGGGCTTCCCTCAATTGGGTTCACTCTTGCCAACACAATGTTCACAGGGTTATTGTTCTCCAACCGGCTTTGCAGGCGTCCCTCAGCCCGGTTCACATTTGCCTAAGATTTTATTCACTATACTCAAGTGCAGATTTTAGCCCCCAGTCAGGTTTTCCTTAAAAAGCCCCCAGTCTGGCTTTCCTTTAAAGTTGTGGGTCAAAGACTTTCAACTGTACAAGGTGTGTTACTCAACCCTTGTATGAACACATTGAGCTCTTACGACTGGCTCTCTTAGGGCCCTCTGGTATTTGTATTTTAACAAAAAGGGGACCATGCAGAGTCTTTCGCCGGACCACTCTGCAGCTGGTCTTTCCCTGCGGTTTTAACAGTTCTGCAACACAAACAGTCTTTGTTCTTTAATTCATTTTATGTTGCCATTTTCAACCTTCGCTCAACATAGTTCTCTTTACTATCAGTTTTCCCTCTGGCTCACTGGCTGTGATGAACTGCTTGGCATTTCTTGTCTTTCGAGTCAAAGATGATACCACGGTAGAGAGAGTCTCTCCCTGCCTTGGTTATCAGTGTAGGAGGGCTCCGTGCAACATTGAAATCTGCTAAATCACACGCTGGTTGTTATTCCCAGTCTTATGATTCCTTTCACAGAGGCTTTGTGGGTATGGGTCGAAAAGGGCAAGGGCACTTCTCTCCTTGTCGTCCTTTCGGTTCTAGCCACCTTTCTCCACCTTCCTCCACCACTGCCGTCCTGGAATAGCTGACTCATCATGCAGACGGCCTTGCTAGTAATGTGCTCTTGTGCTCTATCTTTTATCCTTGTGGGGAAGGGAAAGGGCCGTCAGGTGTGTGTGGTTATTATCAATTGCCTGACTATGCCTGACCCTTGTGTTGGGAAATGTCAGGTAAATAGCTCTAGTGTTAGTCTGTTGTTTTTCATGGTGTTAGAAAGTGTTTGTGTCAGAAAAGGGGGATTGGAGTTTCTGAATATCCTATGGGGTAGGATGGGGAAGAGTTGTTATAAGGAAGGGGGTACTACGCCTCACCGGTCAGTGTCCCACTTCCAATCCCCAGAGGGCCCCTCATCCAGGTGATATTCCTGCACTGGTCCACCCCTAGGAACTAGATCCAATAGCGAGGGCCGTGTCCTGGCCACCTGGATTACAGATCCCCTGGGGCTAGTTTGTTAGACACCTCAAGTTTCTCACACTCCCTGGAGGGAAAATCTGGAACGCAGGCCAGCCAAAACACCAGAATGGTCGGGCTGATGTCCCCGGTCTTTGGTGTCTGTCTCCCATGTTGGTCGACTATCCCCAAGTCCATCGGCGGGCCCAGTGAGCCCCGCAGTGACCCCATCCTTTCCCAGAGGTCAACCGTAGCAAACCCAGTGGTGGTCCTAGAGAACCCCAGCAGGGTCCTCATGCCTCCATGGATGGAAAAGCTGTAACACAGCCCAGCCAGAGCTCTGGAACGGCCTGGGTGCTGCCTCCGACCTTGTGTGCCTGTATCCCTGCTTGGTCAACAATTCCCAAGCACAGCAGCGTTCCCAGGGACACCTGCTAGAATCCACATCCCTCACCGCCAGCCAGAACTTCATGATGGTTGGGAGTGATGTACTTTGGTGTCTGTCTCCCATGTTGGTCAATCATCCCCAAGTCCAGCGGCGGTGCCAGTGAGCCCCGGCAGGGTCCCAATCATTTTCCAGAGGGAAAAGCTGTAATGAAGGCCACTAAGAGGTCCAGGAAAGTCGGGGTGATGTGCCTGGCCTTGGGCACCTGTCTCCTATGTGGGTCGACCGTCCCAAAGTACAGCGGCAGTCCCAGGGATCCCCGGCAGGGTCCCCATTCCTTCCTGGAGGGGAAAGCTGTAGCACAGCCCAGCCAGAGCTCTAGTATGGTCAGGGGTGATGGCCCTGACCGTCTGTCTCTCTAGTTGTTCAACTGTCCCCAAGTCCCAGTGAGCCCCTGCATGGTCCCCATTCTTTCCCGAAGTGAAAATCTGTAACGCAGGCCACCCAGATGTCCATGACTGTCAGGGGTGATGTCCCTCGTCTTGGGCACCTTTCTCCCATGTGGGTTGTCTGTCCCCAAGTCCAGCGGCAGTCCAGCGGCGGTCCCGCAGAGCCCTGGCAGGATCCCCATTCCTTCCTGGAGGAGAAAGCTGTAACACAGCCCAGCCAGAGCTGTAGCATGGTCGTAGGTGATGGCCCTGGCCTTGCGTGCCTGTCTCTCTAGTTGTTCAACTGTCCCAAAGTTCAGCGGCAGTCCCAGGGAGCCCCAGCGCGGTCCACATCCCTTCCCCAAGGGAAGAGCTGTACCACAGCCCAGCCAGAGCTCCGGA
This sequence comes from Ambystoma mexicanum, assembly GCF_040938575.1. NCBI lineage: Eukaryota > Metazoa > Chordata > Amphibia > Caudata > Ambystomatidae > Ambystoma > Ambystoma mexicanum. The sequence continues at coordinate 469,404,612 of NC_090923.1, forward strand.
AGGGCTGCGGTGCTGCCTCGGGCTTCGGCGGCTCTCTCCCTTGTTGGTCGATCATCCCTAAGTGCAGCCCTGGTCCCAGGGACCCTCGGCAGGGTTCCCATCCCTCCCTGGAGTGAAAACCTGTAACGCAGGCCAGCCAGAACTTTAGGATGGTTAGGGGTGAAGTCCCCGGCCTTTCATGCCTGTCTCCCATGTTATATAACCAACCCCAAGTCCAGCGGTGGTCCCAGTGAGCCCCGGCAGGGTCCCCATCCTTTCCTGTATGGGAAAGCTGTAATGCAGCCCAGCCTGAGCTCTAGGATGGTTAGGGGTGATGGACCTGCCCTTGGGCGCCTGTCTCCTTTGTTGGTCGACCATCCCCAAGTTCAGTGGCAGTCCCAGGGAACCCCAGCAGGGTCCCCATCCCTTCTTGGAGGGATGAGCTATAAAACAGCCTAGCCAGAGGTTCAGGATGGTCAGGGCTGATGGACCCGGCCTTGGGCTCCTGTCTCCGTTGTTGGTGGACCTTCCCCAAATCCAACGGCAGTCCTAGGGAGCCCCAGCAGGGTCCCCATCCCTCCCCGGAGGGAAAAGTTGTAACGCAGCCCAGTCAGAGATCTAGAATGGTCGGGGGTGATGGCACCGGCCTTGGGCACCTGTCTCCCTTGTTGGGTTGACTGTCCCAAATCCAGCTGCGGTCCTAGGGAGCCCCAGCAGCGTCCCCATCACTACACGAAGGGAAACGCTGTAACGCAGTCCAGCCAGGGCTCCGGAACAGCCAGGAGCACTGCCTCCGGCCTTGGGCGCCTATCTCCCTTCTTGGCCGACCATCCCCAAGTGCAGCAGCAGTCCCAGGGACCCCTGGCGGAGTCCCCATCCCTCACTGGAGGAAAAACCTGTAACGTAGGCCAGCCAGAACTGCATGATGGTTGAGAGTGATGTCCCTGGCCTTTGGTGCCTGTGCCCCATGTTAGTCGACCCTCCCCAAGTCCAGCGGCGGTGTCAGTGAGCCTGGGAAGGGTCCCAATCATTTTCCAAATGGAAAAGCTGTAATGCAGGGCACCCAGAGGTCTAGGAAAGTCGGGGTGATGTCCCTGATTTTGGGAACCTGTCTCCTATGTGCGTCGACCGTCCCAAAGTACAGCGGCGGCCCCAGGGATCCCAGGCAGGGTCCCCATTCCTTCCTGGAGGGGAAAGCTGTAACACAGCCCAGCCAGAGTTCTAGCATCGTCAGGGGTTATGGCGCTGGCCTTGGGCATCTGTTTCTCTAGTTGTTCAACTGTCCCCAAGTTCAGTGGCATTCCCAAGGAGCTCTGGCAGGGTCCACATCCCTTCTCTGAGGGAAGTGCTGTACCGCAGCCCAGCCAGAGCTCCAGGACAGCAGAGGGTGCTGCCTCTGGGCTTCATCGCCTCTCTCCCTTGTTGGTCGACTGTCCCCAAGTGCAGCCGTGGTACCAGGGAACCCCGGCAGGGTACCCATCCCTCCATGGAGTGAAAACCTCTTACGCAGACCAGCCAGAGCTTTAGGATGGACAGGGGTGATGTCCCCGACTTTGGTGCCTGTCCCCAATGTTGTTCGACCAACCCCAACTCCAGCAGTGGTCCCAGTGAGCCCTGGCAGGGTTCCCATCCTTTCCTGGATGGGAAAGCTGTAACACAGCCCCGTCTGAGCTCTAGGATGGTCAGGGGTGATGGCCCAGCCTTGGGCACCTGTCTCCTTTGTTGGTGGACCATCCCCAAGTCCAACGCTGGATCTAGGGAGCCCCAGTAGGGTCCCAATCGCTCCCCGGAGGAAAAAGCTTTAACGGAGCACAGTCAGAGCTCTAGGATGGTCGGGGGTGATGGCGCCGGCCTTGGGCACCTGTCTCCCTTGTTGGTTGGATGTCCCCAAGTTCAGAAGCATTATAGCTCTTCCTACCAAGGAGGGATGGGGACCCTGTCGGGGCTCCCTGAGACGGCTGTTGGACTTGGGGACACTCAACCAACATTGGAGACAGGCGCCCAAGGCCGGGGACAGCATCCCCGGCCTACCTGGAGCTTTGGCCAAAGCTATGACAATGAAACTGTCCAAAATTGTATCAATGTGTGATGATTGGCACACATTTTGTCAGAGCGCCTATTTTGAAAGAGCATACAATGCAAACTTGCTGTGGTGTTCATTACCTCTGTCAGAATATTCAACCTGCCAAAATGTGTGCAAAGTATTGAATAGTTTCATTGTTTGTGCTTGGGCTGTTGTGTAAAGGTGAAAGGCAGGCTGCACTGATGTGATCCGCTTTTGGAGGAGGTGAAAGCTATTGGGGCAATGTGTGAAGTGTATGGTGGTAAGGAGTGTTGTGTAGTGTGAGGTGCAAAAAATGCAAGTGGGAGGATTGTGGGAGAAATATGCGTATTGTACAGCCCCCTAAGAAGTGCTAATCCTGTGTCCTGGTCAATTGTTGCTGATTTATCAACAAAAAGTACTTCCACTTCTTCTAAAGGGCTGTCTTTAGCTTTAGGTATATCATCTTCCTCACCCTCATATGTTGCACAATCATCCATTTGCAAATCCTCATCAGTGCATGGTTCTATGAGGAATGTGGCAGGTTTTACACCGCACAACGTCGAAGTGTGGGCTTGAGAGCATTATTCTGTTGCTCTCTGGGTGGTAAGGGTGGTTTTCCTGCCATCTAGGATGGCAAATACTGAGTGATCCACATACAGAGTTACTGAACACCCCATCACAATTGTCAAACTCTTCTCAATTGGGAGGCCGCAGCAGCAAGAGCCTGTTCGCATGCAAACTGCCCCTGCATTACTGAGTCCAATGTGCAGCCGTAAAAGGCCAGTGGCTTGTGTCTAGTGCTGTTGTTAGCTATTCATAATTCAGTCTTGGGTTGTTGTTCTGCATTGTTATTTATTCATTCACATGCAACATAACAATTGAGGCACATTGTGCCAGAGTGGTGAAAAACAGAAAAAAGCCGATGACGTTTCAACCGAAGTCTTTATCAAGTCAAAATAATTGTTGAGCAGGCTCGCGTTGGAGCGCGTGGAAGAGTCTCCCTGGATCGGGTGCTGGAAGGTGGCTTATTAGCTCATCTGAGGAGGAAGTCAGCGTCCACACCGAATGGTTCCAGTCAGGAACCATTTGGTGTGGACGCTGACTTCCTTCTCAGATGAGCTAACAAGCCATCAAGATTGAATTGTGAATAACTAACGACAGCACTGGACTACCAACTTCCTGCCAGCGCCCACAACTAACAAGGTTTTGTCACCCCACCTAGATTAATTGTTTGTTCCCTATTTCTGCCCCCACCAACAGTTCCTCTTCTGGATTTAGGGTCATTTACAGGACTGGGCATGCAAGTGGCAAGTGCTCTCTGTGGGCTGTCCTAGTCAGGGTATGTGTCTGTCCCAGGAAACAAAAAAGGGTTTCCCCCTACTACTGTAGTGCCTTGACAGGGGGCCACCATGCCATTAGGCACAGTGCCGAAAGCACCCCTATTGTCCGTTTTCTGTGGGTTGGGGTGGGGCTGGTACTGTTGCACTGCCTGTTGTTGATGCTGTGGGCTACAGGGTCCAGGGATTTGTAGGAGTAACTGTGTGTATGTCTGGTGAATCTCATATTGTATCCATGTCTGTCCGCGAGGTAGCCCTTGAGCATTTCCTTGGTGTGGGCCATAGTACTGCTGATTATTGTTGTAACCCGCTCCCTGCCTACTCCGGCACTCTCTCAAAAAATGCCCCTATCTCCTGCATGTCCAACACTTTCCTGGAGCCCCTCCTCTTGGCCCTGGGCCCCCAAATCCACCCCTGCTTGAGGCCCAGAACCCACTTTGCCCTACCTGTTGTCCTCTTTGCCACTGGGGGCCCGGAAATTGTGGATTGCCACCCCACTGTCCTTTTCCTCCTTCGGGCCCACACTGCTACTATTCTTGCACTCTTGCTGACTTAGGGGCATACTCCCCCTCTTAAACTGGTGCTGGCGCTGGCCCTGTCGCTACCACAGCTACTTTCACTAACTTATTTTGGACCAGTTTCGCTTCCTCAGTCTGTCTCCTCTGAATCGTTTCCTTCTCACGCTCTTTTATTCTTCTACAATGGTAAACTATAATACTTTGAATTTTGGGCCATCCTTTTGCTTCTATCCCTGCTCTTTTGTCAAGCGCTTTCTGTACTTCTTTGGGTAGGCCCTTTTTTACTATAAAATAGAACATTCATGTTGATTGGTCCCAAGCGTTGCCTGTTTCCGCTCTCCACATCTCTTGGACCCTAAGAATGTACTCGTTAAATGGCGCTCCACCATGAGCATCGTTGCTCAGTGTTACGCCCCCTAAAGCTACCCTGCCAAACCTCTCCGTCAGTCTTCCGTCCCACATACTTTCTAACATTGGGGTGGGCTGAGGGGCTTGTTCTGCTTCCCCCTCTCCGTCGTCTTCGGTCTCATCAAAATCACTTCAATATTCCTCATCCCCCGTTTGGGACCCTACATTCATGTATCCCAAGCTGTCTGCCTCCCCGTCATGCTGTATGCGGACGGTTTTTATGGGTTATCTGTATATTCTGAATAAGAAGTCACCTGACTTCCACTCATCCCCAGCTGGAGGTGCCAGTGTCCCCTCAAGTGGCACTGCTACATCTGCCTTAGTCTCATTGCATGCTGCCTTTAGCCTGGCTAGTTATGTCAGAGGGAGGTGGAGCCGTGACTGGTGCTGCTGCCATCATGCTGCAGATACATATGTTGGATTAGTGTACTCTTCCGCTGGACGAGCTGCCAGCTGACATATTCCTCTTCCCCCCGCATTCTTCCCATTTTACCCAGTGCCTGTCTCTTTATTACTGTTGCATGTCACCCCTTCCCCCTTAGGATCCTCTGTTTCCTCAACATTTTCCAGGGGTTCAATACTTCCCTTCTATTCTGCAACGGTCTCCCCATATATTTTGCTGTCAGGAAGGTGGACATTTGCTCCAGTGTGCTCCTGTCAAAAGAGCCCTGATCAGGCCAGGAGCGGGGAATCCCCCCTTTTGTATCAGTTACCCACTGGTTGTATTATTTTGTAATCTTATCACAATACAGGGGCAGGGCCTTGCATATGTGGTCTAGGGGTGTTTCTACCCCCATAATTGTGTCTCTCTTGTGTCAGGTGGTGGTGCTACGCTTATGCTCCTGTGCCACAGTTATACAATACTTTGTTCAAAGGATATGCGTTTCAGTTTTTGTCACAAATGCAACTTACTTATCATTGATAAACCCCAAGAAAATCATCAGTTCTATTTCCCCATCCCTTTATCCCCCATTAGAGATTTCTACACATTCACTTCATGCTTTCCTGATTCATCCACACACACACACCACATATACACCCCAATGGGCCTCCTCCTCACACTTTAAAATACAGCAACATAATAAATTAAAACAAGCTAAAACAACAACCACTACTTTTCCTGAGCTCTCTAATTATACAGAGCTCCTATATTTATCCTTATATTTTTCCCACACTGGTCGAGACAGTGTACGTGGTGCCACCTTCCCCCCCTCATTCGGGGAATGGGGGGCTTGTGCTATTCCATTTTCCTTTTTGCCTTAATCTCCTTAAAAAATCACTAATAATAAAAAAAACAAAAAATCAATGCACTCCACACTCTTCATTTGAGTCACTGCATGTTCACACTATACACACTGCTCCACACACCCAATCCCACTTTGTTATCCCTTGCAGGCTATACTTATGTGCGTGCATTCTCCTGAAGACATCTGATCACAGGGTTCCACAACCGGCCTGCACCTCTCCTTGGGGCCGCACCCCGCTCCAAAGAGAAAGCGGGATTCTGCACAGACAGCTCCCACAAGGCCACTCAGCGTACACGTTTTGTGGCTGGTCACTGTTGGTGGGTGCGGCCCTTCCGGAGAGTCTGCCTGGATACCTGCGCAGGTACAGGGGCGATGGGATCATGTTGGCAGGGTTACTAAATAAAGGCAATTCCCTGATAACGCTCACACCAGACTAAATTCAACCCTCTGGGGAAATAGGCCAAGAGATAGCTTGAAAGGGTAACAAGGTTTAATTGTACAGACTATCAGCAAAGGACTCTGCTGCTCGAGAACGTTCTGCCAAAATCTACATGAACAGCACATTAAGAAGCTATGCAGCGTCATTAATGACATCATCATATACAGTAGAAATTATTGCCTCTGATAGGTGAGGCTATTTACATGGGCCTAATCCATAGGGGATGCCATGCTACAATTGGTTCGCTTCTATGCCGCCTGTCAGTTCCCACGTGGGTCAGCTGTGATATATGCTAATCTTACTACTACATCACTATGGCATGCACCGGGAAGGCTTGGGGCTGGTGCCAGGAGGGCGGGAGGAGGAATTACAGTTACACCAAACCACAAATTCTGTGCTTTGTTTATACCGTGCCTCTCACACTGAAGGCTCCCACCCTCATTTTGATCTAAAATGTAGCCCCCTCTGTACCTTGCATAACAAAGGATGTATTTATGTGATGAGGTAAAACAGTCGCTCATGCTTAGATCGTTTATGGTCAGTGGGTTTACGATTTGGGCTAGGGCTGTTCACTATCTTAGAATGCAGGGGTGTGGGAGATCTGGTCAGTGGTTTGGTCCATGGCTCCGGGTAGGCTGGGTGGGGGTTAGAGGCCTGCTGGCAGCTCTGCTGTGATGAATGGGCACTGCGGGGAGCCTGGTGTTGTCTCACGCCCTTGCCGGACGATTCCTCCCAGTTATACTAAGTAATTGCAACTATGGAGGAACAAGAGGCCGCTTCAGTGGGAACTGGTTTTGCAGACCCATCCTGTCTTCATGATATGGGCCTGGTTGAGCCCTTTCATGGAGCGAAGAACTGTGTAGCTCAGCCATGCAAGACTGTGTTACCGCCAAACATACAAAATGGCGTTTCTTTCTATGCACATTCTAAGGTTATGCATCTATTGTTTGCACTATAATATATCCGCACTGAGTTTCATAGCACGGTCCTCTCCCCCCTTGTACACTACACAATTTCATATGTGATTCACCTCACCTTAAAGCGCCTAGGGGATTGGGATAGACTCATTTCCATCCCAAGAATAGTCGCCCTGCCAAAACGTGTGAAAAGTAATGAACAGTTTCATTGTATGTGCTTGAGCTGTTGTGGAAAGGAAGGAGGCAGGTTGCAGTGATGTGATATGCTATTGGAGGAAGTGGAAGCTCTTGGGGCACTTTGTGAAGTGTATCGTGGTAAGGAGTGTTTTGTAGTGTGAGGTGTAAAAAATGCAAGTGAGTGGGTTGTGGGAGAATTATGCGTATTGTACAGTGCCCTAAGAAGTGATAGGCATTAAGACTTCACTAAAGCTTAGTCTTCCTTTCTGGTAGTATCTCTCTCCGGTGTACCTTCCCTGATCCCTCGGTATCACAGTGTAGTATGTGCAACTCTCCTTACAAGCTTGAAGTACAAACAGTGTGCCGCAGGAACAGAAACCTTCACCAATTACAATTGTGCTAGCACAACTGCGACATTGCCAAAGCTGACATATGGGCCTCATTACGAGGTCGGCAGTAGCCCGCCGACGCGACCGACGGGTTGCCGCCGACCCCGTAACACCGGATCCGCCACCTGAATTCCCGGTGCCACTGAGCGGGAAGTCAGGTGGCAGGTTTTTTAAGTCCCCATTACCATGGAGTCCGATAGGACTCAGAAGCACCGGCACATTGCTGACAATGCCAGTGCTTCCATGGCAATTCTACCTGCCGGGGCTGCTGCGCCCAGCAGGGTCAGACCTGTCGAGTGCAGCAGCTGCAGCAGGCAGACTCACAGTATGGCGGTCCGGAAACAAGGGTGCTTGTGAGCTTACTGACCCCCTTGTTTCCCAACCACCACACTCGTAATGAGGCACTGCGTCCTTCACCTCTTTCCCTGAAAAGAAGTTGCCAATTACATAATGACCTAATGTTCTCGCACATGTGAAATACTTATAACATTGGGGGATGTGTATGTCTGGGATTGTTGCAAGAGACATGTGTTAATGCACTTGCTGTGCTAATGGATAAACTTTACGTCTGGCCCTATTCATGTTAGTTGTTCATGAATCCATTTCCTAGTGAGGATGAAGGTTGTATGGATTATTGGGCACTCTTTTATCTGAAGGACAGCAGCACATTTCACAGGCCCATGCACATCTGGGTCTCAGAAGGGTGGCACGTCATTGTACTGGTTTGGTGTTGGGGGAATGCGCCATCACCAGCTCAGAGGAGTCATTTGCGATGGCCATGCAAAAAGAGGTGTTCCTCCTCTATTTTTTATAGTTGTATATTTGGGATATAATGATATGGCCTCTATGGGACGGAGAGGGGTACGAGAGCTACTGATGGCTGAACTGGAGTGGATTTCGCTTAGGTTCCCAAACATTGTGGTGGGTTAGTCGCACATGATTCCAAGGTGGGATTGGAGCACTCCAGGGAAGGAAAAGGTCATCAACTCCTCAGTGAGGAAACCTAATGGTGAGCTGGCAAGATTGACGAAGGGCAATGACAAAATTCAGACAATTCACCATGGTTTTATCAAAGGTGAACTGATGCTTCACTGAGATGGAGTGCACCTATCTAATTGAGGCATGGGTGTTTTCATTGATGACATAATGAAGATTGCCCAGACGTTATGTTGGGGGGGATCATCCCAATAATTGATGCAGTTAATGGGTTGTGTGGCATGATAATAAAATGGTGACTAAATCTGTTGACAGTGAGACTCTGACTTGTTAGAAACTGCATTGTACTTTATTTTGGTGGAATGTCAATGTATTCAGTATGTCAGTGCTGTCTATTGCTTTGTAAAACATCACCATATTATGTAGCTTATTTCCACTGGCATGCCCTTACAGTTGTTCGGTGCTTGTGGCCTTGCCCCTTCACACCCATCCCTGTGTGAATGAGCAGAAGGTTTTGTAGTAAGTGTGCCAGCAATTGTCTTGAATGGACCTGCCATGTACTTTCCTCATCTTCACTTTTTGTGTCCAGTGCACCTCTGCCTTTTCACCTCACCCAATTAGAAATGCATTAGAATGGGGGAGTGGAAGGTTCAATGCACAGTGGATGTCTCCGAATTGTCAGTGTGTGTTCCATCCTCTTCCCCACACTTGTATTTGTGTAATGTATAGGTAAAGATGACATCTTGCTTAGATTTTTTATTCTGTTTGTTGTAGGTGCAGGTGAGTTGTAGCAGTCTAACCACTTGTAAGTAAGGATTGAGCTGTACCTTTGCATTTCACATGAGTGTTAGCAAAGTATTACTCCTTTTTCTTTAGTGTGTCGAGAGTAGATTATATTTTAGAGGGCTGCTACAGTTTGTGAGCAGATTCTGGACAATTTGGCGTAAATTGTGTGGTCTTGGTCTATTTCATTCAATACCACTTACTATATTAGTAACTCCTCACTAGTGAAGAAGCTCATTCAGGATTCAAACACTTTGACCTGCTGCTGCCGCTGCCGTCTAGAAATCAGCGCTGGGAGTTTCTCTGAACTCGCGCCTACCGAACGCTCGCTTCCAGGAGGGGGCGGAGCATTGCGGCGATCAGGTGACTGCTCACGTGACGCTCTCTGCCAATAAGAACAGGGCCATGTAACGCTCACCTGATTCCCACGGAGGCGCCGACCTGTTCTGGACTGCTATGACCTCTTCTAAGGTGATGCGCAGGACTCGGAAGACGGGCTGGACCGGACCCCCAAACCTCGCCTGTCTGGCCCGTAGAAGAATCCTTCTGTAGATGGAAAAGGGGATTAACTGTCTGCTGGATAATGTGTCGGATTCCCCCCTTTCCCTCTCTCACACTCCTCGAACCCCCTCCGCGATTCCCCGTAGAGTCTCACCTTAGAGTCTGAAAGGACGAGCTCTCCATCCTGCTTCCGATGCAGGGGCGCGTTGATTTCCAGTTACTTCACTGGATCTCGGGTTTGGTGAGTATTCAACTCCGCTTGACTTTTCCGATATGAGGCCGTAAGTATTCAGTTGCAAAAGTTCAAGCCTTAATTGTCCGTTGTCCTTTTCTCTATTTCAGATGCAGGATGAAGAATCCGCGTAGAGGAATGGATTCGCCGAAGGTAAACTCTGGTGAGTCTTTTTGATGGATGGTTCCCTTAGTGATCTTGCTTTCACCCACTAATGCGTGTGTCTTTTTCCCCTTAGGGGCCGGGGTACGGAAGTGCCAAAGAAGCGGCGCCGACCCGAGGTGAGGAAAGATTGTCCCAACAATAATCAGGTAAGTCTTAAGGTGGAAGAATCAGGCCTTCCTCAATCTGTTCCTTCGCTCACCTTTGTTTTGTCTCTTTTTCTCCTTAGGCGCTGAAAGGCGGCGGATGTTGCCAATGGTCGCTGAAGAGCCCGAGGGCGCCTCGTGAAGGTGAGTGGAACGCGGCGCTGCAGCGAGCTATGCAATGTGCTTCTAAAAATAATGTCTTTTCTCAGGATCGTCGGCGTGATGGTTCCGGACTCCGGATGGAGGTAGGTAAAGTTCAATTATTCACCTTTCTCTCCTTTCCTTCCTTTTCAGGTGTTCCAGGTTGCAGGCGGGCGTGGCTGGAGCTGGGATGCAGGAGCAGACACGGTGAGCGTCCAGCTGCTAGATGCAGAACAACGCAAAGCGTGAGCTGCTGTCTGGGCGTGGTTTAAATAGCCCCCAAAGTAGTTCCAGGTAAGTATTCCTCCTCAGCCACGCCCGAGTGGTAAAATAGTCCCATAGGTAAAATAGTCCCTTTCAGACCTGAAGGAGGTCTGGATCCGGCAGCATGGTCTGCATCAGGTAAGTCCATCCAAGCACTCCCATAATGAGCCTGGCGCCTATGGTGCCAGGACTGATGCCTTCTATAAGCCTGGTGCCAAAGGCGCCAGGACAATGTCCAAAGAGCCCCTATAAGGGGTTGCTGGGTCCTTCCCTGGGGACATGATGTCTGCTTTCGGGGACGCTGGGCCTGAACTGGCTTCCCGGGAGTAGGCATCATGACAGGCCAGTACAGCTGAGCGGCGCAGACTTCTCCTCACTAGTGAAGAAGCTCATTCAGGATTCGAACACTTTGACCTGCTGCTGCCGCTGCTGTCTAGAAATCAGCGCTGGGAGTTTCTCTGAACTCGCGCCTACCGAACGCTCGCTTCCAGGAGGGGGCGGAGCATTGCGGCGGTCAGGTGACTGCTCACGTGACGCTCTCTGCCCATAAGAACAGGGCCAGTCCACCCTTGCGGTGTTAAGCCTGTCAGGAGTAAAGCCTAGTGACTGTTGAGCGACTGTTAGGCGCTGGTGGCTCGAACATAGGTTGGGAGACTGCAGAGTTTATCTCTTTGATCCCAATCGACCTCAATTACTTTACTTGCGGCACAGCGATTTTACAGCAGGCCCCGAGTGGTCAGGATGGAGCCGGGACCCTCAGGGCTCTTATTGACTGAAGTCGCTACTCAGTGCCAACCCAGTAGTGAAGATGGGGGAGTACATCCGCTCATCAGACGGCAGCGTCGCTTTCTGGCCGCTGGAGGAATCGAGCCTGTCGAACTACTTACAACATCCCTGGTAAGTGATTACAGATCTCGTAAAAGAACATGTACCTCAATCTCATCATCCAGTTCTGAAAATTTCTTTGATTGCCAAGTAAACAACTCACCCCCACATGATATCACTAGAACACCGAAGACAGTCCATACCCCTTGTCTTCCCTATGGCACAATCCGAGAAGAAGATACTGCAAGGATTACAAGTCAAACTGTGTCCGAGATGCATCCGGAGGTTTATCTGGTAGCATTCTCAGAATTTGATTCCGCTGCCACAGAGTGTGACATAGATCCAAATATCCACCAAATGGTTGCCACAATAGAAGTTCACCCATATGAAGATGCAGAGCAGACGGCGACGAGATCTGTACCAGTCACAGGGAGTTGCATGCGGGATCAGGACAAAGATCATACGAAAGCAAAGGAGTACAATCAAGTTGAAATTGTTGGCACTGTAGGTCAGCTACTTAGTAACCATGAGCTATACTTGCATAATCCTAGCCCTCCAACTCGAGCAGAGAAAAGCGAGTTGGAAGAAGATAATAGAAATATGGCAGTTGATCTTAAAACCGACATCGGTAATAATGTAGTTGAAACACAAACACAGGAATCATCAGGTACTACTGCCAACACTAACAATGAAGCAAGGAGCCCAAACCGGCAAAGCTCGATTGCCACAGCTGATAAAATACTCAAAGAACTAATCGAAATAAATACGAGATTGACAAGCCAGCAAACCTCATATAATGAGGTAAAAACATCATCTACGGGATTTCCAACAGCGCCCGAGAGGGTTGTAGAGGCAAAGATGTCTTTACCGAGGAATATGCTAAATCATTTACCGAGTACATGGGAGGATGTTGAAAAACGGAACCCGTGGCTAAAACCCATGACGAAAAGAAAAAGATCCAACTCGTCAAATGATGACCTAACTGATCTACTGTTTGTATCCGAGAAGAGACATACTGAAGAAAGACACCTAACCGGTCGAGATGAACTTGGGGACGAGTCACATTTAACATCAATCCTGACAGCTCCGAATATAGATAAAATCTCTACCAAAGGAAGCGATCTCTGGAAGCCCAAGTTAAAAACATTCAGTCTGAAACCAAAGCCTGCAAGGAAAAAAAAGAAACCTCAGATTCAAAACTTGGCAGAATGCCTAACTGAAGAAATTACCAGAGATTTAAACACATTAATAATGGCTGCGCATACGATATCGATGTCCGCATACATGAAGCTATATGAACAATTGAATGACAATATAAAGGACCAAACAACACTCCTGGCCATGATGAACACCAAAATGCGAACGGTAGAGCAAGAACTGACGAGAACCCAACAAATGCTATCAAACGAAAATTTAAAATCTGAGGCAAATGTGAAGATTATACTAGAACACACAAAGAACAGCACGACTGATAAATGACTGTTTGCAGAAGTGGCACGAGAAGCGATTGCCTTGCTAAAACAGCAAAAAATGAACCCCATTTTGATGGAGCAGACAGCGAAACAGAACGGCGAATGTACTGACGTGTGCGAGGAGATAACATCTGTACTTAATATACTAGTAGATGCCAAACAAACTGTGGAAATTGAGACTGACAAAGACTCAAACTTAAATACACAAAAGACACGTCAGGACAATGGATGCATGAATGATCCTCCGTCCAAATGTAAACAAAAATTAAAAAGAACTAAAGAAATTGAGAAAGGATTTATCAATACTGATAATATAGATCTAGTCCATTCTCTGGCAGCCTCTTTGAAAAGAGTCCAGGAAGCTACACTGGAGCAACATGTCAGGGACAGCCCCATTGAGGAAATAGATCTGACCCAGTCTAATAAAGACCTGCCATCAATAAAACTGCCAGACTTTAAAGCTATCTCGCTGGATCAGGTCCATCTTAATCCAGATCCTGGCAGCGTCTTGAAAGATACTGAAGCAGTCTTACAAAAGCAGCCCATATTGACGGAACAGGACCCCTTAAATCCAGCCCCAGGCAGCGACTTGAAGGATACTGAAACAGCCCCACAAAAGCAGTCCTTATCTAGTGCTAAAGCTGCATTCCCAATCTTCGAGCCGAAAAAAAAAATCCAAAAAAAAACAAACACAGGTGATGATAGCCTCGAAAAAATCAAAGAACATGAGAAATCGTAAAAACCAACAACGATCTAGTGTGCGTTCTTTTCTAAGAAATATAAAAGGCTTCAGTATTACAACAACTACTAAGCAACTCTCTGGAGCCGTCACTAATGACCACCCTAGCACACAAAAGCCAAATCCACCTGCTGAGCAACAGGCGAGCCATGAAGGCAAAAAAAGCACAATGAAGGAGAAGGAAAATTCTCTAGAAAATCTACTAGATCTCTCGATATACGAGCAGAGCGAAAGTGATAGTTGGGTTGAGACTTCTAATCCAATCCCGAATGAAGAGTTTATAACAGTAGAAGCTGTAACCAGTACTGACCTCAGATCAACATCTCATGAAGAGAAATTATTCGAGGGCAAGAAAAATTGTAAAAAGCCCCATATTCCCCAAGTTATTCCAACTGGTATAATCGGTGGGGTGATAATGAATGAATCTGAGCATCAGCAAAAATGTGTCATCAGGCAACTAGTAAAGCAAGATAGTTCCCTTCAAAAAATTATAGCGAAAGCTCCGGCAGCATGTATAACGCTAGAGGAGAAAAGAGCGATAACCATAGCCAGCAACAACCGGGAACATTCCACCTCAAAACTTACATCCCGAAATCAGGATCTGTGGAAGTATGAACAAGAATTTGAGGCTCTGGAAGCCAAGATGGCCCTAATGGATGCCGGATTTATCGCCCCTAAGATCATTACGGAAATACACTCCAGAGATAAAGATGCTAACTTAATTGAGTCAATTCCGTCGCTACGGACGCAGGGACTTGTGATGAACTCAAAGATACCTTTTGACTTACGCCAAGCAATGTCTAAGAAAACCCAGACCAATGCAAAAATAAATAAAATGCCCAAGAAGGTGCCCTGTTCTCAAAATCTGCACCCCACGAAATCAGGAAAATATCTTCTACGAGTGGAGCGAATAGTGAGAGAAAAAGATGGTCTCTTACTAAATAGAAAAAATGTGATGAGACTAATACATCACATCCCGCAACTTAGAACAGTGTCCTCTGAAGATATCCAAGTGGTCGAATTTGAGGATGAAAAATATAATGACCGTGTGATTTATTTATTTATTTATTTATTTATTTATTTATTTATTTATATTTATATAGCGCGCAAGAAGCCCAGGGGCATTGAGGCGCTGTTACTTGGAATAACTTAGTTACATGGTACAGGCATGAAAGCGATTGATAACACATTACGAATACTACAAGATATCATACTGTTGTTACAGATATTGCATTGGGACGTATATTACAACATATATGATAAGTATTCGTGCTGGTGTGTCGGGTCTTATGTGAAGAGGGTAGTTTTCAGAGTTTTGCGGAAGGTGGTGAGGGAGGCCTCCCCTCGGATAGTGGGAGGTAGGGCATTCCAGTGAGTGGGCGCTAGATAGGGGAAGCTGGATCCGCCCACTTTTACTGTTTTTACTAGTGGCACCGAGAGCATGTTGGTGTACGGTGATCTGGTTGGCCTGGTAGTGGAGATGGGGTGGATCCTTTGAGAGAGGTATGCTGGAGCAGTGAGGTGAATGCACTTGTGGGTCAGTGTCAGGGCTTTGAATACGATCCTTTCCTTTATTGGGAGCCAGTGGGCTAGTTTTCTGGCTTCAGAGATGTGTTCTCTTTTAGCAATGCCTTGGGCTGCCCGGAGAGCATTGTTCTGTATTACTTGTAGTCTCTCTAAGTTTTTGTTGGAGGTTCCTAGAAAGAGTACGTTGCAGTAGTCTAGCCTAGAGCCGGTGATGGCTCTGGCTATGTTGGTGCAGTTCTCTTTGGAGAGAAAGGGTCTGACTGCGTTGATAAGTTTGGCATGATATGCAGCTGCTGAGGCTATTGCGCTGACTTGTCTATCCATGGATAGGCTGGAGTCCAGGTAGACTCCCAGAGTTTTGACAGAGTCGGAGACCGGAATTTTAATGGAGTCAATGGTGAAGTGGCTGAATTGGGCATCTAGATTTTTTAGTGTGTCGGGGGAACCTACCAGGAGGAGTTCTGTCTTGTCAGATTTGAGGCATAGACCGTTGTCTGCCATCCAGGCTTGGATGGTGTTGTAGAGGTTGTTGAGGGTCAGGGAGTCAGTGTCATAGTTCCCTGTGAGAGTGAGGAGGATCTGCGTGTCATCGGCGTAATTGGTGTAGGATATGCCTATAGCGTCGAGGATGAGGAAGAGGGGTCGTGTGAAGATGTTGTATAGGGTGGGGGAGAGACAGGAGCCTTGGGGTACACCACAAAGTATAATGGTTGGTGATGTGGCGGCTATACTACACATAGCCTCTAAACTCATTCGAGATTCCCTCTTACAGACTGGTGATATCTTCAACTCCCTAGTGTTTGACATAAATGAGATTGGTGAACCAAAGGATAGACAATTAGCAAGGAGAAAAAGATCCTTCTCTGACAACAAACAAGCGGAACATAAAAGATCTGCAACCAAGGTAGAAGTAAATGTCCCAAAAAATAAACATGTCTCCCCTGAGAGGGAAATTGCTGAGAACGAAGAATTGAAGATTGTGCCAATTAGAACAAGAGGTAGATACTCGGATGCCCAAGGTCCGAGGAAATTCGATTTGAGAACTGAGGACCTCGACTGGTCATGGGTTGCGAAAACCATCAATAACCACGATAGCAGCTAATGCCGAAAGTCACACGAGTCAGGAAAGATATGCATAGCATCATGGAACACAAGAGGCTATATGCATCTGCTGAGTGAAATCCCAAGTGAACTAAAAGATATTGATTTATTATGCCTACAAGAGACATGGCTAACTGATATTCCTATTGCAGATGGTTTTGAGATTGCCTTCAATCAGGCAATTAAAAAGAACAAGGGACGTCCCATGTCAGGAATGTTGACATTAGCAAAAATTAAAAGTGGCATACGTATCTTATCTACAACTAATGTTTCATCGTACATACAAATATCCAGGATCAAACTACCGATGAGTGCAACAAAAAATGAGAATTTACTTATGCTGATAAATGTGTATTGGCAACATGCCGCAAACAAAGCAGAGGCATTCATCGAATCTGTCTCGGAAATTATCAGCAACATTAAGAGGATGGAAAAAGACATAAATATCCTAATATGTGGAGACCTCAACATAAATTGCCTGCCAGGTGGACGAGACATGAAGGAGACAGATAGAGATCATGCGACCAATCTGTGGGTAAACGAAATGAAATCATGGAACCTACAGATGTTGAATGGAGAAGTGATGGGAGATATTCCGCCTCGTCCAACTTGGCGAAGAAATGAGTTAAGCTCCACAATAGATTATATGTTTGCAAACGAAAGACTGAAAAGTGAAGTCGCACAGTTAAAAATCATTGAAAGTAAACATAGTGATCACAGCCTAGTAAAAATATACTGGGAGACTCAGCATATAAGAAATCTCACTGATACCGCCAAAAATGACCTAGCGGTTGAACCGGGCCGTAATCGTCTACGGCTAAACGCGACCAAGTGAATTCACTGTTAAAATCGTTAGAAGAAATATCAGTGGTAGAGAAAATTGAATATACAAACTTTTTAGAGAAATATCGAGAGAAGAACTTCTCCAAAACCAGATCAAACTTCAGGAACCAACATGTATGGGATGAAGAAATCAATGATAAGAAAAAAAAAACTGAATAAAGAACTAAGACTGCTCAAAAAGAAACCGGATCTGAGCAATGGAAGCATAGCAAAAACTCTGAAACAAACCTATAAGAACTGGCTTCTCAGTCATAAACACATCATGCTGCAACGCGATGCGGAAAGCATGATGAAAACGTTAGCCAATAGAAATACAAGTGAATTTTGGTCCTACCTGAACAACATC
Organism: Ambystoma mexicanum; assembly: GCF_040938575.1. Taxonomy (NCBI): domain Eukaryota; kingdom Metazoa; phylum Chordata; class Amphibia; order Caudata; family Ambystomatidae; genus Ambystoma; species Ambystoma mexicanum. Next base: position 469,422,085 of record NC_090923.1, read on the forward strand.
TCGACTCCACAAGGTGCCATTATAAAAAACACAATTCCAGAAGAACTATGGATGAAGCATTATGCGAGAATATTTTTTAATAATGAAATTTAAGATGAAAGAAACCACCACATCGGAGAATGAGTGGTCAATTACAATAACCAAAGAAGATATCTCTAGAAACATCAAGAGATTAAGTACATCAAGAGCCCCAGGACCCGATGGGTTAACGAATCAGATGCTAAAACAACAGCCCGAGTTATGGACGGAGGTCTGTTTTACGTTGTTTGCAGCCATTCTAAAGAACCGAAAGATCCCTACATCTTGGAAAAGTGCTACAGTCATACCAATTTTTAAAAAGGGGGAGCGCACTTATCCAATCAATTACCGTCCCATAATGCTCCTTGATTTAGTGGGGAAAATCTTCGCCTCGCAGCTTCAAATCCAACTTACAAACTGGATATATGGTTCCAAACAATATGATCCACATCAATCAGGATTTCTTAAAGGGGTTGGATGTGGTCTGAACTTGGCGATTCTGAATTTCTTAAAAATGGAAGCGATCCGCCAAAACCTATGTAGTGTTTGCGGATCTATCAAGTGCCTTCGATACAATTGATCGAGAGTTACTATGGAGTAAGATGAAGAAATGGAAATGTCCCGAAAATCTTCTCCAACCCATAAAAGCACTCCACACAGACACACAAATTAAGGTCAGACTAGACTCCAATGGAACTAATCAGGGCGTGAAACAAGGCTGTCCTCTGGCAGCCACGTTGTTCGCCCTATTTTTATCCGATATTGGAGAAAGCTTAGATTCTATAATCTCCTACCCACCAAAAATCAATGGATTACGGATAAACTGGATGCTCTACGCTGATGACATCGTTATATTAGACCAAACGCCAATTGGTCTGACAAGAAAATTGAGAGCTCTAGAAAGCTATGTGGAGAAAAACAAACTAAAGATCAATTCTGCGAAGTCAGAAATAATAATCCTGCAAGACCTAACAAGAAACAACAAACAAAACAAAAATCGAATACCTAAATGGAGTATACACAATGACAGCTTGAGATGTGTGAAAAAAGCAAAATATTTAGGAATGTGGATCAACAGCAACATAAACGATGCCCCTTGGGTAGAGAATGTAAAACAGAAATGCAAACAACTATCAAGTCAAGGAGTTATTATAAATAAAAGATTTGGGAAATTCTCTCTTCTACCTGTTCTGGCCCACTACAACCAGAAAGCGCTACCAACATTGATATATAGCGCAGAAAGTGCACTGGGAGTATCTGCAACCCAATGGCCAGAACTGGAAAATCAATATTGGAGGCGAGTATTACATCTACAAAAGGGAATCTCGAGTGCCTGCATTAGATACTCAATCTAATATCTATGCAAGCCCGAATTCTCTGGAACATGTTATCTATATACAGGAAGATAATCATACCTGATTGCTCCCCTCAGTTTAAAATACTACAGGATGCCCTTACCGGAAAATCGGAATCAGTTCTGTGCAAATGGGTAATTGGATGCAGAAATAAGCTAGCGGAGTTGGGCATTGATCAAAGAACCTTGGAAGCCAATCCAGACTTCGTTAAGAAAAAGTTATGGGAATTGGATTGGTGTCAAACAGTGGATGATCGAAATCGACATAACTTGATGAAAGAAGCCGCAACTGAAGCCAAAGATCGGAACATAATGTTGCAATATCTGATGAAATCACCAAGCGCTAGACATCGTTTTCTGTACTTGAAATTTCGAATGAATCTATTCAACACAAGGGTAAGCCATGCAATAAGAACTCGGAACGTGGCAGCAGTATTGAGCTGCCGCATCTGCAATAAAGAACAGGAGACGCTTAAACATCTTACATTGTATTGCGAAAGCTTGAAAGATATGAGATCTGTGCATTTAGGAAATTTAGTAAAACAATATCCTATCTTGTGTGGAGAAGAATTGTGGCGAAAGTGGTTCAACCCGCGAGAAAAGGACATTTTTGGGTTGACTAATTTTCTACAAAACTTGGAGTCAGTGTTATAAACTTATATTAACGTGAGTAGCACTGCAGAGAAACACGCCATAGATGTGTCATGGAAGCAGAGACTGAATAAGGGGGAATAATGAAACCTGGAGGATGATAACATCTGAAGAAACATAAACTGATAAACCAAACAAGGACTGGAAAATTGAACCAGGAAGGCTAGCAACAAAGGACATTAAAAACTGTTGCATAAGCCATTGAGATTAAGATGCACCCTAACTTATCTCTGCTTTTCTCACACCAAGTAATTGTAAGCTGGAAACTCTTTTTCAAAAGTTTATATAAACTAAATGGGAAAAAAATAAAATAAAAAATAAAAAAAAAATATTAGTTTCCATACTCAGAAAAGAAAAGTTTCTTGGTGTTTCAGTCTTTATCTGTTCTTTGGGCAGGCAGTAAAGGTTTAGATTGTAACAGTAGTCATGGCTTCACTTCAGATGTCTGGAGAGGAGGTTCTTAACTTACTGATGGAGTCTGGGTCAGAGAAAGGCACAGAACCGGATTTAGAATCTGAAACAGAATCTGCTTCTGAGGGTGAGCATGCAGTAGATTCGGGAAGTGAGTTTTCGGTTGAGGCTAGTTCCACCTCCTCATTTGATGAAGAAGAGAACAAAGGGGTACATGCACCTTGTCTGACACTTCCCACACAAAGTTTACCTGCAAGGTTGGGGGAACATGCAGGATGTATAAGGAATGTGCCAGGTCATGACATAGCTGATGAGTCGGACTGGGTGCCTCCAGGAATGACTCAGCTTGTTGTGCCACCTTTCACTGGAATATCAGGTTGCACAGAGAATACAGATGGTTTGGAGCCTATTGACGTGTTCAACCTTTTTGTGGATGATGGGTTCATTTCAGATGTGTTTTAGCAAACCAGTCTGTATGTTGAACAGTTCTTGAGGGCACAGGGTGCCATTCTGAAACCCCATTCCAGAGTACTTTCTTGTGTTCCAACTGCAGATGTTGAGATGAGAACACTTTCGGATCTCACTCTGCTCATGGGATTAGTGCAGAAGCCATCTATCTCAGTGTTCTTGTCTACTGAAGCTGTATTTACAAGCCCTTTTTTTACAGCAATAATGAGTAGTGATTGTTTCCTAGCAGTGCAACATATGCTGGATTACCCAGAACTGACCAAATAGGCAATTCAAAATTCAGCCATTTCTCAAGCACATTGCTCAGTGATTTTCATAGGTGTATGTTCCTAGCCACCACATATCCATCGATGAATCATTGGCATTGTTCAAAGGTCGGCTACTGTTCAAGCAGTATACTCTGAGCAAGAGAGCACAATATGGGATTAAGGTCTACCTGTTGTGTGAAAGTACCACTGGGTATGCCTACACCATGAGATTCTACACTGGAAAAGACTCAAGCATAAACCTACCGGGCTGCCCAGCCCATTTAGGGATACGTGAGAAGATTGTTTGGGATCTTGCCACACCATTGTTCCACAAGGGTCACTATTTGTATGTGGACAATTTCTACACAGGAATACTACCCTTCATGGAATTGTACAATGTGGGCACACTGGCATGCATTACAATCTGCAGTAACCACAAAGGCTTCCACAGACAACTTGTTTGTAAGAAGCTGGACAAGGGAGCATTTATGGCATTGCCGTGTGATGAACTGTTGGCAGTAAAATTCTGCGACAGCGGGGATGTGCACATGCTAAGTACTATTCATGATGTAAGTAATTCACTTGACACTGTGCAGGGGCAGGCTCAGCAAGTGAAGAAGCCCAAGTGCTTGATCCATACGATCCAGCACGCAAGTCTCGCATGTAGTACACGAAGTTGGCAGTACACATTATGCATGTAGCTACATACAATGCTTATGTTGTATATGGTGCAGCTGCTCCAGAAAACAACTGTCATTTTTTTACATTGAAAATGCAGTTCTAAAATTGCTGACCATTGCCCGTGTACCAACTCCTTACTTTGCAGAAGTAGACGATGTAGCCAGATTGAAAGGATGAAACTTTGCTGATTATGCTGCTGCCACACCCATCAAGACACAACCATACAGAAAATATAAGGTGTGTACAATACAAGGAAGGAGGAGGGATACTCAGGTGTACAGTCCCCAATGCCCTTCCATGCCAGCCCTCTGCCTACAGCCTTGTTTTCTTTAGTATGATACAAAGGAAAAGTATTGGGAGATCGAGTGATTTCCTGAAATGCCCATCATTCCTAGAGAGGGACCCATATACTCTCAGTTTGTGCATGCCTTAGAAAGGAAAGCCACTCTAGCTCCCTCCACTGGAGGCATGCCTTCAACAAGAAGGAAACGCCATTCTGCGTTTGGCATGCTTTGGCATGCAATGCTAGTCCAGCTCCCTCCACTTGAGGACTGCTTTGTAAAGGAATGCCACTCTGGCACCTTCCATGTGAGGCGTGCCTTAGAAAGAAACATCAGTCCAGCTCCCTCCACTTGAGGCGTGCCTTGGAAAGGAACGCGATTCCGGCCTCTTCACTTGAGGCATGCCTTAGAAAGAAACATCAGTCCAGCTCCCTCCACTCGCGGCGCGCCTTGAACAAGAAGGAAATCTCATTCCGGTTCCCTCCACTTGAGGAGTGCCTTAGAACGTAATGTCACTCCAGCTCCCTCCGCTCGAGGCATGCCTTGGACAAGAAGGGAACACCATTCTGGTTCACTCCCCTTTGGTGTGCCTTAACAAGCAATGCTAGTCCAGCTCCCTCCACTTGAGGCCTTGAACACCACTCTAGAACCTTCCACTTGAGGTGTGCTAAAGAAACGTTAGTCCAGATCCCTCCTCTTGAGGCGTGTCTTGGATAGGAATGCGATTCCGGCTCCCTCTACTTGAGGCATGCCTTAGAAAGTAACATTAGTCCAGCTCTCTCCACTGGAGACGTACCTAGGACAAGAAGGGAGCACCATTCTGGTTCACTCCCCTTTGGTGTGCCTTGGCAAGCAATGCTCCTAAAGCTCCCTCCGCTCGAGGCGTTCCTTAGAAGGGAATGCCGTTCCGGCTCCCTCCTCTCAAGGCATGCCTTGGCAAGCAATGCTAGTGCAGCTCACTCCACCTGAGGCCTGCCTTGCAAAGGAACACATTTCCAGCTCCTTCCACTTGAGGTGTGCCTTAGAAATTAACATCAGTCCAGCTCCCTCCACTCGAACCGTGCCTTGTACAAGAAAGGAACACCATTCTGATTCACTCTTCGTTGTCGTGCCTTGGCAAGCAATACTACTCCAGCTCCCTCCACTCGAGGCGTGTGTTGGAAGGGAATGCCGTTGCGGCTCCCTCCTCTCATGGCCTGCCTTGGCAAGCAATGCTAGTGCAGCTTGCTCCACTTGAGGCATGCCTTGGAAAGGAACATGATTCTGGCTCCTTCCACTTGAGGCATGCCTTAGAAAGGAATGCCATTCTGGTTCCTTCAACTTGAGGCATGCCTTGGTAAGTAATGGTAGTCCAGCTCCCTCCACTCGAGGCCGGACTTGGACAAGACGGGAACACCATTCCGGTTTCCTCCACTCAAAGCGTGTTTTCAAAATGTGTTACACGCCAGTTTGACTCCCTCCCTTGATGGCTAAGTGAAATGAAAATGGGAACTGGACACCATCTATATGGCGGTGGTGTCTTCTATAACTCGTGCAACCCTGCCATGATTTTCCTTTCACTAAATTAAAGTTCATGTTTTGCATGACTGAGTCTTCTTTTAGAATGACCCAGATGTGATTGGTGTGTGAGTGAGGTAAAGGTGAGCTGTCCTTGCAGATGTGATTGCTGTGAATGCACTTTGATACACTGGAAAAAAGATCAGCATGTTAGTGGATGTTAATTTAGTGTGCGTATGTTAACAGATATGGATAGTGCAACATGTTGAATGCAGGCACAGTTGATAAGCAAGTACATGAAGTTGGTGTGAAAGACAACTCCTGGAGACGAGGTTGCATTTGAGCGGATTTCCTCTTGCTATAAGTGTGCAGATACTGTTGCTGTGGAGCTGGTGATTTGGTAGTGGCGCGACTGCTGAAATGGATGGCTAGTGACTGCAGACACGAAAGGTGTATGAATGGCCAGTAAAGCGGTTGGTGCTTTGATGCGGATTTACTGCTCACAGGATCTTTTTTTCTTGTGCTAAACCGACCATGTCCTGTTGCACTATACACTGTATATATGAGGAGAGTCCGATTCCGCTGCCACAGAGTGTGACATAGATCCAAATATCCACCAAATGGTTGCCACAATAGAAGTTCACCCATATGAAGATGCAGAGCAGACGGCGACGAGATCTGTACCAGTCACAGGGAGTTGCATGCGGGATCAGGACAAAGATCATACGAAAGCAAAGGAGTACAATCAAGTTGAAATTGTTGGCACTGTAGGTCAGCTACTTAGTAACCATGAGCTATACTTGCATAATCCTAGCCCTCCAACTCGAGCAGAGAAAAGCGAGTTGGAAGAAGATAATAGAAATATGGCAGTTGATCTTAAAACCGACATCGGTAATAATGTAGTTGAAACACAAACACAGGAATCATCAGGTACTACTGCCAACACTAACAATGAAGCAAGGAGCCCAAACCGGCAAAGCTCGATTGCCACAGCTGATAAAATACTCAAAGAACTAATCGAAATAAATACGAGATTGACAAGCCAGCAAACCTCATATAATGAGGTAAAAACATCATCTACGGGATTTCCAACAGCGCCCGAGAGGGTTGTAGAGGCAAAGATGTCTTTACCGAGGAATATGCTAAATCATTTACCGAGTACATGGGAGGATGTTGAAAAACGGAACCCGTGGCTAAAACCCATGACGAAAAGAAAAAGATCCAACTCGTCAAATGATGACCTAACTGATCTACTGTTTGTATCCGAGAAGAGACATACTGAAGAAAGACACCTAACCGGTCGAGATGAACTTGGGGACGAGTCACATTTAACATCAATCCTGACAGCTCCGAATATAGATAAAATCTCTACCAAAGGAAGCGATCTCTGGAAGCCCAAGTTAAAAACATTCAGTCTGAAACCAAAGCCTGCAAGGAAAAAAAAGAAACCTCAGATTCAAAACTTGGCAGAATGCCTAACTGAAGAAATTACCAGAGATTTAAACACATTAATAATGGCTGCGCATACGATATCGATGTCCGCATACATGAAGCTATATGAACAATTGAATGACAATATAAAGGACCAAACAACACTCCTGGCCATGATGAACACCAAAATGCGAACGGTAGAGCAAGAACTGACGAGAACCCAACAAATGCTATCAAACGAAAATTTAAAATCTGAGGCAAATGTGAAGATTATACTAGAACACACAAAGAACAGCACGACTGATAAATGACTGTTTGCAGAAGTGGCACGAGAAGCGATTGCCTTGCTAAAACAGCAAAAAATGAACCCCATTTTGATGGAGCAGACAGCGAAACAGAACGGCGAATGTACTGACGTGTGCGAGGAGATAACATCTGTACTTAATATACTAGTAGATGCCAAACAAACTGTGGAAATTGAGACTGACAAAGACTCAAACTTAAATACACAAAAGACACGTCAGGACAATGGATGCATGAATGATCCTCCGTCCAAATGTAAACAAAAATTAAAAAGAACTAAAGAAATTGAGAAAGGATTTATCAATACTGATAATATAGATCTAGTCCATTCTCTGGCAGCCTCTTTGAAAAGAGTCCAGGAAGCTACACTGGAGCAACATGTCAGGGACAGCCCCATTGAGGAAATAGATCTGACCCAGTCTAATAAAGACCTGCCATCAATAAAACTGCCAGACTTTAAAGCTATCTCGCTGGATCAGGTCCATCTTAATCCAGATCCTGGCAGCGTCTTGAAAGATACTGAAGCAGTCTTACAAAAGCAGCCCATATTGACGGAACAGGACCCCTTAAATCCAGCCCCAGGCAGCGACTTGAAGGATACTGAAACAGCCCCACAAAAGCAGTCCTTATCTAGTGCTAAAGCTGCATTCCCAATCTTCGAGCCGAAAAAAAAAATCCAAAAAAAAACAAACACAGAGGTGATGATAGCCTCGAAAAAATCAAAGAACATGAGAAATCGTAAAAACCAACAACGATCTAGTGTGCGTTCTTTTCTAAGAAATATAAAAGGCTTCAGTATTACAACAACTACTAAGCAACTCTCTGGAGCCGTCACTAATGACCACCCTAGCACACAAAAGCCAAATCCACCTGCTGAGCAACAGGCGAGCCATGAAGGCAAAAAAAGCACAATGAAGGAGAAGGAAAATTCTCTAGAAAATCTACTAGATCTCTCGATATACGAGCAGAGCGAAAGTGATAGTTGGGTTGAGACTTCTAATCCAATCCCGAATGAAGAGTTTATAACAGTAGAAGCTGTAACCAGTACTGACCTCAGATCAACATCTCATGAAGAGAAATTATTCGAGGGCAAGAAAAATTGTAAAAAGCCCCATATTCCCCAAGTTATTCCAACTGGTATAATCGGTGGGGTGATAATGAATGAATCTGAGCATCAGCAAAAATGTGTCATCAGGCAACTAGTAAAGCAAGATAGTTCCCTTCAAAAAATTATAGCGAAAGCTCCAGCAGCATGTATAACGCTAGAGGAGAAAAGAGCGATAACCATAGCCAGCAACAACCGGGAACATTCCACCTCAAAACTTACATCCCGAAATCAGGATCTGTGGAAGTATGAACAAGAATTTGAGGCTCTGGAAGCCAAGATGGCCCTAATGGATGCCGGATTTATCGCCCCTAAGATCATTACGGAAATACACTCCAGAGATAAAGATGCTAACTTAATTGAGTCAATTCCGTCGCTACGGACGCAGGGACTTGTGATGAACTCAAAGATACCTTTTGACTTACGCCAAGCAATGTCTAAGAAAACCCAGACCAATGCAAAAATAAATAAAATGCCCAAGAAGGTGCCCTGTTCTCAAAATCTGCACCCCACGAAATCAGGAAAATATCTTCTACGAGTGGAGCGAATAGTGAGAGAAAAAGATGGTCTCTTACTAAATAGAAAAAATGTGATGAGACTAATACATCACATCCCGCAACTTAGAACAGTGTCCTCTGAAGATATCCAAGTGGTCGAATTTGAGGATGAAAAATATAATGACCGTGTGATTTATTTATTTATTTATTTATTTATTTATTTATTTATTTATATTTATATAGCGCGCAAGAAGCCCAGGGGCATTGAGGCGCTGTTACTTGGAATAACTTAGTTACATGGTACAGGCATGAAAGCGATTGATAACACATTACGAATACTACAAGATATCATACTGTTGTTACAGATATTGCATTGGGACGTATATTACAACATATATGATAAGTATTCGTGCTGGTGTGTCGGGTCTTATGTGAAGAGGGTAGTTTTCAGAGTTTTGCGGAAGGTGGTGAGGGAGGCCTCCCCTCGGATAGTGGGAGGTAGGGCATTCCAGTGAGTGGGCGCTAGATAGGGGAAGCTGGATCCGCCCACTTTTACTGTTTTTACTAGTGGCACCGAGAGCATGTTGGTGTACGGTGATCTGGTTGGCCTGGTAGTGGAGATGGGGTGGATCCTTTGAGAGAGGTATGCTGGAGCAGTGAGGTGAATGCACTTGTGGGTCAGTGTCAGGGCTTTGAATACGATCCTTTCCTTTATTGGGAGCCAGTGGGCTAGTTTTCTGGCTTCAGAGATGTGTTCTCTTTTAGCAATGCCTTGGGCTGCCCGGAGAGCATTGTTCTGTATTACTTGTAGTCTCTCTAAGTTTTTGTTGGAGGTTCCTAGAAAGAGTACGTTGCAGTAGTCTAGCCTAGAGCCGGTGATGGCTCTGGCTATGTTGGTGCAGTTCTCTTTGGAGAGAAAGGGTCTGACTGCGTTGATAAGTTTGGCATGATATGCAGCTGCTGAGGCTATTGCGCTGACTTGTCTATCCATGGATAGGCTGGAGTCCAGGTAGACTCCCAGAGTTTTGACAGAGTCGGAGACCGGAATTTTAATGGAGTCAATGGTGAAGTGGCTGAATTGGGCATCTAGATTTTTTAGTGTGTCGGGGGAACCTACCAGGAGGAGTTCTGTCTTGTCAGATTTGAGGCATAGACCGTTGTCTGCCATCCAGGCTTGGATGGTGTTGTAGAGGTTGTTGAGGGTCAGGGAGTCAGTGTCATAGTTCCCTGTGAGAGTGAGGAGGATCTGCGTGTCATCGGCGTAATTGGTGTAGGATATGCCTATAGCGTCGAGGATGAGGAAGAGGGGTCGTGTGAAGATGTTGTATAGGGTGGGGGAGAGACAGGAGCCTTGGGGTACACCACAAAGTATAATGGTTGGTGATGTGGCGGCTATACTACACATAGCCTCTAAACTCATTCGAGATTCCCTCTTACAGACTGGTGATATCTTCAACTCCCTAGTGTTTGACATAAATGAGATTGGTGAACCAAAGGATAGACAATTAGCAAGGAGAAAAAGATCCTTCTCTGACAACAAACAAGCGGAACATAAAAGATCTGCAACCAAGGTAGAAGTAAATGTCCCAAAAAATAAACATGTCTCCCCTGAGAGGGAAATTGCTGAGAACGAAGAATTGAAGATTGTGCCAATTAGAACAAGAGGTAGATACTCGGATGCCCAAGGTCCGAGGAAATTCGATTTGAGAACTGAGGACCTCGACTGGTCATGGGTTGCGAAAACCATCAATAACCACGATAGCAGCTAATGCCGAAAGTCACACGAGTCAGGAAAGATATGCATAGCATCATGGAACACAAGAGGCTATATGCATCTGCTGAGTGAAATCCCAAGTGAACTAAAAGATATTGATTTATTATGCCTACAAGAGACATGGCTAACTGATATTCCTATTGCAGATGGTTTTGAGATTGCCTTCAATCAGGCAATTAAAAAGAACAAGGGACGTCCCATGTCAGGAATGTTGACATTAGCAAAAATTAAAAGTGGCATACGTATCTTATCTACAACTAATGTTTCATCGTACATACAAATATCCAGGATCAAACTACCGATGAGTGCAACAAAAAATGAGAATTTACTTATGCTGATAAATGTGTATTGGCAACATGCCGCAAACAAAGCAGAGGCATTCATCGAATCTGTCTCGGAAATTATCAGCAACATTAAGAGGATGGAAAAAGACATAAATATCCTAATATGTGGAGACCTCAACATAAATTGCCTGCCAGGTGGACGAGACATGAAGGAGACAGATAGAGATCATGCGACCAATCTGTGGGTAAACGAAATGAAATCATGGAACCTACAGATGTTGAATGGAGAAGTGATGGGAGATATTCCGCCTCGTCCAACTTGGCGAAGAAATGAGTTAAGCTCCACAATAGATTATATGTTTGCAAACGAAAGACTGAAAAGTGAAGTCGCACAGTTAAAAATCATTGAAAGTAAACATAGTGATCACAGCCTAGTAAAAATATACTGGGAGACTCAGCATATAAGAAATCTCACTGATACCGCCAAAAATGACCTAGCGGTTGAACCGGGCCGTAATCGTCTACGGCTAAACGCGACCAAGTGAATTCACTGTTAAAATCGTTAGAAGAAATATCAGTGGTAGAGAAAATTGAATATACAAACTTTTTAGAGAAATATCGAGAGAAGAACTTCTCCAAAACCAGATCAAACTTCAGGAACCAACATGTATGGGATGAAGAAATCAATGATAAGAAAAAAAAAACTGAATAAAGAACTAAGACTGCTCAAAAAGAAACCGGATCTGAGCAATGGAAGCATAGCAAAAACTCTGAAACAAACCTATAAGAACTGGCTTCTCAGTCATAAACACATCATGCTGCAACGCGATGCGGAAAGCATGATGAAAACGTTAGCCAATAGAAATACAAGTGAATTTTGGTCCTACCTGAACAACATCTCGACTCCACAAGGTGCCATTATAAAAAACACAATTCCAGAAGAACTATGGATGAAGCATTATGCGAGAATATTTTTTAATAATGAAATTTAAGATGAAAGAAACCACCACATCGGAGAATGAGTGGTCAATTACAATAACCAAAGAAGATATCTCTAGAAACATCAAGAGATTAAGTACATCAAGAGCCCCAGGACCCGATGGGTTAACGAATCAGATGCTAAAACAACAGCCCGAGTTATGGACGGAGGTCTGTTTTACGTTGTTTGCAGCCATTCTAAAGAACCGAAAGATCCCTACATCTTGGAAAAGTGCTACAGTCATACCAATTTTTAAAAAGGGGGAGCGCACTTATCCAATCAATTACCGTCCCATAATGCTCCTTGATTTAGTGGGGAAAATCTTCGCCTCGCAGCTTCAAATCCAACTTACAAACTGGATATATGGTTCCAAACAATATGATCCACATCAATCAGGATTTCTTAAAGGGGTTGGATGTGGTCTGAACTTGGCGATTCTGAATTTCTTAAAAATGGAAGCGATCCGCCAAAACCTATGTAGTGTTTGCGGATCTATCAAGTGCCTTCGATACAATTGATCGAGAGTTACTATGGAGTAAGATGAAGAAATGGAAATGTCCCGAAAATCTTCTCCAACCCATAAAAGCACTCCACACAGACACACAAATTAAGGTCAGACTAGACTCCAATGGAACTAATCAGGGCGTGAAACAAGGCTGTCCTCTGGCAGCCACGTTGTTCGCCCTATTTTTATCCGATATTGGAGAAAGCTTAGATTCTATAATCTCCTACCCACCAAAAATCAATGGATTACGGATAAACTGGATGCTCTACGCTGATGACATCGTTATATTAGACCAAACGCCAATTGGTCTGACAAGAAAATTGAGAGCTCTAGAAAGCTATGTGGAGAAAAACAAACTAAAGATCAATTCTGCGAAGTCAGAAATAATAATCCTGCAAGACCTAACAAGAAACAACAAACAAAACAAAAATCGAATACCTAAATGGAGTATACACAATGACAGCTTGAGATGTGTGAAAAAAGCAAAATATTTAGGAATGTGGATCAACAGCAACATAAACGATGCCCCTTGGGTAGAGAATGTAAAACAGAAATGCAAACAACTATCAAGTCAAGGAGTTATTATAAATAAAAGATTTGGGAAATTCTCTCTTCTACCTGTTCTGGCCCACTACAACCAGAAAGCGCTACCAACATTGATATATAGCGCAGAAAGTGCACTGGGAGTATCTGCAACCCAATGGCCAGAACTGGAAAATCAATATTGGAGGCGAGTATTACATCTACAAAAGGGAATCTCGAGTGCCTGCATTAGATACTCAATCTAATATCTATGCAAGCCCGAATTCTCTGGAACATGTTATCTATATACAGGAAGATAATCATACCTGATTGCTCCCCTCAGTTTAAAATACTACAGGATGCCCTTACCGGAAAATCGGAATCAGTTCTGTGCAAATGGGTAATTGGATGCAGAAATAAGCTAGCGGAGTTGGGCATTGATCAAAGAACCTTGGAAGCCAATCCAGACTTCGTTAAGAAAAAGTTATGGGAATTGGATTGGTGTCAAACAGTGGATGATCGAAATCGACATAACTTGATGAAAGAAGCCGCAACTGAAGCCAAAGATCGGAACATAATGTTGCAATATCTGATGAAATCACCAAGCGCTAGACATCGTTTTCTGTACTTGAAATTTCGAATGAATCTATTCAACACAAGGGTAAGCCATGCAATAAGAACTCGGAACGTGGCAGCAGTATTGAGCTGCCGCATCTGCAATAAAGAACAGGAGACGCTTAAACATCTTACATTGTATTGCGAAAGCTTGAAAGATATGAGATCTGTGCATTTAGGAAATTTAGTAAAACAATATCCTATCTTGTGTGGAGAAGAATTGTGGCGAAAGTGGTTCAACCCGCGAGAAAAGGACATTTTTGGGTTGACTAATTTTCTACAAAACTTGGAGTCAGTGTTATAAACTTATATTAACGTGAGTAGCACTGCAGAGAAACACGCCATAGATGTGTCATGGAAGCAGAGACTGAATAAGGGGGAATAATGAAACCTGGAGGATGATAACATCTGAAGAAACATAAACTGATAAACCAAACAAGGACTGGAAAATTGAACCAGGAAGGCTAGCAACAAAGGACATTAAAAACTGTTGCATAAGCCATTGAGATTAAGATGCACCCTAACTTATCTCTGCTTTTCTCACACCAAGTAATTGTAAGCTGGAAACTCTTTTTCAAAAGTTTATATAAACTAAATGGGAAAAAAATAAAATAAAAAATAAAAAAAAAATATTAGTTTCCATACTCAGAAAAGAAAAGTTTCTTGGTGTTTCAGTCTTTATCTGTTCTTTGGGCAGGCAGTAAAGGTTTAGATTGTAACAGTAGTCATGGCTTCACTTCAGATGTCTGGAGAGGAGGTTCTTAACTTACTGATGGAGTCTGGGTCAGAGAAAGGCACAGAACCGGATTTAGAATCTGAAACAGAATCTGCTTCTGAGGGTGAGCATGCAGTAGATTCGGGAAGTGAGTTTTCGGTTGAGGCTAGTTCCACCTCCTCATTTGATGAAGAAGAGAACAAAGGGGTACATGCACCTTGTCTGACACTTCCCACACAAAGTTTACCTGCAAGGTTGGGGGAACATGCAGGATGTATAAGGAATGTGCCAGGTCATGACATAGCTGATGAGTCGGACTGGGTGCCTCCAGGAATGACTCAGCTTGTTGTGCCACCTTTCACTGGAATATCAGGTTGCACAGAGAATACAGATGGTTTGGAGCCTATTGACGTGTTCAACCTTTTTGTGGATGATGGGTTCATTTCAGATGTGTTTTAGCAAACCAGTCTGTATGTTGAACAGTTCTTGAGGGCACAGGGTGCCATTCTGAAACCCCATTCCAGAGTACTTTCTTGTGTTCCAACTGCAGATGTTGAGATGAGAACACTTTCGGATCTCACTCTGCTCATGGGATTAGTGCAGAAGCCATCTATCTCAGTGTTCTTGTCTACTGAAGCTGTATTTACAAGCCCTTTTTTTACAGCAATAATGAGTAGTGATTGTTTCCTAGCAGTGCAACATATGCTGGATTACCCAGAACTGACCAAATAGGCAATTCAAAATTCAGCCATTTCTCAAGCACATTGCTCAGTGATTTTCATAGGTGTATGTTCCTAGCCACCACATATCCATCGATGAATCATTGGCATTGTTCAAAGGTCGGCTACTGTTCAAGCAGTATACTCTGAGCAAGAGAGCACAATATGGGATTAAGGTCTACCTGTTGTGTGAAAGTACCACTGGGTATGCCTACACCATGAGATTCTACACTGGAAAAGACTCAAGCATAAACCTACCGGGCTGCCCAGCCCATTTAGGGATACGTGAGAAGATTGTTTGGGATCTTGCCACACCATTGTTCCACAAGGGTCACTATTTGTATGTGGACAATTTCTACACAGGAATACTACCCTTCATGGAATTGTACAATGTGGGCACACTGGCATGCATTACAATCTGCAGTAACCACAAAGGCTTCCACAGACAACTTGTTTGTAAGAAGCTGGACAAGGGAGCATTTATGGCATTGCCGTGTGATGAACTGTTGGCAGTAAAATTCTGCGACAGCGGGGATGTGCACATGCTAAGTACTATTCATGATGTAAGTAATTCACTTGACACTGTGCAGGGGCAGGCTCAGCAAGTGAAGAAGCCCAAGTGCTTGATCCATACGATCCAGCACGCAAGTCTCGCATGTAGTACACGAAGTTGGCAGTACACATTATGCATGTAGCTACATACAATGCTTATGTTGTATATGGTGCAGCTGCTCCAGAAAACAACTGTCATTTTTTTACATTGAAAATGCAGTTCTAAAATTGCTGACCATTGCCCGTGTACCAACTCCTTACTTTGCAGAAGTAGACGATGTAGCCAGATTGAAAGGATGAAACTTTGCTGATTATGCTGCTGCCACACCCATCAAGACACAACCATACAGAAAATATAAGGTGTGTACAATACAAGGAAGGAGGAGGGATACTCAGGTGTACAGTCCCCAATGCCCTTCCATGCCAGCCCTCTGCCTACAGCCTTGTTTTCTTTAGTATGATACAAAGGAAAAGTATTGGGAGATCGAGTGATTTCCTGAAATGCCCATCATTCCTAGAGAGGGACCCATATACTCTCAGTTTGTGCATGCCTTAGAAAGGAAAGCCACTCTAGCTCCCTCCACTGGAGGCATGCCTTCAACAAGAAGGAAACGCCATTCTGCGTTTGGCATGCTTTGGCATGCAATGCTAGTCCAGCTCCCTCCACTTGAGGACTGCTTTGTAAAGGAATGCCACTCTGGCACCTTCCATGTGAGGCGTGCCTTAGAAAGAAACATCAGTCCAGCTCCCTCCACTTGAGGCGTGCCTTGGAAAGGAACGCGATTCCGGCCTCTTCACTTGAGGCATGCCTTAGAAAGAAACATCAGTCCAGCTCCCTCCACTCGCGGCGCGCCTTGAACAAGAAGGAAATCTCA
Organism: Ambystoma mexicanum; assembly: GCF_040938575.1. Lineage (NCBI taxonomy): Eukaryota > Metazoa > Chordata > Amphibia > Caudata > Ambystomatidae > Ambystoma > Ambystoma mexicanum. Next base: position 469,438,570 of record NC_090923.1, read on the forward strand.
TTCCGGTTCCCTCCACTTGAGGAGTGCCTTAGAACGTAATGTCACTCCAGCTCCCTCCGCTCGAGGCATGCCTTGGACAAGAAGGGAACACCATTCTGGTTCACTCCCCTTTGGTGTGCCTTAACAAGCAATGCTAGTCCAGCTCCCTCCACTTGAGGCCTTGAACACCACTCTAGAACCTTCCACTTGAGGTGTGCTAAAGAAACGTTAGTCCAGATCCCTCCTCTTGAGGCGTGTCTTGGATAGGAATGCGATTCCGGCTCCCTCTACTTGAGGCATGCCTTAGAAAGTAACATTAGTCCAGCTCTCTCCACTGGAGACGTACCTAGGACAAGAAGGGAGCACCATTCTGGTTCACTCCCCTTTGGTGTGCCTTGGCAAGCAATGCTCCTAAAGCTCCCTCCGCTCGAGGCGTTCCTTAGAAGGGAATGCCGTTCCGGCTCCCTCCTCTCAAGGCATGCCTTGGCAAGCAATGCTAGTGCAGCTCACTCCACCTGAGGCCTGCCTTGCAAAGGAACACATTTCCAGCTCCTTCCACTTGAGGTGTGCCTTAGAAATTAACATCAGTCCAGCTCCCTCCACTCGAACCGTGCCTTGTACAAGAAAGGAACACCATTCTGATTCACTCTTCGTTGTCGTGCCTTGGCAAGCAATACTACTCCAGCTCCCTCCACTCGAGGCGTGTGTTGGAAGGGAATGCCGTTGCGGCTCCCTCCTCTCATGGCCTGCCTTGGCAAGCAATGCTAGTGCAGCTTGCTCCACTTGAGGCATGCCTTGGAAAGGAACATGATTCTGGCTCCTTCCACTTGAGGCATGCCTTAGAAAGGAATGCCATTCTGGTTCCTTCAACTTGAGGCATGCCTTGGTAAGTAATGGTAGTCCAGCTCCCTCCACTCGAGGCCGGACTTGGACAAGACGGGAACACCATTCCGGTTTCCTCCACTCAAAGCGTGTTTTCAAAATGTGTTACACGCCAGTTTGACTCCCTCCCTTGATGGCTAAGTGAAATGAAAATGGGAACTGGACACCATCTATATGGCGGTGGTGTCTTCTATAACTCGTGCAACCCTGCCATGATTTTCCTTTCACTAAATTAAAGTTCATGTTTTGCATGACTGAGTCTTCTTTTAGAATGACCCAGATGTGATTGGTGTGTGAGTGAGGTAAAGGTGAGCTGTCCTTGCAGATGTGATTGCTGTGAATGCACTTTGATACACTGGAAAAAAGATCAGCATGTTAGTGGATGTTAATTTAGTGTGCGTATGTTAACAGATATGGATAGTGCAACATGTTGAATGCAGGCACAGTTGATAAGCAAGTACATGAAGTTGGTGTGAAAGACAACTCCTGGAGACGAGGTTGCATTTGAGCGGATTTCCTCTTGCTATAAGTGTGCAGATACTGTTGCTGTGGAGCTGGTGATTTGGTAGTGGCGCGACTGCTGAAATGGATGGCTAGTGACTGCAGACACGAAAGGTGTATGAATGGCCAGTAAAGCGGTTGGTGCTTTGATGCGGATTTACTGCTCACAGGATCTTTTTTTCTTGTGCTAAACCGACCATGTCCTGTTGCACTATACACTGTATATATGAGGAGAGTCCGATTCCGCTGCCACAGAGTGTGACATAGATCCAAATATCCACCAAATGGTTGCCACAATAGAAGTTCACCCATATGAAGATGCAGAGCAGACGGCGACGAGATCTGTACCAGTCACAGGGAGTTGCATGCGGGATCAGGACAAAGATCATACGAAAGCAAAGGAGTACAATCAAGTTGAAATTGTTGGCACTGTAGGTCAGCTACTTAGTAACCATGAGCTATACTTGCATAATCCTAGCCCTCCAACTCGAGCAGAGAAAAGCGAGTTGGAAGAAGATAATAGAAATATGGCAGTTGATCTTAAAACCGACATCGGTAATAATGTAGTTGAAACACAAACACAGGAATCATCAGGTACTACTGCCAACACTAACAATGAAGCAAGGAGCCCAAACCGGCAAAGCTCGATTGCCACAGCTGATAAAATACTCAAAGAACTAATCGAAATAAATACGAGATTGACAAGCCAGCAAACCTCATATAATGAGGTAAAAACATCATCTACGGGATTTCCAACAGCGCCCGAGAGGGTTGTAGAGGCAAAGATGTCTTTACCGAGGAATATGCTAAATCATTTACCGAGTACATGGGAGGATGTTGAAAAACGGAACCCGTGGCTAAAACCCATGACGAAAAGAAAAAGATCCAACTCGTCAAATGATGACCTAACTGATCTACTGTTTGTATCCGAGAAGAGACATACTGAAGAAAGACACCTAACCGGTCGAGATGAACTTGGGGACGAGTCACATTTAACATCAATCCTGACAGCTCCGAATATAGATAAAATCTCTACCAAAGGAAGCGATCTCTGGAAGCCCAAGTTAAAAACATTCAGTCTGAAACCAAAGCCTGCAAGGAAAAAAAAGAAACCTCAGATTCAAAACTTGGCAGAATGCCTAACTGAAGAAATTACCAGAGATTTAAACACATTAATAATGGCTGCGCATACGATATCGATGTCCGCATACATGAAGCTATATGAACAATTGAATGACAATATAAAGGACCAAACAACACTCCTGGCCATGATGAACACCAAAATGCGAACGGTAGAGCAAGAACTGACGAGAACCCAACAAATGCTATCAAACGAAAATTTAAAATCTGAGGCAAATGTGAAGATTATACTAGAACACACAAAGAACAGCACGACTGATAAATGACTGTTTGCAGAAGTGGCACGAGAAGCGATTGCCTTGCTAAAACAGCAAAAAATGAACCCCATTTTGATGGAGCAGACAGCGAAACAGAACGGCGAATGTACTGACGTGTGCGAGGAGATAACATCTGTACTTAATATACTAGTAGATGCCAAACAAACTGTGGAAATTGAGACTGACAAAGACTCAAACTTAAATACACAAAAGACACGTCAGGACAATGGATGCATGAATGATCCTCCGTCCAAATGTAAACAAAAATTAAAAAGAACTAAAGAAATTGAGAAAGGATTTATCAATACTGATAATATAGATCTAGTCCATTCTCTGGCAGCCTCTTTGAAAAGAGTCCAGGAAGCTACACTGGAGCAACATGTCAGGGACAGCCCCATTGAGGAAATAGATCTGACCCAGTCTAATAAAGACCTGCCATCAATAAAACTGCCAGACTTTAAAGCTATCTCGCTGGATCAGGTCCATCTTAATCCAGATCCTGGCAGCGTCTTGAAAGATACTGAAGCAGTCTTACAAAAGCAGCCCATATTGACGGAACAGGACCCCTTAAATCCAGCCCCAGGCAGCGACTTGAAGGATACTGAAACAGCCCCACAAAAGCAGTCCTTATCTAGTGCTAAAGCTGCATTCCCAATCTTCGAGCCGAAAAAAAAAATCCAAAAAAAAACAAACACAGAGGTGATGATAGCCTCGAAAAAATCAAAGAACATGAGAAATCGTAAAAACCAACAACGATCTAGTGTGCGTTCTTTTCTAAGAAATATAAAAGGCTTCAGTATTACAACAACTACTAAGCAACTCTCTGGAGCCGTCACTAATGACCACCCTAGCACACAAAAGCCAAATCCACCTGCTGAGCAACAGGCGAGCCATGAAGGCAAAAAAAGCACAATGAAGGACAAGGAAAATTCTCTAGAAAATCTACTAGATCTCTCGATATACGAGCAGAGCGAAAGTGATAGTTGGGTTGAGACTTCTAATCCAATCCCGAATGAAGAGTTTATAACAGTAGAAGCTGTAACCAGTACTGACCTCAGATCAACATCTCATGAAGAGAAATTATTCGAGGGCAAGAAAAATTGTAAAAAGCCCCATATTCCCCAAGTTATTCCAACTGGTATAATCGGTGGGGTGATAATGAATGAATCTGAGCATCAGCAAAAATGTGTCATCAGGCAACTAGTAAAGCAAGATAGTTCCCTTCAAAAAATTATAGCGAAAGCTCCAGCAGCATGTATAACGCTAGAGGAGAAAAGAGCGATAACCATAGCCAGCAACAACCGGGAACATTCCACCTCAAAACTTACATCCCGAAATCAGGATCTGTGGAAGTATGAACAAGAATTTGAGGCTCTGGAAGCCAAGATGGCCCTAATGGATGCCGGATTTATCGCCCCTAAGATCATTACGGAAATACACTCCAGAGATAAAGATGCTAACTTAATTGAGTCAATTCCGTCGCTACGGACGCAGGGACTTGTGATGAACTCAAAGATACCTTTTGACTTACGCCAAGCAATGTCTAAGAAAACCCAGACCAATGCAAAAATAAATAAAATGCCCAAGAAGGTGCCCTGTTCTCAAAATCTGCACCCCACGAAATCAGGAAAATATCTTCTACGAGTGGAGCGAATAGTGAGAGAAAAAGATGGTCTCTTACTAAATAGAAAAAATGTGATGAGACTAATACATCACATCCCGCAACTTAGAACAGTGTCCTCTGAAGATATCCAAGTGGTCGAATTTGAGGATGAAAAATATAATGACCGTGTGATTTATTTATTTATTTATTTATTTATTTATTTATTTATTTATATTTATATAGCGCGCAAGAAGCCCAGGGGCATTGAGGCGCTGTTACTTGGAATAACTTAGTTACATGGTACAGGCATGAAAGCGATTGATAACACATTACGAATACTACAAGATATCATACTGTTGTTACAGATATTGCATTGGGACGTATATTACAACATATATGATAAGTATTCGTGCTGGTGTGTCGGGTCTTATGTGAAGAGGGTAGTTTTCAGAGTTTTGCGGAAGGTGGTGAGGGAGGCCTCCCCTCGGATAGTGGGAGGTAGGGCATTCCAGTGAGTGGGCGCTAGATAGGGGAAGCTGGATCCGCCCACTTTTACTGTTTTTACTAGTGGCACCGAGAGCATGTTGGTGTACGGTGATCTGGTTGGCCTGGTAGTGGAGATGGGGTGGATCCTTTGAGAGAGGTATGCTGGAGCAGTGAGGTGAATGCACTTGTGGGTCAGTGTCAGGGCTTTGAATACGATCCTTTCCTTTATTGGGAGCCAGTGGGCTAGTTTTCTGGCTTCAGAGATGTGTTCTCTTTTAGCAATGCCTTGGGCTGCCCGGAGAGCATTGTTCTGTATTACTTGTAGTCTCTCTAAGTTTTTGTTGGAGGTTCCTAGAAAGAGTACGTTGCAGTAGTCTAGCCTAGAGCCGGTGATGGCTCTGGCTATGTTGGTGCAGTTCTCTTTGGAGAGAAAGGGTCTGACTGCGTTGATAAGTTTGGCATGATATGCAGCTGCTGAGGCTATTGCGCTGACTTGTCTATCCATGGATAGGCTGGAGTCCAGGTAGACTCCCAGAGTTTTGACAGAGTCGGAGACCGGAATTTTAATGGAGTCAATGGTGAAGTGGCTGAATTGGGCATCTAGATTTTTTAGTGTGTCGGGGGAACCTACCAGGAGGAGTTCTGTCTTGTCAGATTTGAGGCATAGACCGTTGTCTGCCATCCAGGCTTGGATGGTGTTGTAGAGGTTGTTGAGGGTCAGGGAGTCAGTGTCATAGTTCCCTGTGAGAGTGAGGAGGATCTGCGTGTCATCGGCGTAATTGGTGTAGGATATGCCTATAGCGTCGAGGATGAGGAAGAGGGGTCGTGTGAAGATGTTGTATAGGGTGGGGGAGAGACAGGAGCCTTGGGGTACACCACAAAGTATAATGGTTGGTGATGTGGCGGCTATACTACACATAGCCTCTAAACTCATTCGAGATTCCCTCTTACAGACTGGTGATATCTTCAACTCCCTAGTGTTTGACATAAATGAGATTGGTGAACCAAAGGATAGACAATTAGCAAGGAGAAAAAGATCCTTCTCTGACAACAAACAAGCGGAACATAAAAGATCTGCAACCAAGGTAGAAGTAAATGTCCCAAAAAATAAACATGTCTCCCCTGAGAGGGAAATTGCTGAGAACGAAGAATTGAAGATTGTGCCAATTAGAACAAGAGGTAGATACTCGGATGCCCAAGGTCCGAGGAAATTCGATTTGAGAACTGAGGACCTCGACTGGTCATGGGTTGCGAAAACCATCAATAACCACGATAGCAGCTAATGCCGAAAGTCACACGAGTCAG